>NC_091980.1:206228844-206554562 GCF_044704955.1 Pristiophorus japonicus
CCCGCTCCCCGTAATCCTTAATTCCCTTATTGGTTAAAAATCTATCTATCTGTGATTTGAATACATTCAATGAGCTAGCCTCAACTGCTTCCTTGGGCAGAGAATTCCACAGATTCACAACCCTCTGGGAGAAGAAATTCCTTCTCAACTCGGTTTTAAATTGGCTCCCCCGTATTTTGAGGCTGTGCCCCCTAGTTCTAGTCTCCCCGACTAGAACAACCTCTCTGCCTCTATCTTGTCTATCCCTTTCATTATTTTAAATGTTTCTATAAGATCACCCCTCATCCTTCTGAACTCCAATGAGTAAAGACCCAGTCTACTCAATCTATCATCATAAGGTAACCCTCTCATCTCCGGAATCAGCCTAGTGAATCGCTCTGTACCCCCTCCAAAGCTAGTATATCCTTCCTTAAGTAAGGTGACCAAAACTTCATGCAGTACTCCAGGTGCGGCCTCACTAATACCCTGTACAGTTGCAGCAGGACCTCCCTGCTTTTGTACTCCAGCCCTCTTGCAATGAAGGCCAACATTCCATTCGCCTTCCTGATTACCTGCTGGGATTCATGTACAAGGACCCTCAGGTCCCTCTGCACCGCAGCATGTTGTAATTTCTCCCCATTCAAATAATATTCCCTTTTACTGTTTTTTTTTCCAAGGTGGAATGACCTCACATTTTCTGACATTGTATTCCATTGTCCTGGAGTCTCTAGGAATTAAGGATTAATCTCCAAGACATTGCTGTAAGCAACTCTGGGGAATGTCATAGGGGAATTAAAACGTTTTCTGTTTTTTTTTCTCATTTTATTTGGACACTTTTGACTATTAGTTATAAAATTATTGAAGATTGGGGAAAAAAAAAGTCTGTTTGACTGACAGTCAAGAATCTTTCAATCGAGTAACGAAGAGTCTGTTCGCTTTCCAATTGGCTGGGGGAGTTGGTGTGGCGGAGGATGGACGTGTTGGGTGACCAGTGACTGAGGGGTGGGGTGGGATGGTCGGAGGCAGGGGATCATTTGATGAAATCTCCAAGGCAGCGTCCAAGCTGAGTTGGCAAACATGCTCAGGGAGTGAAATTAGTTTGGGGCGGCAGTGCAAAACGCGTGAAAGCGGATCAGCAGCCTGTTTTACATCCTATCCCACCTTCGTTTCCGTTGACTTCAGTGGAAAAACAAATCAGTTTAAAAATCTTCCTCAGGTATTCATTCTATGATCCGAATCTCCACTTGGTGTTCTTACTGTGGGCATGAACTCTGTACTTGCAGAATCACTGTTAAGAAATTAGGGATACATAAAATGCATATGGTTGTGCGAATTAAATTGTGACATGAATAATATTGTGTTTAAATTATTGTATTAGAGCTCGAGAAAAGTAAAGGGTTAATGTATAAGTTGTGTTTTACTGGAACTGCTTAAATTTCATTTTCCTGGGAACTTGTATTGGAGCTTGGATAGATGTTTAAAATTTGCCCATGTTTTTAGTTCCCGGCGGATGTTATAACATCCCACACAGGGTCAGTCACATATGGCCTTCCCTCCTAGGCTAGTTGTCTGTTGTTTGTAAGTAAGGATTTTGACTTTTTTTAATGTATAATTAATTTGGCCCAATGTCTATGTTTCTTCCATTATTGCTAATAATCATATTATAATGCTAAGCAAGGAATTTGACTATGTTTAACAGAACTGCTTGGAAAGATATGTAGAAGTTAATTAGTATTAGGATATAGAATAGAAGGAATTTATGGGAATTAATGTATCATCTCAGGATGGAATAGTCTGTTAGAATAAGGGGAAATAGTGTTGGTTAGCAACTGACTAAGTAGAGAGCTCTGATTAAGAGGGCCAAGGCCAAGGCTGGTATGCACCGGCTGTACCAAGTAGGAAAAGATTACTGGATCACAGTTTGCTTCAGAAGATTATGTGTAGATACTCCATGCATTCTGATATGCCTAGCATAAATATTTTAAACTCGTGTCTAGATTTTATTACCAGGGAAGACAAGGATGGAGGAGATAAGAGGAATTCAGATGGATGGGCCTTCAGAATGTATAAACAGGAAAGATATGTGAGGAAAAGCATAAGACCCCTAAGGGGAGGGTTTTCATCTGTAAGTTAAGACAAAGAACTCGACATTGAGCCCTTTATTTTAAGGGGAACCTCTACACGTTAAATGGTCTTGTTCATATTCTACCCCAGGTCCACCCCTAAAAAGAGAATAAAAGAAGGACCTGAAAAGTCCTCAGTGCAGGCGGTGGAGTGAGAACTCCTGAGAGTGGACCTAATGCTGACTTCAGTCTAACACTCTTGGGTAGTTCAGGAAGAGAGAGGAAGAAGAAGAATTGTTTGTGCACACCAGCAGTCTATCTGATCAGGGCCAGTACCAGCTACTTGTCCCGGTCGTATGTTTTTTCTGTATAATTAGTGTGTTATATTCCATATTAAACTCCAATTAAATGCAATATACCTACCATATTGGTTTGCACTCAATCCTGATTATTTGAAACACCAGAGATAATCTAATCTCTACATCGCAGGCATCAACTCACGACAACCAGTTTGTGTTTTGACTGCTTGCTGTTCCAAGTGCTTCTGATCATTTCTGTCTTGATTCAGCACTATCAATAGATGCGAATGTGTTTTCTCCAGGCCCAACAAGTTTACCTGTAAACATGGAAACACCCCCCCCCCCCATCCCGCCTCCATGATCACCCCCCCATTACCAACCCCCTCAATCACTGACCCCTTCACGATCACTGACCCCCTGTGATTACTGACCTCCCACCTTGTGATCACCGACTCCATCACTGATCCACGATTCCTCTCATGATCTCAGACTCTCCCAAAAGTCCCCACTATCTCTCCCCGATCTCCAAACCCCCTCAGATCTCTCTCCGATGCCCCACGATTTCCAGCCCCCCCCTGTGATCACCCCCAATCTTCACAACCATGCTCTGTCCCTCCCGCGATCGATACCCCCAGCAACCACTAAACCTAACTGCTCCTGGGCTGCGGCTGGATTTCCCCACCCGACAGTCAGTCAGCTTGGAAGACTGGCGGGGAATCTCTTTTAAAAAAACATGCACGCCGTTGAGTTAAAACTCCACGCCATTCTGCGAGCATAACTCCCCCTCACCTCCCCTCACTCTGAAAACCCGCCCCAGTGAACATAGGGGCTGTTGTTTCCACAGATTAGTATTGAATTTACCTCCTTTCATGTGCAGGCAGGGTCCTTGGATTCCACTGTCCTGGAAGAGATGAAACAACTTGTCATAGTCTCCATTATCTAGAATCTTAAAAACAGCAATTTTATCACCTTCAAACTTTTCTTTTCCAGTGAGAACATGTCCATTTTACATAATCGTTACCCGACTTCTGTATCTTTTGGAGGCAGATTTTCCTATTATAATAACAATAATTCCTAATGTTGTGCCTGGGCGTATTAGATCTCCTGGGCACAGTGCACAGTGGAATTCTGGTGGAACAGATTGCACGTTGATAATAAACCTACCCAATTAAAGGACAGGCGATGCAATAGGCTCAAACATAGTAACAGGAATATCTGCTCCTTTGCCTTTAGTGCAACAGTGTAAGCATACAAATTGTGTGATAGTGGTGCACTCACCGGTCAAATAATGAAAGCAGTCATTGTAAAGACCAGTTCTTAAAGAGTTCACAGTGTTCAGTGGTAACACTTACCACTAAATAAAAAGGTTGTGGGTTCCAGCGCCATTACAGAGGCTTGAGAATATAATCTGGACTGACACTTCAGTGCAATATTAATGGAGAGCTGCACTGCCAGAGGTATCGGGATTGAAATTTGGTTATGGACACTGCCTGTTAACACGCACAGGAGGTGGCTAATGGGCGGCAAATGTCTACCGTCTCGGTAAGTGGCGTCGATGCCGTGACCTAAATTCAGTCAGTTCTTTGGCAGAGGCTCCAAGAGGCAATGCTGCGCCGGCTAATGCCACCTGCGTGGTGACGTCATCCAGCATAAATCGCCTCTTTGACCCCTCTGTCGCGACATTTGCTTTCTACGGCTGCCGTACAAACAGGCGGTCATACAGCCAGGAAAAAGTTGTCGTAAAAGAGCAGATCTCGGGCGGAATTGCCCAGAAAGGAAGGTAAGTTTTTCTCTTTATTCATTTCTGCATGTTTTCGTTTGTTTTAAGAGTAGAGAAGTGTGTGTGTGGATCAGCGAAGTTTAAGTTCTTTTTTTTCTTCACGTTTTTTTCGAGCATGGCAGCAGCCTCCCGCTGGGAAATTCAGTCGGCTTCTTGAGCTCCCGCCCGAGGATGAGTGTGCAACGTCACTTTTTAGCGCTGCTCCCTCATCTTTGGGCGTAAAAACTGAATTTAGGACTTTGAGGCTACACCTAATGCCTGATGTTAAAATCAGCACTCAGGTGGTGACCGCCTCAAAAACGGCGATACCGAATTTCAACCGCATTGTCTTTTAATTGCAATGTTAAACCATCTAGCGACAACCTTCCCAGTGGTTGATAGTCGGGAGATTCCCCTGTAGTTGCCACAGTCGGATTTGTTCCCCTTTTAAAAAATGAACATGATCACTGCATCTCTGAGATCACCCGGCATGCTCTCTTCCCTCCAAATGAGAGAGATGAGGTCATGTATCCATGCCAACAGCGCCTCTCCACTATATTTTAGCGCCTCAGCAGGAATTCCATCCACACCCATAGCCTTGTTTTATGGCTTTGCCTACCTCATGCAGCGTTGGAGTTTCACTGAGGTGGTGGCGGGTTGCATGCTGCAGGATGCTCGATCAGCTTCGCTGGGCAGGCCACTTAATTCGTATGCCAGACACGAGACTCCCTAAGCAACTGCTTTATGCGGAGCTCCTTCACAACAAATCAACCAAAGGTGAGCAGCTGAAACGTTACAAGGACACCCTCAAAGCCTCCCTGGTGAAGTGCGGCATCACCACTGATGCCTGGGAGACCTTGGCCGAAGACCGCCCTAGGTGGAGAAAGTGCATCTGGGAGGGCGTTGAGCTCTTCGAACCTCAACACTGCATGCGTGAAGAGGTCAGGCGCAGGCAGCGGAAGGAGCGTGTGGTAAATCAGTGCCACCCCCCCCCGCCTGCTTCCCCTGCCGAATACCGGTCCCACCTGTGACAGGGTCTGTGGCTCTCGTGTTGGACTGTTCAGCCACCAAAGAACTCACTTTAGGAGTGGAAGCAAGTCTTGCTTGATTCCGAGGGACTGCCTATGATGATGATAAACCATCTGCCCTCTCAGGTGGATGTGAAAGATCCCATGGCACTATTTGAAAAAGAGCAGGTGAGTGCTCTGGATATTCTGGCCAACATTTATCCTTAACCAACATTACATTAAAAACAGATTATCTCATTGCAGTTTGTGTCATTTTGCCCTTAAGCAAATTAGCTGCTGCATTTGCCTACCTTACAATAATGACTACACTTCAAAAGTAATTTATCAGCTATGAAACACTTTGGTTTGTCTTGCGGTTGTGAAGATGCCACATAAATACAAACAAAAACATTTATTTTTCTTTATAGATACAGACTAATCTGCTGAGAAAACTTGGAGATGAAGAAAACCTTAGCTAGTAACTCCTTCCTGATGCTTTGCCTGAAATTTGGCTGTGCAACATTTGCATACAGATCCTTCATTTGCTCATATGAAAGTTTGTTATTTTAATTGGGACATTACCTGTTCATATTAATAGGATTAATGGGCCAACTAATGTCATGCAAGCGTGTTAAGCATTCATAGGTCAATACCACACAGTCTAATTTCAAGGTCAGTGTTAAATTTTCATGTTTTAGTCCATGCAAAATTACAGCTTCAAATGCAAATAGCATGACATGTAATATGAATACTCCCATCTTTTATTTTGCTGAACACTGTGGTGTTGGCAAGCCGTCAATGGGAAAAGCTTTATTCAACATAATGATACTTAAACCAATTGTAAATCTCAGTGTGGTTTTTGTGGGCTGAATTTTCCGGTCCTTTGCGCTCCGGGTTTTTCCCCGAAGCGGCGTGAAAGTTGGTGTTCAGGTCTCCTGCGCCCCTCCGTGATCCTCCAGTCCGTTTTTGCGACGGCACTCAGCAGCACCGTCGGGAAGAGCTGCGCCGGGTGTGCAATGCCTCTCGTTGCGACACGGTCCGAGTTTTGACTCGAACCCGAACCGTACGCCTGGAACCGCGCCTCGCAATGATCGCCTGGGAAATCACTGCGGTCCAACCATACCGGCGATGAAGGTAAAGCGCTGTACAAGTAAGCCCTCATGAGGCCTCTCTCAGAGTGCACATGGTCTGGCACTGTAGTTCGTGAGTTTCCCATTATTGTGCCTTGAAAAGTGTACAACGCTTCCCTTCGTGCTGTGCCCCCTGACGCAGGGCCCAGATGGCGAAAGTTCCTTACGAAAGTGCAGACTATTCCTGCCCTGCCTCCGTTTTCACCCCAAAAACAGAAAGGCCTAAAATCCAGATACTTTTTATGGTTATTAATTGCCCAATTCAGAGCTCATTGAAATAAACAAATTTGTCATTAATTTCCACAGGCGTCCTCCCAGTCTCCCTCTATAACTTTGGCTATTTCTCTGGGATTTCTGCTGATATTATAGCCAGAGAATGGGGAAATACCCACGGAAATTATATCCCACAGTTATTAATTTAAATTAACATCTTTCATGTCATTGCAACTTAAAGGAACTATTTGGTTACTCAATTTCTAATATTGCTTGCAACTATTGGTTGCATTACTACTGATTTAAGTAGTTTATGTGACATCCTTGTTTACTAATATTATCATGCATTATACATTAAAACAGATTTAATTTCTATTTTCCATTGGGAAATTAACTACACTTGCAAATTTTGGCCAATTGGTATTAGTTTGAACACTTGCTATTCTGTGCTTGCATTGCGAACTGACAGATTCACACAAATGAGTCCCTAAGAAATCTGCTTTTTGTTGTATATTTATTATCTCACATTTCAGTCCAAAGAGGAGATAAATCCAGCAAAGCTTGTTCTCCCTTGGTGTCCATACCATTATACCCTGCAATTAACTGAAGGTTTCAAGTTGAGTGCTAGGATGTCCAAATAAATCACAGCAGCAGTTCATTATTATTGCAAGTAGGGTGCATTTCTGCAGAACAGAAAATTCACCTCCAATTGCTAAAAAATGTAATTTAACAGTATAGCATTGTATATATTGTATAGAAGAGGTTATGATGCTATATTGCAGAAAGAGAATACATGAATACATTGAAAATGGTGATTTATGGAAAACAAAACACTCCAAAAGCAAGCATCATTATTATAATGCTTGGTGCTACTCTGTGTATTTCCTAAGTCTCTGTTGTCCTATGTTAATACATATTTCAATTTTCAACAAGTTATATGTCAATTTTATTTGCGATAATTCAGTGGAGTGTACGCCTGGGAGGAAATAAAGCAGTTTTGTTTATAGAACAATAAAAGACCTACCTGTTGTGTATCTGTAAAGCAGGCACTCCCATGTTCCGCCACCAGGGAGCTCATCCGCTGAAGTCCCAAGGGATTCCAGCATCCCTTGGGAGCACTGTATATAAGCAGGCCCCTAAGGACTATTCCTCACTCTGGAGTGTCTTAGTAAAGACTGAGGTCACTGTTAGTTTAACCTCCCTGTGTGCAGACTCATCTGTGTTAGGAACACAATAACTGGCGACGAGAATACGAATCCAACGCAAAGATGCAGCAAACTGTGGGTATCCTGGAGAAGTTCTCGGAGGGTGAGGACTGGGAAGCCTATGTCGAACAGCTAGACCAGTACTTTGTAGCCAACGTGCTGGACGGAGAAGGAAGCGCTGCAAAAAGGAGAGCGGACCCCCTCACGGTCTGCGGGGCACCGACCTACAGCCTCATGAAGAATTTTCTGACTCCGCTGAAACCTACAGATAAGTCTTATGAGGAGCTGTGTACACTGGTTTGGGAGCATCTTAACCTGAGGGAGAGCATGCTGATGGCGAGGTATCGGTTCGACACGTGCCAGCGATCTAAAGGTCAGGAAATGGTGAGCTACATCGCCGAGCTAAGGCGACTTGCAGGACAATGTGAATTTGATGGCTACCTGGAGCAAATGCTCAGAGACTTCTTTGGACTGGGCATTGGCCACAAGACCATCCTATGAAAACTTTGACTGTAGAGACACCGACCCTCAGTGAGGCCATTGCGATAGCACAGACGTTTATGTCCACCAGTGATAACACCAAAGAAATATCTCAGCACACAAGTGCTAGCAATGTTCATAAATTAACTAGAACTGTGTTTGCGAGCAGAAATGTACAGAGCAGAACCCACGAGTCTGCAACTTCCAGCAGGCCTCAGGTGACCCAGATGACTCAGAGTCCGCAACAAAGGATGAATGCAAGATAATTCACACCTTGTTGGCGTTGTGGAGGCTTCCATTCAGCCTATTCATGCTGCTTCAAAGGGTATGTTTGCAAGAGTTGTGGAACAATGGGGCACCTCCAACGAGCTTGCAAATGAGCTGCAAGTTCTGCAAAACCTGCTAACCACCATGTGGCAGAGGAAGATCGGTCCATGGTGGATCAAAGCAATTTCGAGCCTCAGAGAGAGGAGGCAGATGCTGAAGTACACGGGGTGCACACATTTTCAACAATGTTCAGCTAAAATGCTTAACGTAAAATTGAATAGCTTACCCATAGCCATGGAACTGGACACTGGCGCTAGCCAATCCACCATGAGTAAAAAGATGTTTGAGAGAATGTGGTGCAACAAGGCATTCAGACCAGCCCTGAGCCCCATCCACACGAAACTGAGAATGTACACCAAAGAGCTTATCACTGTCCTGGGCAGCGCCATGGTCAAGGTCACCTACGAGGGCACGGTGCACAAACTGCCACTCTGGATTGTCCCGGGCAATGGCCCCACACTGCTTGGAAGGAGCTGGCTGGGCAAAATCTGCTGGAACTGGGATGACATCCGAACGCTATCACATGTCGATGAGGCCTCATGTACCCAGGTTCTTAACAAATTTCCTTCCCTTTTTGAGTCAGGCATTGGAAAATTTTCTGGGGTGAAGATGCGGATCCACTTGGTCCCAGAGGCACGACCCATTCATCAGAAGGCGCGAGCGGTACCTCACATGATGCGGGAGAGAGTGGAAATCAAGCTGGACAGGCTGCAATGCAAGGGCATCATCTCCCCAGTGGACTTCAGCGAGTGGGCCAGCCCGATTGTTCCAGTACTCAAAAGTAATGGCACGGTCAGGATTTGCGGCGATTATAAAATAACTATTAATCGTTTCTCGCTACAGGACCAATACCCGCTACCTAAGGCAGACGACCTATTTGTGATGCTGGATGGAGGCAAGACGTTCACCAAGCTCGACCTGACTTCGACCGACATGACGCAGGAGTTGGAGGAGTCTTCGAAGGGCCTCATCTGCATCGACACGCACAAGGGACTGTTCATCTACAACAGATGCCCGTTTGGAATTCGGTCGGCTGCAGCGATCTTCCAGAGAAACATGGAGAGCCTACTCAAGTCAGTACCACACACGGTGGTCTTTCAGGATGACATATTGGTCATGGGTCAGGACACCGCCGAGCACCTACAAAACCTGGAGGAGGTCCTCCAGCGACTGGATCGTGTAGGGCTGCGGCTGAAGAGGTCGAAATGCATCTTCATGGCAACAGAAGTGGAGTTTTTGGGGAGAAAGATCACGGCGGACAGCATTCGGCCCACAGACGCCAAGACAGAGGCTATCAGGAACACGCCCAGGCACAGAACGTCACGGAGCTGCAGTCGTTCCAGGGACTGATCAACTATTTTGGTAACTTCCTACGGGGGTTAAGCACCCTTTTAGAGCCCCTGCATGTGTTATTGTGCAAAGGTGAGAACTGGGTATGGGGAAAAAAACAAGTAATTGCTTTTGAGAAAGCCAGAAACATTTTATGCTCCAACAAGCTGCTTTTTTTGTAAAACCTGTGTAAAAGACTTGTGCTAGCATGTGACGCATCGTCGTACGGAGTCGGGTGTGTATTACAACAAGCTAACGTTGCGGGGAAGTTGCAACCTGTCGCCTATGCTTCCAGGAGCTTGTCTAAGGCCGAGAGGGCCTACAGCATGATTGAGAAAGAGGCATTAGCGTGTATGTTCGGGGTAAAAAAAATGCATCAGTACCTGTTCGGCCTCAAATTTGAGCTGGAAACCGATCACAATCCCCTCACATCCCTGTTCGCTGAAAACAAGGGGATAAATACTAATACCTCAGCCCGCATACAAAGGTGGGCACTCGCGCTATCAGCGTATAATTATACCATCCGCCACAGGCCAGGCACTGAGAACTGTGCGGATGCTTTCAGTCGGCTACCATTGCCCACCACGGGGGTGGAAATGGCGCAGCCTGCAAACTTGTTGATGGTGGCACAGCCCGCAGACTTGTTAATGGTCATGGAAGCGTTTGAAAATGATAAATCACCTGGCACGGCCCGCCAAATTAGGACTTGGACCAGCCAAGATCCTCTGCTGTCCCCAGTAAAAAACTGTGTACTGCATGGGAGCTAGGCCAGCATCCCTGTTGAAATGCAAGAGCCAATCAAGCCGTTCCAGCGGCGAAAGGATGAGCTGTCCATTCAGGCAGACTGCCTGTTGTGGGGTAACCGCATAGTGCTACCAAAAAAGGACAGGGAGATGTTCATCTCGGATCTCCACAGCACACACCCGGGTATAGTAATGATGAAAGCGATAGCCAGATCCCACGTGTGGTGGCCCGGTATCGACTCTGACTTAGAGTCCTGTGTATGGCAATGCAGCGTATGTGCTCAGTTGAGCAACGCGCTCAGAGAGGCACCACTAAGGTTGTGGTCCTGGCCCTCCAGACCATGGTCAAGGATCCATGTTGACTATGCGGGCCCGTTTCTCGGTAAAATGTTCCTGGTGGTGGTGGATGCTTTTCAAAATGGATTGAATGTGAAATAATGTCGGGAAGTACCGCCACCGCCACCATTGAAAGCCTGAGGGCCGTGTTTGCCACTCACGGCCTGCCTGACATACTGGTCAGTGACAACGGGCCATGTTTCATCAGTGCCAAATTTAAAGAATTCATGACCCGCAATGGGATCAAACATGTCACCTCGGCCCCGTTTAAACCAGCCTCCAATGGACAGGCAGAGCGGGCAGTACAAACCATCAAACAGAGCCTTAAATGAGTCACAGAAGGCTCACTCCAAACCCGCCTGTCCCGAGTACTGCTCAGCTACCGCACGAGACCCCACTTGCTCACAGAGGTGCCCCAGCTGAGCTACTCATGAAAAGGACACTTAAAACCAGACTCTCGCTGGTTCACCCCAAACTGCATGATCAGTTAGGGAGCAGGCGGCAGCAACAAAATGTAAACGATGGTCGCGCCACTGTGTCACGGGAAATTGATCCGAATGACCCTGTGTATGTGCTAAACTATGGACATGGTCCCAAGTGGATCACGGGCACGGTGATAGCTAAAGAAGGAAATAGGGTGTTTGTAGTCAAACTCGACAATGGACAAATTTGCAGAAAGCACCTGGAAGAAACGAGGCTGCGGTTCACAGACTGTCCTGAACAACCCACAGCAGACACCACCTTTTTCGAGCCCACAACACACACCCAAAGGATCAATGACATCACGCCGGACCAGGAAATTGGACCCATCACGCCCAACAGCCCAGCAAGTCCAGGCTCACCTCGCAGCCCCGCAGGGCCAACAACACGCCAGCCCAGTGAGGGCACAGCCAACACACCAGAACAGACATTTGTACCGAGGCGATCCACCAGGGAAAGAAAGGCTCCCGACCGCCTCACCTTGTAAATAGTTTTCACTTTGACTTTGGGAGGGGAGTAATGTTGTATATCTGTAAAGCATGCATTCCCATGTTCCGCCACCAGGGAGCACATCCGCTGATGTCCCAAGGGATCCCAGCATCCCTTGGGAGCACTGTATATAAGCTGGCCCCTAAGGCCGGTTCCTCACTCTGGAGTGTCTTAATAAAGACTGAGGTCACTGTTACTTTCACCTCCCTGTGTGCAGACTCATCTGTGTTAGGAACACAATACTACCAAACACATTAACTTATTCAATGACCTAACAAGTTAGTGCTGATGTTTACAGTATGGTCGACACTCTCAAGTCTGCACATATCCTTTCACGAAAGGAAATATTATTTCTAATATACTCATTCTTTGTTAAAGAAATCACAAAGACAAAGATAAAATAACGAAAGCCAACATTGTTTAATTCAGTTCTCAGAAGGTTCTCTTTACAGATATAGACTGACCGGCAACTCCAGCTAGAATATTCAGCTTTCAAAGGCTTTGCTAGGAAAGATGATTGGATCGCAATTTATATCAGAAGGTCATGTGTGGATACTCCATAAATTCTGATAGACTTTGCATTAATATTTTAAACTAAGATCTAGATTTTAATCACTGACACTTCTAAGGGAAAATTTGTAGTCGGGTGATGCAAAGAAAAGAATTTCGATTTTGTACCACAACATGAGTATGACAAAAATGAAAATAAAATATATTGAAATAGACCCAACCATTAGGAAAAGTGAGCAACACTCATGGTCACCAGGCCTTGCTCTAATGGTCTGGGATGCGGGGTGGAGTATTTACAACTAGGTATCTCGAAAATTACAATTTTGAATTACGAATTTAAAATTATTTTAGCAAGACCTGCACTTAATTGCCAGAATTTTACAAATGGTGTTTTGAGGATGATAATATGCTCATCATATTGTAAAATATTCAATACTATTCTTGCCAATTAAGGTACTGATTGTGTTCTGCAAAAAAAAAATCAATGGATGTCCACTATTCATGATCAGATCTATCATTCTGCCAATTCTAAATGTCAGATCTATATTCAGCTTTACACTATGGAAATATCATCTGTTTCAATTTCATCAACTTATAAATATCATGAATTAACTTTGGGGTGCATTATGATTACTAGCTCTGAGGTACTCATTATTAGTTCAAGTGAAATGAGGAATAGTAATGAGATCCTTAGAGCAACTGACAACAATATTCAAACCAAATGATATTACTATTATTATCATCAATCCTGATATTACATTCTCTGTGTTTTGTTGATGCTTTATTATGACGTGCAGAGGTCTGTTTCAAACTCAGTGCTAATTACTTCTGGCCATTTACTTAAGTAGCTGCATGGATTAAGATTGCAGGCAGCCATGATGATACATAGCTAGGATGTTCTCCATCGGGGCTGAATGCATAGACATAAAGGGCCCAAGTTTCGAGCTGCGCCTAGAACGGCGCAGTCCCGACCTGGATGCCCGTTTTTCGCGCCACAAAGTGCGCCTAAAAAAAACTTCCAGATTCTCCAGCTCCCTGCAGGTTGTTTGCAGCTCGGCACAGCGCAGCACGAGCTGTAGGGGGCGGAGCCAGGTCCCGGCGCTGAAAACAGTGCCGGGACCTCTGCACATGCGCGCTACAGTGGGCGCGCATGTGCAGTAGCTCTAGGCACCCAAAACTGTGTGGGAGGGGCCGAAGCACGCAGCCCCTAGACCTGGCCGAATGGCCTCACTGTGTGAATAAGGCTCCTCCCACGGCCAGCTCCTGCTTCCTCCCGACCCGACTCGACTCCCGCTTACTGCCCCCCGCCTCCGGACCGGACCCCGACACCGACCCGACTCCCGCTTCCCCCCCCAACCCGCCCCTGGACTGGACCCGACCCCGACACTGACCCGACTCCCGCTTCCCCCCCCACCCCCCAATCCCGGACCAGACCAGACCCGACCCCCCGGACTGGACCCGACCCGACTCCCGCTTCCCCCCCCCCCGCCTCCCGCCTCTGGACTAGACCCGACACCGACCCGACTCCCATTTACCCCCCCCCCACCTGGACCCGACCTGACCTCCCTCCCCCCGACCTGACCTCCCTCCCCCCGACCTGACCTCCCTCTCCCTCCCTCCCCCTGACCCGAACCGAACCGACCTCCCTCCCACCACCCCCCCGACCCCGACCCGCGCTCCCGACCCCGACCCACGCTCCCCCCGACCTGACCCGTGATCCCGACCCGACCTAATGCCACCTACCTGTAAATCTGGTGCTGGGGATGGGCCCTGCCCGAAGTCTCGGGCCCGACCGGGCCCAGCCCGTTCAGCCTCCCTCACCCTTCTCCTTTCCCCCCCCCATCTCCTTCCTCCCCCCCCATCTCCTTTCCCCCCCTTCTCCTTTCCCCCCCTTTTCTTCCCCCCCTTTTCCTCCTCCCCCTTCGCTCTTCTCCTCCTCCCCCTCCCCCTTCTCCCCCATCCCTCCCCCTTCCCTCCCTCTGCTCCCCTCCTCTCTCCCTCTACCCCCCTCTTCCCCCTCCCCTCGCTGTCAGAAACACAGACACTGACAGACAGAGAATGAGAGACACACACAGACAGACAGACAGAGAGATAGAGACACTGACAGAGACACACTGGGGGGGTGGTGGGGGGGCATCCCAGCACGCTGTTGGAAGGCTCCCAGTGCTGCAGTCGGGAAGTAGAAAATGTTTTATTTATTGATTTAAAAAAAAAAATTCTTATTAATTTTTTTTGATTGATTTATTGGTTGATTTATTGATGTTTTTATCATTTATTATTGATGATGGCTCTTTATTTGTAAAACTGAAGTGTTTAATGTTTGTAAACTTCCCTTTAAACCCCCCTCCCATTCCCTACGCCTGATTTGTAACCTACGCCTGATTTTCTAAAGTGGAGGCAAGGTTTTTTCGAGCGTACAAAAATCTTCACTTACTCCATTCTAAGTTAGTTTGGAGTAAGTTTTCACTGACGAAACTTTGAAAACAGGCGTAAGTGGCTGGACACGCCCCCTTTTGAAAAAAAAATTCTGTTCCAAAGTGAAACTGTTCTAACTGACTAGAACTGGAGCAAACTAAATGGCGAGAATTCCGATTTCTAAGATACTCCGTTCTACACCAGTTGCTCCTAAAAATCAGGAGCAAATCATGGCGAAACTTGGGGCCAAAGAGTGAGCTAAGTTGTGCAGGGTCGGGACGAGGTCTTAGCTTACCTTGTGGAAGTTGGAAGTACTGCTCTACCTCTCTTGCCAGCTTTACCTTCAAAAACAAAATTTTCCATAGCAGTATCTGTAAATTTAGCATATGTGTAAAACATACATGATGCTTAACAGGACTCTTGTGTGTCTCTTAACTTTTTTTGCAGTGCAATGATCAAATAGAACAAAAATATGGATACTATTCTGTAAAGTGTATACTTCGTATTTACCAGTGTCAGCTTGGCTCATTTGGTAGCATTCTTACCTCAAAATCAGGAGGTTGTGCATTCAAGCGCTATTGTAGGATTTGAACATATAATCTAATCTGGCACTTCAGTGCAGTACTGAGGGAATACTGCATTGTCATACATCCTGTCTTTCAGATGTGATGTTTAACCGAGGCCCTATTCAGGTGGATTGAAATGATTCCATGACACCATTTGTGACACTGGAGCCAAAATTGCCCACCGCTGGAAATAGGGTGCACGCATCCCACTTCGAGTGTTTTTACTGCTCCAATGGTTGAGATGGCCTCTTGAGCGAAATTCCGCTCTTTGGCCTTTTTTTTTTCAGGCGGACCAGAAGTCACTCATAATGGGGGCAGTAGTGCGGTGATGAGCACACTAGAGGGCGGAAGTTGGGGTGGGGTGTAATGTCCGCTGCTGTCAGTCATCAGTGTAGTACTGATGATGTCATCACAGCGCCGCATCACCATGGCTCTCCCCTTCCCTTAAAGGGGAGAGTCTGCGCGATTTTAAAAGACATGGCAGTCGGCCAAGAAAAAAGCATGACGGCAGCGGCAGTGCGTCCTTCCCTTTAATGGGAGCCATAACGCCATGTCAGAAAGCCACAGTCTCAGTGCACTGTCTCAAAAAAGTAGGTTTTAGCACCGCCCAGTGGGAGGAAGACTTTCTCAGCGGAATTTCGCCGTCGGGGGTTGAACATCGGAGGTGTGCACTGTGACGACGCACTTAGGATGGCTTGGCAGCAGCAGAGCAGTGGTGGGGAGCGGGTCACCGCCGGGAGCGGAATTTTGATAATGACGGCCATTTCACGAAAAATCGGTGGCCATTGCACTCCGCAGAATAGCCGCCGATTTCTGGTGGTAACGGGCCTTAAGGAAAGGAACAATTTCCACTTCACTATCTGTTGCCCATTTTGACCAATATTCCTTCCTCCACTAAACATAGACTAAGTCATTTTCTGTTGGAGAAGAGGATGGTGTAGTGGTGTAGTAATAATAACAAGATCTTTTTCAGCTATATTAGGAGTCAGATGGATATAGAGGGGCACATTTGCAGGGAAATTAGAGAGAGGTGCAAGACCTTTAGAGTAGTGATAATGAGGGACTTCAACTATCCTATAATAGACTGAGATTACATAGGATTACATAGGATGCATGACACAAAAACAGGCCATTCGGCCCAACCAGTCTATGCCTGTGTTTATGCTCCACTCGAGCTTCCTCCCGTCTTTCCCGTGATTTGGGAAGTCAAGGGTCATCCATGCATGTGCAAAAGGTAAGGGGAGAGAGAGAGAGAGAGAGAGAGAGAGGAGACAGAAAGAGAGAGAGAAAGACTGTGGAGAGGAGAGAGAGTATTGATTGATTGAGAGCTTCAGACAGATTCCATTTTTTTGTGATGTCTGGCCACGAGTCTGACAGTGGGCAGGAGGAGGAGGGTAGGAGGAGGGTCAAACACTTTTCCAACGAGGCCAATGACTCCCTCGTTGGGGAGGTGCATGCACGGTGGGCCCAATTAACCTGCGTTGGGCTTTGGAAACCTCCATCCCGGGCCTACAGGAAAATTTAGAGTGAGATCATCAACGTGGTCTTGTCGGCGTCCCACGAGGCAAGGGAATGCTTTCAGGGTGATGTGGATGCGGTCTATTGCTCCCTGCACTTTAGGGAAGTTTGTTCTTCTCAAGAAACCCAAAGCCCTCCCAGTCTGTGCCTTCCTGGTCATAGGAAAGCTATTATAGTCCATCCTGCAAGCGTAAAGGGCTTCAGTCACCTATTGAATGGAGCAGTGTGTGGCTGACGCCTGAAAGGAGCCCGATGCATAGAAGGATAGTGCCGCAGTAACCTTTACCTCAACGGGCAGTGCGGTCCTGATGGTGCTGGTAGGTTACAGATCCCCCTTGATGAGCTGGCATATCTCAGCAATGACCTCCTTTCAGAAGCGCAACCTCCTAAGGCATGTGTTATCAGACAGGTAAGATTGCTTTTCCCTGTAAGTTCGTCGGTTCTACGTTCTCCCCCTCCGCCTCTGCATTAGTCTGCCACCTCTTCGATTGGGTCCTTCACTACACCCTTCACTAAACCCAACTTCAGACTCCAGCATGTGAGCTTTTACACTAATGGTAGAGAAGTTACAGACACCATCAGATTCACTATCACTATCACTATTGCTATAAATGACCTTTGTACTAAAATAAAATAAATGTGAGTGGATCAATCAGTAACTATAAGGCCCTTAAATAACTCAAATTATAAGCCGCTTCTTTAAGCAGCCTCTCACTTCCTCCAACGTTCAAAAAAGCGTCCGTAGTGCTGAGTTTTGTGAGGAATGCCAGGTAAAAGCAGCTTTTTCTCCAGCGATGTCCAGCGACCTTCTCGGCGAGCAATCAGCCTGGCGATGTGTGGGCGATGTGCCGAAAGTTGCGCTGGGCGATGTGTGGGCAATCACCTCGGCGATGTGACACGAAAGTTGGGCCGGCAATTTTTCGGCGATGTTCCGGCCCAACTTTCCACTTTTGAAGCAAAATGGGTGATAGCCTGCCTTTTTGGGCAATAAATGGGCAATGGCCCAGCGAACTCGAATGGAAAGTCCAGCCCTTGATGTAGTCCATTGTGTGGGCGTACAGAGCCTTTGTTATGTGCCGAATGCAGCAATGTGCAGCACGTTGAGAGATGCTACATATGTCCCCTGCTGCTGCCTGGAAGGAGCCGGAGGCATGGAAGGCCATCGCCACAGTCACCTTCACTGCGACGGGCAGTGCAGTCCTGATACTGATGTGAGGCTGTAGGTCTGCCTGTAAGAGATCACATAACTCTGTCAGCGCTTCCTTTCAGAAGTGCAGCCTCCTCACGCACTGTGCCTCTGAGAGCTGGAGGTATGAGTGATGGTCCCTGTAAACCAGGGGGGCGGGGGGTAAGGCCTCCTCCCCAGATGTCCTTGACCTCTCCTCATCCGTGGGCGCACATGACTAGAGCCCTCCTTCTAGCTTGAAGCTGCCTGCCAATAGCAACCAGCATAATATGCTGACAAACTAGTAATGCCCCCATTCAAATCTCTTACTGACCTTGTATGGAAACTGTGATGGCACATAAATGTGCCATTTACAAATTGTAGTTTCATGCAGCGTGCTGTAGCTGTCAGTGTCAACTGCGATGTCTAATCCTCCACCCTCCCTTTAAATACGGCACCAATACTGCCTGCTGCACCCTGGGAATGTCTATTTTTTCAGACATTTCCTGGGGCGGACATAAGAGCCGAATTATCCATCCGAGGTGCTGGCTCAGCGTTGCACGACAATTGATGTCATGATCTCAGTTAAAATGGAGGGCAGAGCGGTAAGTTTTTGCGTCACCACAAATCAGTTGCCGAATTTACCGGCCGGGCACTAAAACCTGGACGCCCGACATTTACCGCCCCTCTGGGGCAAAAATAGAGGCGCAAATGAGCTGTTAATCCAGCTATACCTCTATAAATAAACCCTGGTGCTTGGTTTACTTTTTTATGGCCTTGCTAACTTGTGTCGCAACTTTTAGTGATTTGTGTATTTGTACTCCGAGATCCCTTTGTTCCTCGACCCCCCCTAAACTCACACCCTCCAAGTAATAAGTGACCTCCCTATTCTTCCTATCAAAATGTAATAGCTCACATTTATCTGTGTTGAACTTCATTTGCCAATTATAGGCCAATTCTGTAAGGTTATTAATGTCCTCCTGTAATTTGTTGCAGTCCTCCTCAGTATTGACTAACCCCCAATTTGTCATCAGCAAAACCAGAAATTGTGTTTTTGATTCCAAAGTCTAAATCGTTAATATAAATTTGAACAACAGGGGTCCCAGCACTGATCCTTGCGGAACATCACTCTCCACCTTCTGCCACTGTGAATAGCTACTCGTTACTACCACCTCACTGTTTTCTGTCTTGAAGCCAAATAGCTATCCATTCTGCTACTTGTCCCATGTCTCCGCATTCTTTGATCTTGTTCATCAGTCTATTATGGGGTACTTTATCGAAGGCTTTTTGAAAATCTAGATAATTACATCTACTGCATTGTCATTGTCTACTCTCTTCAAAAAATTTAATGAGATTTGTCAAGCAAGACTTTCCCTTTTGAAATCCATGCTGACTATTCATGATTATATTTTTGGTTTCTAGATATTTTTCTATTTTCTCCTTTAGTAGGGATTCCATTATTTTTTCTACCACCGATTTTAAGCTGACTGATCTATAATTCCCTGGACAGGTTCTATTCCCCCTTTTTAAATATAGGTATAATGTTAGCTATCCACCAGTCCTCTGGCACTACATCCTTTTCTAATGAATTATTAAATAGGTGTAGTAAAAGAAAGAACGAAAGAAAGATTTGGATTTATATAGCACCTTTCATGACCATCATCATCATAGGCGGTCCCTCGAACGAGGATGACTTGCTTCCACGAGTTCACAGGTGTTTCAAGAAGGACCTGATGTTCCAGTCCTGAACTCCAATTGAGGGGTGTAAGGGGTTCTCAGGGAGTGTTGTTGTGCCTTGGGTGTCTCTCTATGGGCTTCTGCCCTCACAGCTTATGCCTGGCCTGTGAGGTACCCTGAGTGCTGCAAGAGCACCCCTGGAGAGACTGTGTCCACAGCTAATGAAGGGGGTTTTGAGACTTGTGCGTCCCCACAGCTTATGCCTAGCCTGTGAGGCACCTGTGACTGTCAAACACTCCTAACTCCTTCTTCCCTAGTCTGTGACACACAGTTGAGCATTTTTGAGGCGCTCCTAGCTTCCCTTACACTGTTCTGACATAAGACTCATGATCAGGAGATGTAATACAATAGAACTGAGACAAGGTGATTCCAAGAGGAACTTAGGCTTCCAATTTATTTGACAAGGTCTATCTCAACAAACAGTAATACACCAACAAAACAATCCCTCTAAATCCCACTAAACGGACACAACGAAAATCTTTACACAAGTTTAGCAGTACAATGCCCCAACCTCCCACCTTTCCTGGCCTAACTGAGTTGGGAGTTCCAGGAGGTTATACTCACTACTGTGCCTTCTGCAGTGTGGTGGTTTGTTTCTTCTATCTTCGGTGTCTTCAGACACTGGTTTTCCTTGTGTCAAGAGGCTTGCTGGTTGTTGGATCACGAGGGCAGGGAACCACCCACACTATGTCAGAAACCCCGTTTTATAGCCAGATTATCCAGTCCACCTCTCCTGCTGAAATCGATTCTTCCCATTGGTGGGCTTTGTGATTTTGAAAAATGCAGCAGTTTTAGATTATTGCGGTTGTTTTCCACTGATGTTAACCTACTCAAGGTTTGAGTGGGTGTTGATTGCGTTGGCCTCCTGTAGCCATTGTGTAGGCCCTTGGGTTGTTTTGGGTTCCCTGGTTTCTGAAGTTCTGCATAATTTTCCTCCAATTCAGTTTTTCTAACCTACTCAAGATTTGAGTAGGTGTTTATTGGGTTGGCCTCCTGTAGCCATTGTGTAGGCCCTTTGTTTTATTTTGGGTTCCCTAGTTTTCTGAAGGTCTGCATAATTTCCTTCCATAGTGTAAACATGGGGAAGACAATAGCCCGATAATGGCTATGAGTCCCACAGTTTTCCAGCAAGTGCTCTCCCATTGGCTTGAAAGCCCCATGCTTCGGGCTGATTCTGTCCCACCATTGGCTCTCTGGTGTCCTCCCCCGTCCAATCACTGCTCTAACAAGGTCAAACCGTTTCGGTTTCAATTCACAGCACAGACCGATCCCACAGCCCTTTTCCTTCTGGGTAAAATGAGGGGGTTTTCGTCCTCCCCTAGAGGGGTCTGAATACACTTCAGAAATTCTTCCCACTCTCTACCCTTTATACTAGGAACAATATATTCCGCTAAAAGGAAAGAACAAATTAAACACTAATGAGACTCCATGGATGAATAACACCATAAGGGAACAATTGAGGGTAAGGAGTGGTGTTCATGACCACCGGAAGTCTCAAAGTGCTTTACAGTCAATGAAGTACTTTCCGAATGTTGTCACTGTTGTAATGTAGGAAATGCGGCAGCCATTTTTCACACAGCAAGCTCCCACATGCAGCACTGTGATAATGACCAGATAATCTGTTTTTGTTATGTTGATTGAGGGATGAATATTGGCCAAGACACCGGGGATAACTTCCCTGCTCTTCTTCGAATTAATGCCATGGGATTTTTTACGTCCACTTGAGAGAGCAGCTGGGACCTCGGTTTAATGTCTCACCCGATAGACGGCACCTCCGACAGTGCAGCACTCCCTCAGTATTGCACTGGAGTTTCAGCCTAGATTTTTGTGCTCAAGTCCCTGGAGTGGAACTTGAACCCAACCTTCTGACTCAGAGGCGAGAGTGCTACCCACTCAGCCACAGCTGACACTGTCAAGTAATGCCTCTGTTATCTCTTCCCTAGATTATTTTAAAATGCGTGGATGCAGTCAGGAGTTTTATCCTTTTTGAGTTTGATTAGTTTATTTAATATATCCCCTCTTTTTATTTTAAATGTATTTATCTCGTTACTAATCTCATCATCCAATGTCATGTCCACCTGTTCTAACTCCCTGGTAAATACTGAAGCAAAATAATGATTTAATATTTCTGCAATCTCTCTATCATTATCTGTAATATTATCCTGTCTATCCCTTAATGGCCCTATTCCCATCCCAACCTTCCTTTTTTTACTGATGTACCTATAAAATATTTTACTATTTTGTTATATGTTCCTTGATCATTTAATTTCATAGTTCCTCTTTGCCTTCGTAATTGTTTTTTGACCTCTCCTACACTTTTCGTATTCTCCCTCATCATGCACTCTCCTGCTGTATGTACTTAATGTATGCCTCTTTCCTTACCCTCAATTGTTCCCTTATGGTGTTATTCATCCATGAAGTCTCATTAGTGTTTAATTTGTTCTTTCCTTTCAGCGGAATATGTTGTTCCTAGTATAAAGGGCAGAGAGTGGGAAGAATTTCTGAAGTATATTCAGGAGAACTTTCTTGATCAGTAGGTTTCCAGCCCAACTAGGGATGAGGCATTTCTGGCTCCGGTTCAGGGGAATGAGTTGGGGCAAGTGGATCAAGTGTCAGTAGGGGAACAATGATCACAGGGTGATGAAGTTTAGATGTGCTCTGGAAAAGGACAGGGAATAATCTAGAGTAAAAATATTTTATTGGAGGAAGGCCAATTTCAGTGGGTTGAGAATGGATCAAAGATAGTAGGCAAAACTATCATAGAACAATGGGCTGCCTTTAAAGAGGAGATGGTTCGGGTATAGTCAAGGTACATTCCCACGATGGGAAAGGTAGGGCAACCAAAGTCAGAGCTCCCTGGATGATGAAAAAGATAAAGATTAATTTGAAGCAGCAAAAGAGAGCATATGACAGATGTCAGGTTGAGTTCAGAGGGAAAGTTAAAAAGAAAGTAATGGGAGCAAAGAGAGAATATGAGAATAGATTGGCAGCTAAAACAAAAAGGAATTCAAAAAGTCTTCTATAGACATAGAAATAATAAATGGGGAGTAAGAGGAGGGGTGGGGATGATTAGGGACCAAAATGGAGATGTACAGATGGAGGCAGATGAAGGCCAACATTCCATTCGCCTTCCTGATTACCTGCTGCACCTGCAAACTAACTTTTTGGGATTCATGCACAAGGACCCCCAGGTCCCTCTGTACCGCAGCATATTGTAATTTCTCCTCATTCAAATAATATTCCCTTTTACTGTTTTTTTTTCCAAGGTGGATGACCTCACACTTTCCGACATTATATTCCATCTGCCAAACCTTAGCCCACTCACTTAACCTATCTAAATCTCTGTGTAGCCTCTACACAACCCGCTTTCCCACTAATCTTTGTGTCATCTGCAAATTTTGTTACACTACACTCTGTCCCCTGTTTCAGGTCATCTATGTATATTGTAAACAGTTGTGGTCCCAGCACCGATCCCTGTAGCACATCACTAACCACCGATTTCCAACCCGAAAAGGACCCATTTATCCCGACTCTCTGCTTTCTGTTAGCCAGCCAATTTTCGATCCATTCTAATACATTTCCTCTGACTCCGCGTACCTTTATCTTCTGCAGTAACCTTTTGTGTGGCACCTTATCGAATGCCTTTTGGAAATCTAAATACACCACATCCATCGGTACACCTCTATCCACCATGCTCGTTATATCCTCAAAGAATTCCAATAAATTAGTTAAACATGATTTCCCCTTCATGAATCCATGTTGCGTCTGCTTGATTGCACTATTCCTATCCAGATGTCCCGCTATTTCTTCCTTAATGATAACTTCAAGCATTTCCCCACTACAGATGTTAAACTAACCGGCCTATAGTTACCTGCCTTTTGTCTGCCCCCTTTTTTAAACAGATGCATTACATTAGCTGCTTTCCAATCCGATGGTACCTCCCCAGAGTCCAGAGAATTTTGGTAGATTATAACAAATGCATCTGCTATAACTTCCGCCATCTCTTTTAATACCCTGGGATGCATTTCATCAGGACCAGTGGACTTGTCTACCTTGAGTCCCATTAGCCTGTCCAGCACTAACCCCCTAGTGATAGTGATTATCTCAAGGTCCTCCCTTCCCACATTCCTGTGACCAGCAATTTTTGGCATGGTTTTTGTGTCTTCCACTGTGAAGACCGAAGCAAAATAATTGTTTAAGGTCTCAGCCATTTCCACATTTCCCATTATTAAATCGCCCTTCTCATCTTCTAAGGGACCAACATTTACTTTAGTCACTCTTTTCCGTTTTATATATCGGTAAAAACTTTTACGATCTGTTTTTATGTTTTGCGCAAGTTTACTTTCGTAATCTATCTTTCCTTTCTTTATTGCTTTCTTAGTCATTCTTTGCTGTCGTTTAAAATTTTCCCAGTCTTCTAGTTTCCCACTAACCTTGGCCACCTTATACTCATTGTTTTTTAATTTGATACTGTCCTTTATTTCCTTGGTTATCCATGGCTGGTTATCCCTTCTCTTACCGCCCTTCTTTTTCACTGGAATATATTTTTGTTGAGCACTGGGTATCATAAATAGAGGCATAGGAGCCAAACTTGGTGGACTCACTACCCACTGCCACCAACTACGGACAAGTTTTCTGGGCGGTCTCCCCTCCGAGCGAGTTTGGTGGAGGCCTCCCGCCGGCGGGGAGGGAAGACCGCTGGGAACCGCGCGCTGATGTCTGCTGGCGTGCAAGTCACGTAAGTGTTCTCCCGCCCGCCAAGCTGCCAGTTTGGTCCGGGCGGGAGTCCGCTGCAGCAGAGGGAAGGACCGCTGCATGGAGGCAGGTCTAACTTCAACGGTAAGTAAGAAGACCTGCAAAAAAAGGTTAATAAACATCTTTTCTTAATTTTTTTCCAGCGCTTCAGGTGGATGAGATCCCCTGAAGGTTTTGCAGTGTTTTTTTTTGAAAATTTGTAATTTTGTTTGTTCCCCCCTCCCTGGGCCCGACTCAATTTGAGGATTGCATTTTGCACCAATATTGTGAAGTCCCGCATGCTGTCGCCCAGATTCATGGTGGGGGATTCATGGAAAAGTCAGGGAAAGACTTTCCCTGACTTTTCCATGAATCTCCCACCCAAAGTACCGTCAGATAGCTCAGCGATCCTTTGGGCGGCACTTGGGCAGAACTTAGCTTCCACCAAGTCAGGGCCAAAGAGTACAAAAGCAAGGAAGTTATGATGAACATTTATAAAACACTGGTTCGGCCCTAACTGGAGTATTGTAACCAATTCTGGGCATTGCACTTTACCAAGAATGTGAAGGCCTTAGGGATGGTGCAGAAAAGATTTAGGAGAATGGTTCGAGTTACATGGATAGATTGGAGAAGCTGGAGTTGTTCTCCTTGGAGCAGAGAAGGTTGAGAGGAGATCTGATAGAGATGTTCAAAACCATGATGGTGTCTAGACAGAGTAGATAGAGAGAAACTGTTTCCATTGGAAGAAGGGTCGAGAACCAGAGGACACAGATTTAAGGTGATTGGCAAAAGAACCAAAGGCACCATGAGAAAAAACTTTTTTATGCAGTGAGTGGTTAGAATCTGGGTGCACTGCCTGAAAGGGTGGTGGAGGCAGACTCAATCATGGTTTTCAAAAGGGAATTGGAGAAGTATCTGAGGAAATTTTTTTATAGGGCTTTGGGGAAAAGGCGGGGGAGTGGGACTAGTTGAAGTGCTCCTGCAGAGAGCATGCACAGGTTCGATGGGCTGAATGACCTCCTTCTGTGCTGTAATCATTCTATGATTCTATGATTCAGAGGGCCACTGAAGGATTACACAAGGCAGAATCAGGTACACAGGATATGGCAGAGATCTGAAATGGCTACTTTGCATAAGTCTTCACTACTATTACAACCCAGGTTTGATGCTTTAATTGAACGTATTAAACTTGATGCAGATATAGTTCTTGCTAGAATTAGTACTCTTAAAATGGATTTTGTGACATTAACCTTGGGTGCTCAATGAAATGGGGGCTGTGCTCTATGAGTGACTTGCTTACATTGCGATAGTTTGCTGAGATCTGGGATCATTCCCATAGACTGAAGAGAGGCCCTTGTGATACCAATATTTAAAAAGGGTAGTATGGCAGAAGGAGGAAAAATCCCTACTTTCCACTTTACAAAATGGGCGTTAGCGGGAGCAATGTGAAATGGGCGTTAGCGGCAATTTAATTTTCTGCCGTAAAATGTCGGCGTCCATAGCAACGCCATAGCAACGGTCTTTTCTCGCGTTTCAGGAGGTCGGGGTCATCAATACGCAGAAGAGGAGCGAGAGAGAGAGAGAGAGAGCAGAGAGGAAGTGAAAGCATGTGTGGGTGTGTTGTCTGGTTGTTTGGCTGTTGGCTGTAGTAAAGATTTTTGGGAGGAGTAAGAAGAAATTAGAGCACTATTTAGTTTGGTGACACTGAAATTTTGGCAAAAAAAATTAATTACATGGAAGGCACAGAGGAGTCAAGACAGCACGATGTGGAGGGGGAGGACGCTGGTGAGAGCAGAGAAGTTGAAAAGGAAGTCAAGTTGGGAAAACAAGCTTGGAGATTCTCCGACGAGGCAAAGGCTGCCCTCCTGCAGTAGGTGGAGTCACGTTGGGGTTAATTGACCTAGGGTGGGCGTGGGAAGCCCATCCCAAAAGTATATCAGAAAATTTGGGCCGAGATAGCTGAAGTGGTCTTGTCGATGAAGCACGGAGTGTGTGAGGGCAACCAGTGCCGCAAGCGCTGGAACGACTTTGTCGGACCTGGCAGAATAAGTATTACATTTATTTACATTTACTTATATATTTATATAATTGGAATTGTAAGTGTAATGAGTGAATAAATTCAGATCTGATGTATTGCAGTTAGACTGGGAACGTTTAACTCAAAGCCAACGTTTACGGTGTATGTCTTTAGGTTAATAATGATACTAATGACAATTATAATAATTATAACATCTGTTGGTTATGTGTTGTATCAGTATCTGTGAGAGCACCTAGCAATGATCTTACGCAATGATCTTATGTCATGTGGTAATGTTGTTACCTTTTGCAGGAGAAGCTTTCGAAGAATAGGGCCGAGCAGCGGTGCACGGGTGGCGGCCCATCAGTGATCAGTGAGCTGACAGATATCGAGGATTGGGCATTGGCATGAGTGGGGAGCCACCCCCGGTCGGTCATGCATGCAGCAGCAGAACCTGATATGATGCCGCGTGAGTAAAGTATACACTATTGCATGATGTAAAGTCAATAGATGCCACAACCACTCATATCCGAACAATATATGAAAGATGATTGATGAAAGGGTTATCTAATTAATGATGGGCTCATGAAAATCATTGTGATGCAGAATTTGGTTATGTTTGTTAAATGTGATGAATGTGATTATTTTGATAATGGTAGTGATGCTCTCGTGCATATGCTGTGTGTAGCGTTTGAATTACCCTGTGACCTTTGCACCCACTTCTCCTCTAATAACCTCATTTATGTTTTGTAGCTCAGCCAACAGCGCAATCCCAAGCAACATCACTGAGGCAAGGTGCGGATCCGGAGATCATCATTCTGGTGGTGAGGAACCCCGAATCTCGCCCATGGAGCTGCAGGGTGCCTTCTCCACTGACGACAATGAGGAGTTTGAGGAGCCTGCAGCAACAAGCTCCATCATGTCAACAACACCGATGACATTTAGTGCTCCTGTGGCCATGTCCTCCTCCACCGTGGAGGTAGCGGGCCCAAGCACTTTGCCGCAGGGCACCCCAAGTGTCTCCATGCCGGCGCCGACCCCACGGAGGTTGGTTCGACACAGCAGGACTGCTCCAAGAGTGGCACATCTAAGCGGGGACATGGTTCATTTGTCCAGGAGGAGTGTTGACATAGGTCAGCAGATCCTCCAGACAATGGGGGACATATCCCAATAGCTGACCACCATATCCGCCACCATGACAGAGATTGTGCCATGGATAGCAGTGGCCCTGGAGGCGATAGCCAGGAACACTAGTGCCACAGGGCTACCAGAGATCCCGGAGCGCGGCACTGAACCCCAAGGTGCCGCACCCCCATTGCCAATGACACAGAGAGCCAGGAGGAAGCTCTTGCTTCTGGCTCGGAGAACGTTCTCCCCTCGGGACTGTCCTCGCCAGCATCCGGCCAATCAGCGGATCTGCCGTCAACCCCCCCAATGAAGCAGTGCCTGAGGAGCAGTGTGGCAAGGCGGCTTGGGGTCAGGAGTGGAAGGGGAAGGGGTAGAGGTGGGGAGAAGCGGGGAGGAAAAGGAAAGTGAGGTGCATGGCCGCAGGAGTTGTAGTTGTGAGAGTATTTTGATGTTGTTGTTGTTGCTATTGAATAAATATTGGGAGGTTTGGGGGAAGGGGGGAGGGGGAGAGGGGTACCTTGTTTTTTTGAATTTGTGTTCTCTGTTTTTGAAGTCATATTGGAAGTGTTAAGAATGTAATAGATTATATAAATGTTTTAATTTTGTTGTGGAGTGGGGGTGGGGTGTGGTGTTTTGTACAGTTCTCAATATGAATTAATATACAAAATAAATTTATTTTATTTAACATAACATTGCTGTGCATTTTCTCAGATAAGACCGCTTCTCCCGGTAAGTGCGTGGGGTGTAAGTTCTCGTCCTCCTCCTCCTCAGACTGACACCTCTTTGATTGGGCACATAATGCTCTTCAATAAACCTTCTGCCATCTCTAGTCTGCAGCATGTGTGTAATCATCAAGACAGGCTGAAAAATTACAGACCCCATTAAAATAACTATCAGTATTGGACCTATTGTTCACAAACAATAAATTTAACAACTAAAACAAATAAAATAAATTCAATTCGTCCACAGTATGATAAGAAGTTTGTTCAGATGTTCAAATCACCTTAAAATAACTCCAGATTACATCAAAACTCCCCAGAAGTTGAAGAAGCCTTTTTTATGAAAAGTCCTCCGATTTACAACAAGGCGTCCATACCGCTGGATTAAGTTCAGGTGAGAACAACTTTTTCTCAGTGTTTGTTTCGGCGAGCAATAGTTTCGGGGATATGTGGACGAAATGCTGAAAGTAACGCTTGCCGATATTATGGGCATTATTTTCCATTTTTCTGATGTTTACGGCAGGAAAAAATGGGCGGGCAGTATTATTAATTCTCAGCGTTAACTCAATGCCGAAAGTAACGCTGGGCGATAAGTGAGCAATAAATGGGTATTAGTTTCCATTTTTTGCGAAATGGGCGCTATCTGGGCGGTATACCTCATCTCAGCATTAAAATGAACGTTAAGTGGGCGGTAGCGATGCAAAACTAATGGAAAGTTTAGCCCTTTGACAAAGTGCTGCACAAAAAGCTACTCAGCAAGTTGAATCGTGTGGGATTAGTAGACAGGTTTTAGATTGGATAAAGAACTGGTTGCATTTGTGCAAACAAGAGGCAGAGGTTCTGCATTGGGGCTGTTTATTATTAGAGTCTTGCAAGGATTTGAGTAAGAGGCAATGCTCTTCATCATTTTTATCAACACTCTGGATGAAGATGTCGGGGAGACTACCCACAAGTTTGTGGACCACACAAAGCTATGCACGTGTGACGACCTTAGATCCGATTAGGAATGGACCCATGTCCTGCAGCTGTAATTTAATATGCCACATAAAAGATTATTGTACTAGATAAAAGTTCACGGGGTTGGGGTAATATATTAGCATGGATAGAGGATTGGCTAACTAACAAAAAACAGAGAGTCGGGATAAATGGGTAATTTTCCAGTTGGCAAACAGTAACTAGAGGGGTGCCGCAGAGATTGGTGCTGGGTCCTCAACTATTTATAATCTATATTAATGACTTGGATGAAGGGACTGAGTGTAATGTAGCCAAGTTTGCTGATGATACAAAGATGGGTGGGAAAGCAAATTGTGAGGCGGACACAAAAATCTGCAAAGGGATATAGACAGGCTAAGTGAGTGGGCAAAAATGTGGCAGATGGAGTATAATGTGGGAAAATGTGAGGTTATCCACTTGACAGAAAAAATAGAAAAGCAAATTATAATTTAAATGAAGAAAAATTGCAAAGTGCTGCAGTACAGAGGGACCTGTGGGTCCTTGTGCATGAAACACAAAAAGTTAGTATGCAAGTACAGCAAGTAATAGGAATGTTGGTTTTTATTGCAAGGGGGATAGAGTATAAAAGCAGAAAAGTCCTGCTACAACTGTACAGGGTATTGGTGAGGCCAAACCTAGAGTACTGTATGCAGTTTTGGTCTCCGTATCTAAGGAAGGATATACTTGCACTGGAGGCTGTTCAAAGAAGGTTCATTAGGTTGATTCTGGAATGAGGGGGTTAAGTTATGAAGATAGGTTGAGTAGATTGGAGTTCAGAAGAATGTGAGGTGATCTTATTGAAACATAAGATAATGAGGGGGCTCGACAAGGTGGATACAGAGAGGATATTTCGAGTCATAGGGGGAACTAAAACTAAGGGACTATGGGCTAGATTTTACACTTTTGTGCTCATTGCCCAAAAATGGGCATTATTTCCAGCACGTGCGGTAAAAAAGGGTTTTCAGATCGCCGGCTTCTCGTCCATTCTCAAAGCACCTATTCTCCATTTTTGAAAATGGGCGTTACCGCAAGCAATATAAAATGGACGGTAGTGTAAATTCTTTTGCCCTTCTGCCATAAAGTGTGGCCGTCCTTAGCAATGGCATGACAATGCTCGATTCCCATGATTCAGGAGGTCAAGGGTCATCATGACATGCGCAGAAGAGGAGACAGAGCGGGAGGGAGCTCAGAGGGACTGAAGGCGTGTCTGGCTGTGGTGTGGTTGCTTTGGGAGGGCGCAAAAGAGCCAGGAGGTTCTCGGACAAGGCAAATGCCTCCCTCCTACAGAAGGTTGAGTTACGCTGGGGTGATTTGACACACGGAGGGCATGGGAAGCCCACTCCAAAGGCCTACCAGAGGATATGGACTGAGATAGCAGAGGTGGTCTCGTCAGCGACCAACGAGGTTCATGAGGGCAAACAATGCCGCAAACAATGAAACGACCTTGTGGGATCCGCAAGAGTAAGTGTTACATTGATTTACATGTACTTCTGTATTTATATAATTTGATTTATAACAGTCATAAATTACTATCAGCAGATATGAGGTCTTTCACTTTTACCGGGAATATTTTACTCAAAGCCTGCGGTCACGGTGCACGTCTTTAGGTCAAGAATGATAATTTTCATAATAATCTTGATTACATCTGTCGGTTATGTGTTGTATCAGTCTCTGTGACAGTACCTAGCAATGATATCACACAATTATCTCATGCCATGTCGTCCTGTCATCTTTTACAGAAGAAGCTATCGGTGATGAGGTCCGTGCAGAGTAAACGGGTGGGGGGCCACCAGTTCCCAGCGACATCACTGACATGGAGGAGTGGGTGCTCGCACTTATGGGGAAGCACACATGGACAGCCACGGAAGCATCTGCACACCCTGAAGTGATGCCACGTGAGTAAAGCTTACACCATTGCGTGATGTAAAGTCAATAGATGCCACACCCATTCATATCCGAACAATCATAAATGATAGATGATTTTTAAAATTGTCATTGAAATAATGCTAGCCTAAAGAAAATCATTGCAATGCAAATGTGTTGATGGTCATGAAATGTGATGTCTGTGATGAATTTGAGAGCGGTGATGCTTTTGTTGCCCATGCGCTGTGTGTAGTGCTGGACTCACCTTGTGACCCTCGCACCCCCTTCTCCTCTAATAATCTCGTTTGTGTTTTAGAGCTCAGCCAGCAGCGCATCCCAAGGCAAGATCACAGAGGCCAGAAGGTGGGGGCGCAGGGCCCGACTCTCCGGACGATCCTACATCTGGTGCTGAGGAGCTCCGATTCTCGCCCGTCAATTCGCTGGGCCTGTTCTCCACGGATGAGAGCGCGGACTTCGAAGAACCTGCATCGCCACGCTCCAGAAGTCATTCCACCCCAAGGCCATCTAGTGGTCCTCCGGTCATTCCTGCCTCCACGCCGTAGGTACCGGCCCCAAGCACCTTGCCACAGGGCACCCCATTTGTACCCAGGATGGCGCCGACCCTGTGGAGGCCTCGTGGACACGGCAGGTCTGTTCCACGTTGCGACATGAGAGCAGAGAGATGGTACAGTTGTCCAGGAGGACTGTAGACATTGATGACCAGCTCATTGAAGCATTGGGGGGCATATCCCGACAGCTGGCCACCATGACTGAGTACATTCCACAGAGGTGGAGGCCTTGGATGCGATAGCCAGGAACACTGCTGGCACAGGCTTCCCAGTAGTCCCGGAGCGCGGCACTCCACTCCTAGGTGCCGCACCACCACTGCGAATGACAAATGAGAGCAAGGACCAAGATCCTGCTTCTGCATCAGAGAACGTTGCCCCCTCGGCACCCCCCCACTCCCGTGCCCGTGCAACCACCGCCTCTGCCTTCATCACCCCCAATGAGGCACCGCCTGAGGAGCTCCTGGGCCAGGCACTGTGGAGCGAGGAGGGGAATAGTAGAAGTGGGGAGAATAAGGGGAGGGGGGAAGGAAAGTGAGGTGCATGTCCGCAGCTGATGGCTGTGTTATATCTCCATCTGGGTGTGTGCAATTTGTTGTAATGTATGGGGGCTGGGGACCACCCTCCTGCTTTGCCTTTGTATTCTGTGTTGCTGGACATGTTGAGTATTTGATTGATGTAAATGGTGGAAAAAGTGGGGTGCGGGCGGGGGTTGGGTGTTATTGCTTGTGATACTTATGATTTCAGACCAATGTTGGTTTAGAATTTCTTTTATTGAACATAAACTTGTTGCGCATTGTCTCAGATAGCTGGACTGTTACACACGGGTGATTCCTTAACATGCAAAGATTAAATACAACTTAACTTCAATCAACGTGAACTGTAACTGGCACCAAAGTGATGAGCACCATTGATGTCTAAGTTGCACATACATAGCAGTGTGTCAGCATTTTCACTCACATCAACGCTCTTTGGGGCAAATCGTTGAGATATCAGCTCCTCACGTAAGAGTCTTACAGCTATGTAGCCACCACGGGCCCTTTCCTGTGGTCTGGAGGGGGTTGTGGGTATGGCTGCATAGCCAGCCTGATTGTCTGGCCCTAGGTCAGCATCCAGCCCCTCGTCGTCCTCTTCCTCTCTCTCCTGAGGCAGTCAATCAGTCCTTTCTGGCAATTGTTGGCCCCTCCTGATAGCCAGGTTGTGCAGCATGGAGCACACAACCATGAATTTACCTACTTGCTCAGGTTTGTATTGTTGCTCCCCTCCTGAGTGGTCAAGACATCTGAAGTGCTGCTTAAGCACAGTTATTGTTTGCTGGCCCCATTGCATTGAAAGTATAATAGCGATTGATCAGAAGCAATGATTTCCTGTCTAAAATACACCTAGAATAAACCCCCAATAGTCCAGAGTCTGAAAATATGTCTGTTGAGATGTTCACTTCACCTGAGAAGAACTCCAGAGTCAATGCATACTCCCCCGATGTTGAAGCAGCCTTTTGAATGTCACGACCTGCGATTTTAAAAATGGTATTCGTTAAGACAGTTCCACTTTTTCTGGGCAGTTTTTTGGGTGAGCGATATTGTGGGTGATATGTGTGTGACGTTGTGAAAGTGACCGTGGGCGATCTCCTGGGCGTTAGTTTCACCAAATGTGCTCTTCACGGCAAAAAAAAATGGGCGGGCGGTATTATTGAATCTCGGTGTTAATTCCTTGCGGAAATTAATGCTGGGCGATATTATGGCCGTTGATTTCACACATTCTGATGATTCTGCCCAAAAAAAGTCAGCGGGCGGTATTATTGAATCTCAACGTTAATTCCGTGTGGAAAGTAACGCTGGCCGATGTTATGGGCGTTGATTTTGCCCATTCTGATGATTCCGCCCCAAAAAATTGGGCGGGCTGTAATATTTATTCCCGGCGTTAAGAAGATGGGGAAAGTAATACTCGGTGATAAGTTTCCTAAAAATGCTAAAATGGGCGATATATAGGCATTATTCGTCATTTCAGCGGTAAAATGGACGTTAAGTGGGCATCAAGCATGCAAAAAAAGTGGAGTTTCTAGCCCATAATCTCATTTAAAACTGAGATGAGGAGGAATTTCTTCTCTCAGAGGGTTGTAAATCTATGGAATTCTCTGCCCCAGAGAGCTGTGGAGGCTGGTCATTGAATATATTTAAGGCGTAGGTAGACAGATTTTTGAGCGGTAAGGGTTATGGGGAGTGGGCAGGGAAGTGCAGCTTAGTCCATGATCAGATCAACCATGATCTTATTAAATGGAGGTTCAAGGGGACAGGTGGCCTACTCCTGCTCCTATTTCTTATGTTCTTATGTTCTAATATGGACAAATGTGGTGTGATGCACTTGAGTTGGGGCAACGCCAAGCATATGTACACCAGGCAGGGTTATGAACTCAGGCTACTGAGCAGAAAAAGGACTAGAGGGCTATAGTGTATGATTCACTAAAGATCCATGACCAATGCCACAAAGACTATTGTGACAGTAAATAGGGTGTTAAGACGTATTACCAGGCCAATTAAATATAAAACAAGAAACACTGTTCATTCTTTTATAAGACTTTGGTCAGGCCACATGTAGAATATTGTTTTAGTTTTGGTCCCTTCAAATAGTATGGGATATGTAAGCCCTGGAAAAGGTTCAGAGGAGGGCCACTACGTGGATACTTAGTTTAAGGGCCCTTAATTACCAGCACAGGCTTAGAGAGCACATAGTTTTTACATTGGAAAAGTGCAAAATTCAAGGAGTTAAGATTGAGGTCTTTAAAGCAATGATAGGATTAACCTTGGCCCAAGTGGATACGTTTTTTTTCAGTTAGGTAGGTTAAAGTGGACCGGAGACACATAAATTATAAGTGCAGAGAACTAGGTTAAATGTTTGGAGGTACTTCTTTTTGCAGAGAGTTGGCAGACTTGGAATATGTTGCTGACATGCACATGGATTCACTACAGGAATTGAAAAGGGAGCCAAACAAGTTCCTGAGAGAGGCTAACATCTCTACATGTAGAAGGTCGGTGGGTCACTGGGGGTAGTGTCTCCTAGTCACTGTGGTCTCCTGGAGCTTGCTTGAGGAATGTGCCAGCATTTTTTCCTCTTCTTTTTTAACCTTTCCCAGAAAATTACCTGATTGCATTGAAGGAGGGGATGGTACGCATAAGTTAGACCATATCAGAATGGGACACGGTCGATAGACCAGCCCAATGGTCTTTTCCTGTCCTTTTTTCTACATTTATATGTTTGTGGAACCTTTTTGTGTGTAAATTGTTGCTGCGTTTTGTAAGAATCCTGAGAAATTTCTATTTCCCATTCCCACTAACTAACATGGATGAAATGAAATAAGCATTATTAGCTGTAGGTTTAAGTTTGGATTATGTAACTGTTGGTCAATGCACATTGATTCCTGAATAATCATGCTTTTAAAATTAGTGTAATATGCCCTGGGTAGAAGCAGTAATGGAAGAAACATAGGCATTGGGCCTGGCTTGGCCAAATTAAAGATATAGTCAGAAGTTGTCCTGGCACACAAACAGCAGACAACTAGCCTGGGAAGCAAGGTCATGTGTGGCTGCCACTGTATGGAATGTTATAACATCCACAGTGAATTATAAAACAAAGGCCAACAACAGGGGCCGTATCTCAACCTGTAGAGACATATTCCTTTTGTATTACCATAACTACCCCAGATATGAGTCTTGATGGTCAAAAACAGATGATGTAAGAGTGTCATCAGATCAAAAACCTGTGTAAACCAAGGTGTTACAAACATGGCAGCTTTATGATTGGATTTTGGGTTTGGGTGTCAGGTTAAGGAGGGCTTCATAGGTTTTGAATGAGAGTAAGGGTATAAGAAGGGGATCTTAACAGCCACACATTGTAGAAGATTTCAGGAGTAGAAGTTCTTCGGAGTAAGAGATTACAGGATGAATCAAAGAGACACCCGGGAGATGGAGAGACAGAGACGCAGGAGACACAGTGTGTAGCCTACTAAGAGTTGCGGCTTCTATCCAGAGGTTAACGGGGTAATATACGTCTCAATTAGTCCCTGTAAACTGCTGCTCTGATACTGTCATGTATTAAGTCTTGCTTGTGCTGAATAAAGTTAAATCACTGTCCCCAATACGTGTCAGCCTTGAATCATTTGGAACCCAGGCCCATGGGGATCTTATAGTTTGCCTACATATCAACAGTGACTACACTTCGAAAAAAATTAATCCATTGGTTGTAAAGCATTTTGGAATATTTGGAGGAGCTAATAAAATGCAATATAAATGCAAATTCTTTGGGCTAGAATTTCGGGTTTTCGCGATTTTGCCTGTTTTCAGGCGATAATCGCGGTGAAAATGTTTCTTTTACCATTACCGTTACCGCCAGAGCTCGCAAAATTTGGCAAATGATCAATAATGAACCCGGCGTTGCACAACTAAATTTGTGCGCCGGAGCCGAAATTTGCGAGCAAAAAACTAAATCGGACCTTCAGCGCATGCGCAAATTAAAAAGTATCTTTTTTTCTTCTTCCTGCGCTTCTGGTCAGCTGTCAAGGAGCGCCTGCACATGCGCAGTACACCCAGGGCTGAATCAGCCATTTTTACATTTCATTCACAATGGAAGGAGATGGGAGCAGGCAGAGAGCCAGAAAGTTGAGCAGTGAGGCAAATGAGGCCCTTGTCACTGCTGTTGAAAGGAGATGGGTGGAACTGAACAGGAGTGGTGCAAGTAAACCCTTCCCAGTGGTTTTTCCTTCGAATTTGGAGCAGCATACCAGAGGAGATCTCTGATATCGACCCCATCCGAAGGACTCACACACAGTGCCGCAAGAGGTTTAATGATTTTTGCAAGGTCGTTCGAGTAAGTAATATTTTTATTGATGCACTCCTTCATTAGTTAAATTATAAATCTGACACACTATTTGTTCTCATGCTGTTATAGGTAGGCTTAGTGTTGGACCATATTTGCCATGAGTGATCTTTACACATTATTAAGATTACTTTCTGAGATCTTAAAAGATATTTCTGCACTCCGATGTCTTCCTCATGAACCATGTGCAACTTCCAGGGCCATTAAACAGAGGACTGTATTAAGTACACGCAGTATAGTGCTTTAATGGCTATCTGTGTGCGCCACAAGAGCAGATGGGCCCTCTGGTAAACATTCCCATTATCACCTTTGCAGAGAAAGATGTCCCACAACCGCTGGGAGCAGCGATGAATAGGTGGCAGTCCACCCAGAACCATGCCTCTGACAGACCTGGAAGAGCGCGTGACTGGTCTGATCAGTGCCTGAGGGAGGGCAACTGCCCGTGGGGGTGCTGAGCCCCCATTCGATAGTGGGGGTAAGTCCTGCACACTCCCTGGGCTGGGATGTGGCAATATGATGTAGTGTCTGTGGACTTGGGTAGGGGCAATGTGATGTACTGTCTGAGGACTTGGGTTGGGGCAATGTGATGCAGTGTCTCTGGACTAGGGTTGGGGCAAAGAGATGCAGAGTCTGTGGGCTTGGGTTGGGGCAATGTGATGCATTGTGTGTGGGCTAGGGTTGGGGCAATATGATGTAATGTCTGTGGACTACATATAATGGAGTAGTGGCAGTCCTTTAAATGAGCCTGTGCTATGTGACCTTACTCATGTCACCCTGTCCCCTTCCCCTGCTGCTAACCACTCATCTGTTGTTTTCTATTCCCAGATGAGGAGTCGCATGAGCCACATCCTCCAATGGAAGCCTCCACTTCAGGCCATTATGTGGGGGGAGGAGGAGGATGAGGGCAAAGACGAGGAACTTGAAGGAGAGGGGCGGACAGAGGTAGCCTACTCGTGGGGGTGGGGGTGGGAGGGGCAGATGCAGTCGGCACCTCTTTTTCCTCCAGACAACACCTCGTCCGAGGATGAAACATTCTCGGGCTTTCATCCATCCGAGGCCCCGAGTACTAGTGACGTGCAGCAACGCACTCCTGGGGTTGAATCCCGTCTGCCGTCTCTCCGGAGGGCAGTTCAGCAAAACCGGTCTGCTGACAGACACACACTTGGACATAGTGGGACTATCCAGGGAGAGCGTCCAGCTCACTCAACAGCTCCTAGAGGTATGGGGTTGGATTCCCACAAGCATTGCGGCATCTGTGAACATGACTGAGGTCAGGTCACAGATTGTCCATGCGGGCAGCGAAACCACCGAGGCGGTCAATCCCACACCGAAGTGATGGTCTTGATCTTTGAAATGACAGTCCCCAGTGTCACACCCAGACCGACATTATCTGTGAGTGGCAAAGCTGAGCAAGGGTCTTGCCACTCAGAAGCCGGGCCTTCCATATCCCGAGCTTCTCCAGGGGATCCACACATGAAGTCTCCATTGTCTCTCCCCCCAATACAGCAGGATTCTGATCGCCTTGCTGCAAGAACTCAGTGTCACCTTGGATAGGGTCATGATGCGAAGGAGGGGGGTTAGGGTGAGGGGGGAAGGAGCCGGAGGTAAAAGACATTCGGTGCAGGGGTTGTTGTTCTGTTGTTGATTTGTTGTTGATTTATTGTTTTATCTTGTAAAAGTTTTAAAAGTTTACAAAGTCTGTTCAAAGTTCAAATTTGATTTAAGTTTCAAAATTATGTTTAACAAGTTTACAATGTTTATTAAATTCTTTTGTTCACCTTAATCATTCCTGTGTAGTGTCGCATATCCAGAATAAGAGGGGGAATAGTCAACATGGTGGGATAGAGTGGCCAGGCAATGGCCAAATGTGCCGTTCACTCTTAAAGCAAAGCATTGAATTATAGCTGCTGACATAAGGCTTTTGCAGTTGCGAAAGCTGCATGAAGCCTCCCCTGTGGTGGTGGGGGTGGGGGTGGTGGTGGTGGCATGGATTCCTCACCAGGCTCCTCATCCTTGTCCTCCTTGTCACCATCCTCCTCCTTGTCCTCGTCCTCCTCCTCATTCTCCTCCTTCCCTCTCTCCTGAGGTGGTCCTGCAGTCCACATTGGCAAATCCTGTCCCCTCATGATGGCTAAGTTGTGTGGCATGCAGCACACCACAATGAACTCAAAGACCTGCTGAGGGGAGTATTGCAGGGAGCCTCCAGTGGTCCAGGCATCGCAAGTGCTGCTTGAGCATTCCAATTGTCTGTTCGACGATGTTGCGTGTGGCTGCATGGCTCTCAATATAGCGATGCTCGGATTCTGTCTGAGGGTTGCAGAGGGGAGTCAGGTGGCGAGGTCATAATCTTTGTCCCCCAGCATCCAGCTCTGGCCTTGTGGTTGACGCTCGAACAGGCATGAGTCACTGCTCTCATGCAAGATGAAAGCATCATGGATGCTCTCAGGATATTGGCCATTGACTGCCATGATGTGTTGAGTATGGTCGCAGATGATTTGTACATTCATGGAGTGGAATTCTTTTCGGTTTCGGTAAACCTCTGGATTGAGTAAAGGTGCTTGTAGGGCAATGTGCGGACAGTCAATGGTACCCTGAACCTTGGGGAAGTCAGCAATTCATCCAAAACCTACAGCCCTCTCATTCTGTGCCTCCTCGGTCATTGGGAAGTTTATGAAGTCCATCCTGCGTGCGTACAGTGCAGTAGTCACCTGGTGAATGCAGCGAGGTGTAACATACTGCAAGATGGAGCATATGTTCCCTACTGATGCCTGAAAGGAGCTGGAGGCATAGAAGGTAAGTGCTGCAGTCACCTTCACCTCGACGAGTATTGCAGTCCTGTTGCCACTGGTAGGCTGTAGGTCTGCCTTTAAGAGCTGGCATATCTCTGTGACCAGTTCTTTTTGGAAGCGCAGCCTTCTAATGCTTTGTACCTCAGACAGCTGTAGGTATGAGTGCTGTTGCTTGTAAATTAATGGGGGGGGAGGGGGAGGGTGTGTTAAGGCCTCCTCCCCATACGTCTGTGACCTCTTCGATTATGCTCAAAATGCTCACCAATAAGCCTTCTTCCAGCTCGATGCCATATAAATACAGCAGCCAGGAATAATGGCTGACATAGTACAGCCTTCATTTTTTTAAATGTCCTTAAATATCCTTTAAAACTAACTATAAACTCACATAAAACTTCACTGAGTAAAACGCAGCCTACGTCTCCAAATCCTTTGATGCACTGAACTTCTGCTTCGTTTTCAAGATGGTGCCGTTAGCACCGGGTCCGACCTGGGTTCGACTGATTTTTTTTTGTGGGTTTCCAGGCGAACGGTAAATCGGGTGATAGCGCCGAATTTTCAGCCTGGGGCGCTAGCGCAGTGTTGCACGCCGATTGACATCATCCAAACGGTGAAAACATTAGGCGGTGCTAATTTTTAGCGTCGGCACAAAACCACTGCTGAAATTTCCGCCCGGGCCCAAAATATTGTGCAACTCTTATAACGCCAAAAAAAGTAGTTTTTGCACTTCGACCAGGTGAACACCCTGTCGCAAACCTGTCGAAAATCTAGCCCACTATCTTTACCAATTGAAGACGCAATTTTGTTTGCTACCATTGTTCCATCACAGCTGACAAGTCAGTAAATTTGCTGTTGTATTTAGCATTGAACCCAATTATCCTTGACCACATTGCAAAACTAATTTCACATTTTCAACTGGAAGTCCCATCAAAGAACCATCTTCAAAAGGCAACTCGCCAGGCTATGACTGATTTCAGATCATTGTTCGCTTTGAGATATCTTCAATGAGAAGGAAGCTAAAAGAACTACTAGTCCGACAGACACATGCTCTGTGATTGGCCCTTGAAACAGTTCAACAGCCACAGATTTATCTCCCCTACCACCTTCACAATCTGAAGCTAACTGTTCAGTTACACCATGCCTTATGGGAAGTTCCAAACCCATAATAGGGACCACAACCTGTTGGTGCTCAGACATCCCTCACCCATCCATTCACTCCCAGGAAGATAACATTATTGATAACATTTTGGGCGAAGTTTGGTGAACCTCCCCTTCTCCCTGAGGATAGCACCCACCTTGGTATCAAATGCTGAACTGAACTTTTTTTTTCTAATCTATGGCTACTCATGTCTTTAAATTTGCAATATGTGAGCTCCACAAACAAGTTATTTACAAGCAACACTGGTTATCATAAAACTCCTGTCCTGAACACCTTCATGTTGAATGCTGAGTTGGCGTATATGTCCATTAGTCACAGGATCATCCAGTCAGGAGGTAGAAAGCAGACCTTGGTGATCTCAAATGAATATTCATAATGCTCAATGGAATGTGACTATCGTCATCACTTATGTTGCCATATTGAGATATTGAAGTAGACCTGCTGTCAGGTACTCTCCCACTCCTTTCAGGAGAGTGCACCCTATATCAGATGAAAAACATTGGAGAGCAATAACATGATGGAGTACCTCTGCCTGCCCCGGATCTGCAGAAAAATAAGCAGGGGCAGGCATTATGTCTGATGAACTTACATAAGGCTTTTAATCTGATGTCAAACATTGTGTAACTGTGGTTGCCACTGCAGTTTGGCACTCTGCTAATTTAGAGTTCTGATTTTAAAATACTTGCAACAATCTTAAAGCAACATTTATCTGTTTGGAGTTGAAGTTACATAGCTGCATCATGATATACAGTATTTTTTTCAATATTAATAATCCTAGGGGCTGAAATTGCCTTCCACCCAAACGGGGCACACCTACCATTATTTAAATGCATGGGGCAGACAATCTGGTGAAATTCAGCTCTGTGTTCTTTTTCTTGGAATGGGGCAGAAGTGTGGAACGGCCGTCGCTCCAAGTCACAAGGTCTCTCCCCTTCAGTGAAAGGGGAGGCCACTGCGAACTCTGCAAAGTTTTTAGTTAGGTCGACTGGACCACCAGAGAGCGTTTTGGCCAGGCCAGTGGTCTGGCACCCTACAGAGGGAGCTTGGCTGCCTGTTGCCGGCCTGGCCAAACCCCTGGGCATAATTGTCGGCCCTACCTGGCAGACAGCTGACGATAAAAAATAAAGTGGAGTTGCCAGCAGCGTGACCTCCCCTTTAAGGGTGGACACGCCGCCCAACCACAGACAGCTCCCCGCTGGGGAAAGCTGTCAGGAATACCGACTGGCGGCAGCACTGTTCCCACGGAGCAATTCCGCGCGGAGCAATTTCTCGTGGGAAAATTTCCGGTCGTCTCTTGTCGGTAAGGGGTCGGCGAGAAAACGGGTGGGCTGGTCCCGTGCACCGCTTCAAAAATAAAGGAGAGCAATTTACAAAATGGCAGCCCCTCCGCGCCGACCGAGCAGTGAGTCCTTACCATAGCTGTCTCTTTAAGTTGGTCACGGCTCTTATAGAAAGGGACAATTTCGGCCCCCTATAGTTCAGCTTCTGAATAACAGCAGTGCATATACCAATGAAAAATTAGTCTACCATTCTGTAGCTTGTTTCTTCGAAGTGTGTTATTTGCAAATACCCTGCATATTTCTTGCGCAAGAATTCTTTGGAGTTCTCTCATTTTAATGTGTTTTTTCAAATTCTGGTTAATATTTTATCTTTAAACTTCGGTGGACAACATGATTTAAAAAAAACTTACGTCAGTACCTTAATTAAAATACTGTGAGGGCTCATTTTAAAGCATTACAGGTTTCATTATTTTGAGCTTTTTAAAAATTCATTCCTGGGATGTGGACATCGCTGGCAAGGCCAACATTTATTATCATCCCTAATTGGGAGAAGATGGTTGTGATCCACTTTCTTGAATTGTTGCAGTCCATGTGTTGCTTTTTGTGGCGGTTTGGTATTGAGTAGCTTGCTACGCCATTTAAGAGGGCAGTTAAGAGTCAAGCACATTGCTGTGGGTCTGGTCTGGATTCACATATAGGTCAGATCAAATAAGGATCAGATGGGTTTTTACAAAAAACCACTGGTCACCATTACTGATACTAGCTAGAAGGAGCGGCGAGAGATTGCAGAGCGACGTGATCAGGGCCCAGGAGAGGCGTGAGTTCAGAGTCCAGAAGAGGCGAGGGCCCAGGGGCAGCACAGGCCAGCCCCACTGCAATATGTGTGTGCACTAGGCCCATGTAGCAAAGCTGGTCTTTAGTCATCTTGGGTAATCCTTGCCACTGGAGCAAGACCTTACTCTGTCAAGCCCATGCGGTGGCTGGTGTGCAACGGCCACCACACGTTAAAAAAATCCACGCACAGGCATCTTCCACCCTTCAACATGTAGTTCAGGGCCTGGAATATTAGGTCCTTCATTGAAACACCTGTGAACTCAAGCCGGTTTGGCGTGGAAGCAAGTCATCCTTGATACAAGGGACCTCCTATTATCATGATAATGATGACTAGCTTTTTAATACAGATATGTTTGATTAACTGAATTTAAATTCCCTAGCTGCTGTGGTGGGATTTAAACTCATGTCTCTGGAGCATTAATCCAGGCCTATGGATTAGTGGGCCAATAACATAACCACTATACTGCTGTTTGTACTTCTTACGAGCCAAAGGTGGGCAGAGGAAACATTACAGGGACACCCTGAAAGCCTCCATGAAAAAGTGCAACATCCCCACTGACACCTGGGAGTCCCTGGCCAAAGACCACCCTAAGTGGAGGAAGTGCATCCAGGAGGGCGCCGAGCACCTCGAGTCTCATCGCCAAGAGAATGCAGAAATCAAGCATAGGCAGCGGAAAGAGCGTGCGGCAAACCTGTCCCACCCACCCTTTCCCTCAACGACTATCTATCCCACCTGTGACAGGGACTGTGGTTCTCATATTGGACTGTTCAGCCACCGAAGGACTCATTTTTAAGAGTGCAAGCAAGTCTTCCTTGATTCCGAGGGACTGCCTATGATGATTGTTCTTTAAGATGCCACATCATTTGTATTCTAGCTCCTTACCCCTTCGAAGCTTCCAGTTTCTGTCCTGGTACTCAAAGTCTCAGTTCATTTTCTATTTGATTCATTAAGAGAGGATTTTTTAAATCATTCCTGGGATATGGGCGTCACTGGCAAGGCCAGCATTCATTGTCCACCCCTAATTGCCCTTGAGAAGGTGGTGGTGATCCGTCTTCTTGAACTGCTGCCATCCTTGTGGTGATGGTATCGGGACCATCTTTAATAAAGGTGACAAGTCCGACTGCGGCAACTACAGAGGAATCTCCCTGCTATCAGCCACGGGGAAAGTCATCGCTAGAGTCCTCCTCACCATCTTCTCCCTGTGGCCGAGGAGCTCCTCCCGGAGTCGCAGTGTGGATTTCGTCCCCTATGGGGCACAACGGATATGATCTTTACAGCGCGACAGCTGCAGGAAAAATGCAGGGAACAGCGCCAGCCCTTATACATGGCCTTCTTCGAGCTTACAAAGGCGTTTGACACTGTCAACCACGAGGGTCTATGGTCCATCCTCCTCCACTTCGGATGGCTCCAAAAGTTCGTCACCATCCTCCGCCTGCTCCACAACGACATGCAGGCCGTGATCCTTACCAACGGGTCAATTACAGACCCAATCCACATCCGGCCCGGTATCAAACAGAGCTGCATCATCACCCCAACCCTCTTCTCAATCTTCCTTGCTGCCATGCTCCATCTCACAGTCAACAAGCTCCCCGCTGGAGTGGAACTAAACTACAGAACCAGTGGGAACCTATTCAACCTTCGCCGTCTCCAGGCCAGATCCAAGACTACTCCAACCTCTGTCGTCGAGCTACAGTATGCGGACAACGCTTGCATCTGTGCACATACAGAGGCTGAACTCCAGGACATAGTCGACATTTTTACTGAGGCATACGAAAGCATGGGCCTTATGCTAAACATCCATAAGACAAAGGTCCTCCACCAGCCTATCCTCGCCGCACAGCACTGCCTCCCAGTCATCAAGATCCACGGCGCGGCCCTGGACAACGTGGACCATTTCCCATACCTTGGGACCTTCCTATCAACAAGAGCAGGCATTGACGATGAGATTCAGCACCACCACCAGTGCACCAGTGCAGCCTTCGGCCGCCTGAGGAAAAGAGTGTTTGAAGACCAGACCCTCAAAACTGCCACCAAGCTCATGGTCTACAGGGCTGTAGTAATACCCACCCTCCTGTATGGCTCAGAGACATGGACCATGTACAGTAGATACCTCAAGTCGCTGGAGAGATACCACCAATGATATCTCCGCAAAATCCTAAAAATCTTCTGGGAGGACAGATGCACCAACATCAGCGTCCTTGACCAGGCCAACATCCCCAGCATTGATGCACTGACCACATTTGATCAGCTCCGCTGGGCAGGCCACATTGTTCGCATGCCTGACACAAGACTCCCAAAGCAAGCGCTCTACTTGGAATTCCTTCATGGAAAACGAGCCAAAGGTGGGCAGAGGAAATGTTTCAAGGACACCCTCAAAGCCTCCCTGATAAATTGCAACATCCCCACTGACACCTGGGAGTTGCTTGCCAGAGACTGCCCTAAGTGGAGGAAGAGCATTCGGGAGGGCGCTGAACACCTCAAGTCTCATCGCCGAGAGTGTTGTGTATGTAGAAAGAGTCAGACTGAACACTGTGAGCTCAAAGTAATGTGTGACCTTAGTCTTTTATTGCAGGTCTCCAGAGTGCCTCTCCAATCTGTGAAGCCTTCTTAAATACCTGTGCTCCCAAGGGATTATGGGGTCCCTTGGGATTCCGGGGAATGAGCCCTCTGGTGGCTGTACGGAGTAAATACAAGTCCACATATATAACAGAGAGCATGCAGAAAACAAGCGCAGGCAGCGGAAGGAGTGTGTGGCAAACCAGTCCCTTCCCTCAACGACTATCAGTCCCCCACTGTGACAGAGTCTGTGGTTCTCGTATTGGACTGTTCAGCCACCAAAGAACTCATGTTAAGAGTGAAAGCAAGTCCTCCTCGATTCTGAGGGACTGCCTATGATGATGATGATGATGGTACTCCCACAGTGCTGTTGGGGAGGGAGTTCCATGTAGGATATAGGTTGGATATCTAAAATAAATAGCAACATTAGTTAGATAGATATGCCTATTAAAATTACATATCAGTACAGGACTATCATTCAATCGAATATTCTGTTGATTGCCAAATATTGAACTAACATCGTAAACTGTCAATGACAGGCATCATTTCACATATTTAATTGTAGAAATAATTTCTGATGCTAAACAAAAAGAGTGATATGTCAATTAAGATAATCAAAGCCTTTACAAATTCATGCGATACACTCAATCAGCCTGCATACTCATGGTATGGCTCTACTTTAAGTACACTGGGAGTACTGTGTTATATTTTTTAAGTCTTTTTTACTGTGAATTACCAAGAAGATGTTATTGTTTCTAACTGTTTCTGCATTATTAGAATATTAGTTCTTGACCTCCTGTCATACTTTAATCAGGCTCTTATTTTCCATAACAAGCTGCATCAATTTAAATTCTGATTTTTTGACCTGCAACTGAATCAATAGAGTGAGTTAGATTTTTTTTCACGTAATGCTGTGATTTCTGAATCAAGCATAAGCCTAATCAATGCTTAAAATATATTGGCAGGGTGGGATTAAACTACAGTTTACTAATGCAGGGAAAATATAAGTTTTCATTAAAAACACACACATTCGAAGAGTGCGGACTGTCTTTGTAATACCTGTAGTGGTTGTTCCGCTTCAGCAAAATATTAAAAAACTAATTCCTTGGTTCTTTCAGGGAGAATGCTTTTAAGAGGAGGTACCACTTCCTCTTTCAGACCTATATCTTGGAATGGTGCTGGTGAGGGAGTTGCATGATTCAACCTACCTACAGGCTGAGCCAGTTTCCATAATGATGCTTGTTACTTGATCCTGGACAATCTCAGAGGTTATTGGAATGAAAAATTCTTAGTCATTGCAACTGACCTACGGGTGAACAAAACACCAAGTTTAAAGTCTACACATGAGGATTTAATTATTTTCTTAACCTTTGGCATTTGCTGTACTGCTCCACAACTGAACTTATACCAGGGACTTGTAAAAAGGATTGTTATAAGAGCACAGTTGATCCCAAGGCTGTGGAAATATGAAATTGGATTTTACAGCAATGGCATTACTGCTTCATTTCCTGTCCATTTTCAGGCTAAAAAGGATGCATATTAAAAATTACTGCAAAGCAGGAGAATTATGAATAGTAAATATCCACTGCGGCTTAATTTTTAGCCTGTAATATCCAATTTATAAAAAAATTGATTAATCAGCATTATAAAAGCATTGCTATCAATAACTAACATGCATTTTATAAAAGGTTTGTTGTACAGGTTGAACCTCCTTTATCCGGTTCCCTCGGGACATGGCCTGTGCCGGATTTGGGATTTTTCTGGATGACGGAAGGTCATGTGTTCTATCGTATTTTACAACTGCCAGCCCCCATCCCCAACCAGCCAGCCTCGATACAGATATCCCCGACCCCGCGATGCAGCACCCCCCCCACGATCTCCAAGATTCATTGAAAGTAATAAAGAGGTATTTTCTTTTCATTTGGCCGAGCGCCGAGGGCAGCGGGGAGGGGAGGACACGGCCTGCCGGCCGACCCCACAGGGAGCACCGATGGCAGCAGCGAATAAAATAACTTATCAAGCTTTTATTTATAATTGAATTCAAAATATAATTATTAGTAGTACAGGTTGAACCTCTCTTTCCCACCCCTGCCATCTCTCCCACCGACTTGAAAACCCACCCTCAAGGCCACTTAGGCAATCAGTGCCTTCAGAATCAGACTGAGGAAGGAGTCTCCATCTTTAGGAGAGCAGAGAATATTGGTGAATACGAAAAAAATATCTGCACATGCGCCAACCCCACTGGGAATGGTACCGGACAAGGGGTGGTGCCGGATAAGAGAGTCCCGGATAAGAGAGGTTCAACCTGTACTATTAGAATTAATTTGTAATACTTCAAGAATGCTGTGAAGAAACTTCAGAATGCTATGTAGCACATCATTAATTTGAGATAATTAATTTGAGACACACCGATTCTGGGCAGCAGCGGGCGGGAGGTCACATTCTGCACGGCAAATGCGATCCTCGACAAAGTAACGCTGAGGATAGAGTCGGGCCCAGGGAGTGAGGAAAAATAAAAATAAAACATTTTCAACACACGAAAAAAAAACTATTACAAATCCTTCAGAGAACCGCATCCACCAAAATCGCTGTAAAAGAAATGAAGAAAACAAGTGCACTAACCTTTTCTTGCAGGTCTTCATACTTAGCGTTCAGTTAAGACCTGCCTCCACGCAGCATTCTCTTCTGCTGCTGGAGTGGAGGATCACCCAGACCAATCTGGGGAGTGAGCGGGCGGGAGGACTTTTGTCGACGTTGCATGCCAGCGCACGCCAGCGGACACCAGCGGAAGGTCCCAAGCGGTCTTCTCGCTCCGCCGCCATGAGAACCTGACAAAACTCGCTTGGAGTGCATAAGGGACGGGTTCCTTGAGCAGTACGTAACGGAGCCAACTAGGGGGAAGGCTATCTTAGATCTGGTCCTGTGTAATGAGACAGGATTAATAAACAATCTCCTAGTAAAGGATCACCTCCGAATGAGTGATCATAGCATGGTTAAATTTCAAATTCAGATGGAGGGTGAGAAAGTTGGATCTCAAACCAGCGTACTAAGCTTAAATAGAGACTACAAAAGTATGAAGGCAGAGTTGGCTAAAGTGGACCGGGAAAATAGATTAAAGTGTAGGACAATTGATGAACAGTGGCATACATTTAAGGAGATATTTCATAACTCTCAAGAAAAATATATTCCAGTGAGGAGGAAACTGTGTAAAAGAAAAGATAGCCATCCGTGGCTATCTAAAGAAATAAAGAATGGTATCCAATTAAAAACAAGAGCACACAACGTGGCCAAAACTAGTGGGAGGGCAGAAGATTAGAGAAGCTTTTAAAAGCCAGCAAAGAATGACTAAAAAAATGATTAAGGAAGGGAAGATAGATTATGAAAGTAAACTAGCACGAAATATAAAAACAGGTAGCAAGAGTTTCTACAGGTATATAAAAAGGAAAAGAGTGGCTAAAGTAAATGTTGGTCCCTTAGAGGACAAAACCGGGGAATTAGTGATGGAGTACATGGAGATGGCAGAAACTTTGAACAAATATTTTGTATCAGTCTTTATGGTAGAGGACACTAAAAATATCCCAACAATGGATAGTCAAGGGGCTATATGGGGGGAAGAACTTACCACAATCACAATCACTAAGTAGGTGGTACTCAGTAAGATAATGGGACTAAAGGTGGATAAATCCCCTGGACCTGACGGCTTGCATCCTAACGTCTTAAGAGAAGTAGCGGCAGTGATAGTGGATGCATTGGTTGTAATTTACCAAAATTCTGTGGATTCTTGGGAGGTCTCAGCAGATTGGAAAACTGCAAATGTAACACCCCGAGTTGAAAAAGGAGGCAGACAAAAAGCAGGAAACCATAGACCAGTTAGCCTAACATCTGTGGTTGTGAAAATGTTGGAATCCATTATTACAGAAGCAGTAGCAGGACATTTGGAAAAGCATAATTCAGTCAGGCAGAGTCAGCATGGATTTATGAAGGGGAAGTCATGTTTGACAAATTTGCTGGAATTCTTTGAGGATGTAACGAACAGGGTAGATAAAGGAGAACCAGTGGATGTGGTGTATTTGGACTTCCAGAAAGCATTTGACAAGATGCCTCATAAAAGGTTACTGCACAAGATAAAAGTTCCTGAGGTTGGGGATAATATATTAGCATGGATAGAGGATTGGCTAACTAACAGAAACAGTGGAGTCGGGATAAATGGATCATTCTCGGGTTGGCAATAAGTAACTAGTGGGGTGCCGCAGGGATCAGTGCTGGGTCCCTAACTATTTACAATCTATATTAATGACTTGGATGAAGGGACAGAGTGTAACGTAGCCAAGTTTGCTGACGATACAAAGATGGGAGTAAAAGCAATGTGTGCAGAGGACACAAATAACCTGCAAAAGGACATAGGCAAGCTAAGTGAGTGGGCAAAAATTTGGCAGATGGAGTATAATGTTGGAAAGTGTGAGGTCATGCACTTTGGCAGAAAAAAAATCCAAGAGTGTTATTATTTAAATGGAGAAAAATTGCAAAGTGCTGTAGTACAGGGCCTGATGGTCTGCATCCCAGAGTACTTAAGGAGGTGGCCTTGGAAATAGCGGATGCATTGACAGTCATTTTCCAACATTCCATAGACTCTGGATCAGTTCCTATGGAGTGGAGGGTAGTCAATGTAACACCACTTTTTAAAAAAGGAGGGAGAGAGAAAACAGGGAATTATAGACCGGTCAGCCTGACATCAGTAGTGGGCAAAATGATGGAATCAATTATTAAGGATATCATAGCAGCGCATTTGGAAAGAGGTGACATGATTGGTCCAAGTCAGCATGGATTTATGAAAGGGAAATCATGCTTGACAAATCTTCTGGAATTCTTTCAGGATGTTTCCAGTAGAGTGGACATGGGAGAACCAGTTGATGTGGTGTATTTGGACTTTCAGAAGGCTTTCGACGAGGTCCCACACAAGAGATTAATGTGCAAAGTTAAAACACATGGGATTGGGGGGGGGGGTAGTGTGCTGTCATGGATTGAGAACTGGTTGGCAGACAGGAAGCAAAGAGTAGGAGTAAATGGGTACTTTTCAGAATGGCAGGCAGTGACTAGTGGGGTACCACAAGGTTCTGTGCTGGGGCCCCAGCTGTTTACATTGTATATTAATGATTTAAACGAGGGGATTAAATGTAGTATCTCCAAATTTGCGGGTGACACTAAGTTGGGTGGCAGTGTGAGCTGCGAGGAGGATGCTATGAGGCTGCAGAGTGACTTGGATAGGTTAGGTGAGTGGGCAAATGCATGGCAGATGAAGTATAATGTGGATAAATGTGAGGTTATCCACTTTGGTGGTAAAAACAGAGACAGACTATTATCTGAATGGTGGCAGATTAGGAAAAGGGGAGGTGCAACGAGACCTGGGTGTCATGGTACATCAGTCATTGAAGGTTGACATGCAGGTACAGCAGGCGGTTAAGAAAGCAAATGGCATGTTGGCCTTCATAGCCAGAGGATTTGAGTACAGGGGCAGGGAGGTGTTACTACAATTGTACAGGGCCTTGGTGAGGCCACACCTGGAGTATTGTGTACAGTTTCCTAACTTGAGGAAGGACGTTCTTGCTATTGAGGGAGTGCAGCGAAGGTTCACCAGACTGATTCCCGGGATGGTGGGACTGACCTATCAAGGAAGACTGGATCAACTTGGCTTGTATTCACTGGAGTTCAGAAGAATGAGAGGGGACCTCATAGAAACGTTTAAAATTCTGACGGGTTTAGACAAGTTAGATGCAGGAAAAATGTTCCAATGTTGGAGAAGTCCAGAACCAGGGGTCACAGTCTAAGGATAAGAGGTAAGCCATTTAGGACCGAGGTGAGGAGAAATTTCTTCACCCAGAGAGTGGTGAACCTGTGGAATTCTCTACCACAGAAAGTTGTTGAGGCCAATTCACTAAATATATTCAAAAAGGAGTTAGATGTAGTCCTTACTACTAGGGGGATCAAGGGGTATGGCAAGAAAGCAGGAATGGGTAACTGAAGTTGCATGTTCAACCATGAACTTATTGAATGGCGGTGCAGTCTCGAAGAGCCAAATGGCCTACTCCTGCATCTATTTTCTATGTTTCTATGGGGCCAAGTTTCGGCCTGAGTTGCTCCTGTTTTTTTGGAGCAATTGGTTTAGAATGGAGTATCTTAGAAATTTGAATTCTCGGCATTTAGTTTGCTCCAGTTCGAGTCAGTTAGAACAGTTTCACTTTGGAACAGAATTTTTTTTTCAAAAGGGGACGTGTCCGGCCACTTAAGCCTGTTTTCAAAGTTTAGGCAGTGAAAACTTACTCCAAACTAACTTAGAATGGAGTAAGTGAAGATTTTTGTACGCTCGAAAAAACCTTGTCTACACTTTAGAAAATCAGGCGTAGGTTACAAATTAGGCGTAGGGAATGGGGGGGGCGGGGTTTAAAGGGAAGTTTACAAACATTAAACACTTCAGTTTTACAGATAAAGAGCCATCATTAATAATAAATGATAAATACATCAATAAATCAACCAATAAATCAATCAAAAAAAATTAATAAATTTTTTTTGAAAAAATCAAGAAATAAAACATTTTCTACTGACCAACTGCAGCACCGGGAGTCCTCCAACAGCGTGCTGGGACGGCCCCCCAGTGTGTCTCTGTCAGTGTCTCTATCTCTCTGTCTGTCTGTGTGTGTGTCTTTCACTCTCTGTCTGTCAGTGTCTGTGTTTCTGACAGCGAGGGGAGGGGGAGAAGAGGGATGGGAGGGGGAGGGAGAGAAGGGGGGTGGGAGGGGGAGAAGGAGGTGGGAGGGGAAGGGGAAGAAGGGTGGTGAGGGGAGAAGGGGGTTGGGGGAGAGGGGGAGAAGGGGGTTATGGGGGAGGGGGAGAAGGGGTGGGGGGAGAGGGTGAGTAAGGAGGAGGGAGGTAGAGGGGGTGGGGTGGGGGAGGAGAGGGGTGGGGTGGGGGGGAGGAGGAGGTGGGGGGGAGGAGGAGGGGGGTGGGGGAGAGGGTGGGGGGGAGGAGGGGGAGGAGGAGGAGGGGACGAGGCGGGGGTGTGGGGGAGGGGTGGGGGGGAGGAGGGGGATGGGGGGAGGAGGTGGGGGGGTGGGAGGAAGAGAGGAGGGGTGAGGGGAAGGTGGGGGAGGAGGAGGGGGAGAGGGGGAGAAGGGGGGGAGAGGGAGAGAAGGGAGAGAGGATGGAGGGAGGGAAGGAGAGTGGAGGGAGGAGGGAGGGAAGGAGAGAGGTGGGAGGGAAGGAGAGAGGAGGGAGGGAAGGAGAGAGGAGGGAGGGAGGGAAGGAGAGGGAGGGAGGGAGGGAGGGAAGGAGAGGGGAGGGAGGGAGGGAAGGAGAGAGGAGGGAGGGAGGGAAGGAGAGAGGAGGGAGGGAGGGAAGGAGAGAGGAGGGAGGTAGTGAAGGAGAGAGGGGGGAGGGGGGAAGGGAGAGAAGGAGGCTGAACGGCCGGGCCCAAGACTTTGGGCTGGATTTACAGGTAGGTGGCGTTGGGTCTCGGGGGAGGGGGGGTTGTGGAGGTCTGGTGGGGGGGGGAAGAGTCGCAGACGTCCGGGGGGGGAGGGGAGAGTCGCGGAGATCTGCGGGGGAGGGGAGCGGAGGTCGGGTCGCTGGGGGCGGAGGGAGGGAAACAGAGGTCGAGTCGCGGAGGTCCAGGGGGAGGAGAGCGGGGTCCGGTCTGGAGGGAGGAGCCTTATCCACGCAGCCCCAGTGAGGATATTCGGCCAGGGCTAGGGGCTGCGTGCTTCTGGCCCCTCCCACAGTTTTGGGCGCCTGGAGCTACTGCACATGCGCGCCCACTGTAGCGCGCATGTGCAGAGGTCCCGGCACTGTTTTCAGCGCAGGGACGTGGCTCCGCCCCCTACAGCTCGTGTTGCGCTGCGCCCAGCTCCAGAGGGCCTGCAGGGAGCCGGAGAATAGGTACGTTTTTTTTAGGCGCACTTTCTGGCGCGAAAAATGGGCGTCCAGGTCCGGGCTGCGCCGTTTTAGGCGCGGCCCAAAACTTGGGCCCTATGTTTCTATGTTTCTCTGACCTGGGGGTCCTGGTACATGAAACACAAAAGATACAGCAAATGATCAGGAAGGCCAGTGGAATTTTGGCCTTTATTGCAAAGGAGATGGAGTATAAAAGTAAGAATGTCTTGCTACAGTTATACAGGGTATTGGTGAGGCCACACCTGGAATACTGCATAAAATTTTGGTTTTCATATTTAAGAAAGGATATACTTGCTTTAGAGGCAGTTCAAAGAAGGCTCACTAGGTTGATTCTGGAGATGAGGGGTTGACTTCTGAGGAAAGGTTGAGTAGGTTGGGCCTCTACTCATTGGAATTCAGAAGAATGAGAGGTGATCTTATCGAAACATATAAGATTATGAGAGGGCTTGACAAGGTGGATGCAGAGAGGATGTGTCCACTGATGGGGGAGACTAGAACTAACAGGCATAGTCTTCGAATAAGGGGCCACCCAATTAAAACTGAGTGGAGGAGAAATTTCTTCTCTCAGAGGGTTGTGAATCTGTAGAATTCGCTGCCTCAGAGAGCTGTGGAGGCTGGGTCATTGAATAAATTTAAGACAGAGATAGACAGTTTCATAACCAATAAGGGAATAAGGGATTATGGGGAGTGGGCAGGGAAGTGGACCTGAGTCCATGATTGGATCAGCCATGATCATATTAAATGGCGGAGTAGGCTCGAGGGGCCGTATGGCCTACTCCTTCTCCTATTTCTTCTGTTCTTATGTTTTTATGGAGGGTAGCATGCCCAGAATACATGGAGACCGCCGATAAAGACTTGATGGCAGCTGGCGGTAAGTCGACCAAACTCTGTTAAGTAAGTAGGTTTAGGTCAAATAGAGTTTACTTCTTATAATAAGGCCAGGTCTGACTTGCTGTGTATTTACAGCATTTCCTGTTTTTATTTCAGATTTCCAGCACCGGCAGTATTTTGCTTCTACTTTAAAGTACATATTGTTTGGTTGGAGAACTTTACAAATTGGAAAGTACTAATCTGTTATAAGTGGCGATTCAAAGTTTACAGCATTAAGCAATGAGTTTTCTTTTGAGATTCAGAGTGCATTGCGTTGCAGGGATAAATCAAAGCTAGTGTGAGAAAATTCTCTGAATATTGCGGCAGGAATAGGCCAGAGTGCAGCAAGTAAGCAGAAAGGGCTTGGGTAGTTGAGCAGACAGCTGTAACAAATGGCTCATGTAATTCTGTGCCATTTTATAAAGAATGTCTTCCACTGAAGGATCTGGCAGAGGCAGCTGAAAAGGGAGACATAAAAAAAACATATAATTTTAATGAGGCTGACCTTCCTGGATGAGATTCAGCAAAGGAGAGAGAGAGAGAGAGAGAGAGACATTGTTGGGTCTCTGGGGAAGGAAGTTGCAAAAAAAAGTCTTGTGTTTTGGGGAGAGAGATCGTACTGACACTGAGTGCAACCTCGCTCGCCCCTTGGAACCAGGGACCAGTGCTGTAAGAAGTTCAATGATCTGATCAGGGTAGGCAAAGTAATATACTGGTCACTCCCCCTTTTCTTCCTTTGACACCCAATCAGCAACACACTGTTCGTTGTCTAAAATGAATAGTTGCATAACAATCCTTCACACTGCACGGTTTTGGGAGGCACTTATTTGGGAGCTTACAGTACGTGCTGCCATCTCCCCAGTAGCAATGCTCACTTATGGTATACTTTGTTGTTCATGAAAATTATCTCATGCAGGAAAGGATGCACTTATTTCATGCTGACCTATTCAATCAGATGATTAAGATTTGCATGGTCATGTAGGGCCACAAAGGTTTGATGTGATGTGATGCTGTAGAATGAGTCCTGTATTTAAGGATATGATAGTTATTTAAAGATGGGGCAAAGAGTTATAGGAGTTGTGACAAAGGTCCTGTGTTAAACAGATGATAACACATCATTGATCTTAGTGAATCCTTGCTACCCAGAGTTTATAGGTCCAGGATAGCGTACCTGCATTTCTCTGAGGAGCATTGTATAAAGAGGCTGTGCTTCTCTAGGGAGGCTGTGATAGAGTTGTGTCCCCTCCTGCAACAAGACCACAGTTAACACACTATTGCCTGTTGCTGTCAAGGTCACTGTAGCCCTCAACTGCTTTGCCTTCAGTTCCTCTTATGCTGCCTGAGGGGATATCTGCAACTTCAGTCAGTCAGCAATTCATGCTTGCTTTAAGCAGGTGACTGGTGTTATGTTTGCCAGAGTAAACACTTTCCTCACTTTCCTTACCGAGATCTGCAAGCAGCATGATTGGGCTCGGGGTTGCTCCGATTGCAAGATTTCCCCAAGTCCAGGGCAACACTGACTGCATCCTTGTCATTCTGCGGGCTCCTTTAGATGAGCCCAGGAAATAGAAAAGGCTTCTCCTCCATTAATGTGCAACTGATGTTAATTATTTTTGCTTTAAGTGGCCCTATCACATTATGTAATGCCTTTGGAATGTTGTGTCCACGCAACATTTTTATCTCCATAATGTATATGTTGGGTTAAAAAGAAGACTTCTCTTCCTCGAGGTGGACTCCCTGATATAAGGAATTGACACCTGCCCGCCTGTATAGCGACCACGGAATCATTCTGACGAAACCTTGTTTTAACTGGTTTATTCAAGCATGCAGGGGAAGGGTTCCGATGAACACTTCTCAGAACAATGGTTTTACAATTACAGTTATACATTTTTCGAGGTGTGCGACCCTCCTACAAAACCACCGATTGGCCTACTGCTATCAGCGAAGTTAGATTGATTTGTTGACCCTTGTCAGACTAGCTCTGAGTGGTTTCCCCTCAACTTGTCCATCTCCCATCACATGTCCCCCTTCTGGAATATGTTGTTTAGTACAGTCAACTTTGCCTCAGTACCTCACGACGTGTTGATTAACTTTGTTTTCCAGGGTTTGCCTCCTTATCCCGCTCCCAAGAACTCTAGTCAAAGCTACCAATCAATTACATTCTGTTCCCATGCTGCTATAATCAATGTTCCCAAACATTTTACTGTCCTTGTTCTGTGCTGAATATGTGAATTGGGGCTAGATTTTCCACTTTTTTGCAGATCACCCCAAAATGGGTGTTATTTCCGGCGTGGGCGGTAAAAATGGGCTTTTAGATCGCTGGCTTGGCGCCCATTCTCAAAGCCCTAGTCTCCATTTTTGAAAATGGGTGTTAGCACGAGTGATATGAAATGGGCGTTAGCGTTAAATCTCTCTGACCTTCTACCGTAAAGTGTCACCGTCCTTAGCAACGGCATGGCAATGCTCATTTCCCGTGATTCAAGAGGTCAGGTTCATCATTACATGCGCAGAAGAGGAGACAGAGAGAGAGGGAGCAGAGAGGGACTGAAAGCGTATGTGGGTGTGGTGTGTGCTTGTTTGGCTGTTTTGGGAGGCACGAGGGAGATTCACCAGCAGCAAAAAGCCTACTAAGCACCAAGAACATAGTTGGCACTGAGTTTTTATCCAACAAATAATATAGAACATGGAAGGGATGGAGGCCCTGGAGCCGGTAGCTAGGAACACTGGTGGCAGAGGGCTCCCAGTGATCCCGGAGCGCGGCACTGCACCCCAAGGTACCGTACTCCAATTGCCAATGACACATGAGAGCCAGAAGCAACACCTTGCTTCTGGCTCGAGGTACGTTCCCACCTCAGGACCGTCCTCTCCGTATCCGACCAAGCAGTGGTTCGGCTGTCATTCCCCGCCCCCCCACCTCAATGAAGCATCACCTGAGGAGCTTCTCGGCCAGGCAGCTTGGATTCAGGAGGGGAAGGTGCAGAGGTGGGAAGCAGAAGCGGGGCGAAGGGCGGGGGGGGGGTGGGGGAGTGGGGGAGGGTTGGTTTGTACAGAAATACTGATGATTTCAGACAAATGTTCGGTTTGGATGCTTTTTATTTAACAAAATCTTCTTGCGCATTGGCTCAGATAGCTACACCATTACACACTGGTGATTCCTTAACATTAAAGGGTATAATTACACTTAACTTCAAACAACTTAAACTTTAACTGTAACCAAGGTGATGGTCACCATTGATGTATGACCTGCACACCCAGCAGTGTGTCAGCCTTGTAAATACCACCAACGTTCTTTCAGGCAAAGCGATCATTTATGAGCTCCTGACGTAAGAGTCTTGCAGCTATCATGCCACCACGGGTCCTTTCCTGTGATCTACAGGGGGGTGGGAGCATGGCTTCAGCATCAGTCTGATTGTCTGGGCCGATAACAGCATCCACCTCCTCGACCTCGTCTTCCTCTCTCTCCTGAGGTGGATCGTCAGACCCTTCTGGCAATTCTTGTCCCCTCCTGATAGTCAAGTTGTGCAACATGGAGCACACCACCATGAATTGAGCTACCTGCTCAGGGTGGTATTGGAGCTCGCCTCCTGAGTGGTCCAGGCATCTTAAGCGCTGCTGAAGCACTCCAATGGTTTTCTCCACAATATTGCGAATGGCTCTGTACCTCTCATTGTATTGCCTCTCGGCTTCAATTTGAGTGTCACGCAGGGGGGTTATCAGCCAGGTGGCGAGGCCATATCCTTTGTCACCAAGCATCCAGCATTGACCTTGTGGCTGATTGTAAAAACAAGTCAGTACAGTGCTCTCATGCAGAATGTAAGCATCATGGATGCTGCCGAGAAATTTAGCATTCACTGCCATAATAATTTGCTGGTGGTCGACAACCAGTTGGACATTCAGGGAGTGGAATCCCTTGCAGTTCCTGAAAACCTCTGCATTCTGAAAAGGTGCCCGCATCGCGATGTGCGTACAGTCTATTGCTCCCTGCACCTTGGGGAAGTTAGCAATTCAGTAGAATCCTAAAGCCCTCTCAGTCTGAACCTCCCTGATCATAGGGAAGCTGCTAAAGTCCATCCTGCGAGCGTACAGGGCTTCAGTGACCTGTCCAATGTAACAATGTGTGGCATGCTGAGACAGACTGCAAATGTCGCCAGCTGTGTCCTGAAAGAACCCGATGCGTAGAATGACAGTGCCGCAGTAACTTTGATCTCGATGGACAGTGCAGTACTGATGGTGCTGACAGGCTGCAGATCTCCCCTTATGAGCTGGCATACCTCAGTGATAACCTTTGTGGAAGCGCAGTCTCCGAAGGCAGGTGTTATCGGACAAGTTGAAGTAAGACCGCTTCTCCCTGTACTTGCAGGGGGTGTAACGTCTGGTCCTCCTCGTCAATCTGGCACGTCTTATATTGGGCACATAATACTGTGGAGCATACCTTCTGCCATCTCGAGTCTGCAGCATGTAATTGATCATCAAGAGAGAATGAGAAAGTACTGGCCCCATCTGTTTTCCACTGATTGGTCACAAAGAATGAATGCCCCGATGAAGACACCTATTAAATTCCAATCGTTCACAGTATAATGAAGATGTTTGTTCAGATGTTCACATCATCTCCAAAGACCTCCAGAGTACATCCGAACTCCCCCGAGGTTGAAGCAGAGCAGCCTTTTAAATTATGCGACGTGTGATTTGGAACATGGCGTCCATACCGCTGTGAGTAGTTCCGGTTAGTTCCACCTTTTCTGGCAGTTTTTTGGGCAAGCGATATTGTGGGCGAGATGTGTGCGAGGTGGTGAAAGTGACGCTGGGCGATCTCCTGGGCGTTAGTTTCAGCAAATGTGATATTTACGACAAAATAAAGTCGGCGGTCGGTATTATTGAATTTCGGCGTTAATTACGTGCGGAATGTAACACTGGGCGATATTATGGGTGTTGGTTTTGCCCATTCTGATGATTCCACACAAAAAAAGTGGGCTGGCGGTATTATTTTTTCCTGGTGTTACACACGTGGGGAAAGTAACGCTCGTTGATAAGTGTCTGAAAAATGGGCGTCAGTTTCCATTTTGTGGCTAAATGGGCGATACCTGGGTGTTATACGTCATTTCAGCGGTAAAATGGACGTTAAGTGGGCATTATGCATGCAAAAAAAGTGCAAAATCTAGCCCCATGAGTCTGTATTAAGGCTAATATAACGGATGGTTCATTAACCATCAAGCTTTGCTGCTTCCCTCTTCTTAAATCCCATTGTAAGCAAGTGTGCTTTATATACATAAGCGAGTTTTACTCACAATCGGTCGATTACAATCCCTACCATAAGACAGAGGAACTCCCGATTCCTCAGAACTTCCTAATACTGATAAGCCCTACAATTTGGACCATGTGTCAGATCACTTCACTACCTTCAGTATCCACTTTAGTGACCATTTTTTATCCCCTTACAATCCCCCCTAAAGGCCCTTAGCTATATGCTCAAGATAGGCCATTTCCCAATTAATTCCTCATGGGTGAGCCTCCCGGTTTGTCCTTTCGCTTGGGTAGTGCTACTTCCAGAACTGAAGCACCCACCTGTTGGCTTTCCCATCAAGGTTATACTAGATAAGTCCTTTCTGTCGGACTGTCTATATTCCCTTTACTCAATGTTTTAACTATAGTTCGGGCTATGTCCTGCCTCTTACGTTGGTTACACTTTTTACAGGCAAACAATAGCAAGATGACCAATATGATCCCTTGCACTACAACCGGTACATGTGACATTATCCGTATCCACGGATGCACTTGCACATTGAGTCCAGCATTCCATAGTTTTGTATACCACAGCTGGATAGCCAATATTTTCTCAGTGCTCGAATTCTGTCCCGCCTGGGGTATCCTCTATTTCTTCTATCTTTCCTGATCTTCTCCCACCTGGAGTCTTCTCTATGTTGCTTCGGATATTGTGTTCAATTCACTGCTCCAGTCGAGTTTGTTCCTCATTCAGTTCGGGTATCGGTTATCCTTGCGACCCGATGGCCTTCTCATACCCTTCTCGGATAGTGTCTATCACTGTCCCATTGATGGTCTCTTCCTTTAGTTCAGGGTTTATAATGTATCCCTTTAAACGTGTGGGGTAAAGCAGAAGTCAGTATTCCTGATGGCGCATGAGATATCTCCTCCCTTATGTGTGACAGTCATCTCAGTCGCCGTGGTACTCACACACCATTGCCCATTTCCTCGTGGAACAGCGGTAGTTTCGTAATCCCGTGCTGGGGAGTTGATACTCAAAGTGCACCCGTCAATTTGGACATATCCACAGTTGTCTTTGATCATTCATAGTGGATCTCGACATAAAACAACTTGGTTATTTTTATAACAATCATCTATGCTGAAACTCTTAGTACTGTTGCTCTCTTCAATTACATATCTGGATTGCCATGGCACCGCACGGGAGTTTGATTTCTCATATCCTCTGTATTGTTTGTTTGGTATCGTGGATCTCTCTTTGTCACATCATACTGTGGTATAGATTTAAATGTCCGGTTACACATCTGACCTTTAGGACCCAAGCATGACTGTTTCTTCGCACTTCACATGCATGAGTCATGTGTTGTCCAAGGTCCAGTTGGTAAATACATCGAGTGTTATCTACCTTTCCATTTTTAAGTTGCTCTAGGTTATGTTGTATACCACTGAGTCACCATGCTCCATACCCTGTGCATACTATTTCTGTCTGTATGGTTCTATTCAAGTTTCTTTCTGCTCTATTTCTGGCGTGGTCTCGCAACGAGTGACAATTCCCTCTCCAACAATCCCTGCAAGGTTCAGGTTAGAACGTTGACCCAATCATCTATTGTGTGCAGGCCTATAGGGCTAGAAACTGCACTTTTTTTGCATGCTTAACATCCACTTAACGCCCATTTTGCCGCTGAAATGACGAATAACACCTATATATCAGTCATTTCGGCACAAAATCGAAACATACGCCCATTTTTAGGAAATTTATCGCCGAATGTTACTTTCCCCATGTGCTTAATGGCGTGAAAAAATATTACCGCCTGCCCACTTTTTTTGGACGGAATCATCAGAATGGGCGAAATCAACACCCATAATATCGGCCAGCATTAATTTCCACACTGATTTAACGGCGAGATTCAATATTAACACCCGCCCACTTTTTTTTGTTGTGAAGAGCATATTTACTGAAACTAACGCCCAGCAGATCACCCAGCATCAATTTCACCACCTCCCACACATATCGCCCACAATATCGCTCGCCCCAAAAAACGCTCACAAAAAGTGGAACTGTTCTGAATGAATGGCAGCGGTGTGGCTGGCATGTTTTAAATCCCACTTTTACATGAGGAGCTCTGAACGATTTGCCTGATAGAGTGTTGATGTGAGTGACAACGCTGAGATACTGCTGGGTGTGTGCAGCTCAGACATCAATGGTGCCCATCACCTTGATGCCAGTTAAAGTTTACGTTGATTGATGTTAAATTGTATTTAACTCTTTCATGTTAAGGAATCACCAGTGTGTAACGGTTCAGCTATCTGAGACAATGCGCAACAAGGTTCTGTTCAGTAACAAAAATTTTATACCAGCATTGGTCTGAAATCATAAGCATCACAGGCAATAACACCCAATCCCCGCCCACACCGCACTTTTTCCACAATTGACATAAATCACATGTTCAACATGTGCCGCAACACAGAATACAAAGGCAAAGCAAGAACATGGTCACCAGCCCTCATACATTGCAACAAATTGCATACACCCAGATGGAGATATAACACAGCCATCACCTGCGGACATGCACCTCACTTTCCTTCCCCCCTCTCCTTCTTCTCCCGACCTCTATCCATTCCCCTACTCGCTCCACGGCGCCTGGTCGAGGAGCTCCTCAGGCAGTGCCTCATTGGGGGGGATGAAGGCAGATGCGGTAGTTGCACGGGTACGGGAGCGGGGACTGTCGAGGGGGCAACATTCTCTGATGCAGAAGCAGGATCTTGGTCCTTGCTCTCATCTGTCGTTTGCAGTGGTGGTGCGAAATCTAGGGGTAGAATGCCACGCTCGGGGACCACTGGGAGGCCTGTGGTAGCAGTGTTCCTGGCTATCGCATCCAAGGACTCCGCCATCCGCGGAATGTACTCAGTCATAGTACCGGAGGTGGTAGCCAGCTGTCGGGATATGCCCCCCAATGCTTCGATGAGCTGGTCACCAATGTCTACAGTCCTTCTGGACAACTGTACCATCTCTCCGCTGTTATGTGACACACGTGGCACAGACCTGCCGCATCCACGGGACCTCCGCGGGGTCGGCGCTGTCCTGGGGACAAATGGGGTGCCCTGTGGCAAGGTGCTTGGGCCCGGTACCTCCAGAGTGGAGGTGGGAATAGATGGCCTTGGGGTGGAATGGCTTCTAGAGCGTGGCGATGCAGCTTCCTCGAAGTCCCCACTCTCATCCGTGGAGAAGAGACCCAGCGGATTGACGGGCTAGAATCGGACCTCCTCAGCACCAGATGTAGTAGGATCGTTCGCTGATTCCTACCCCATGCCCCCACCTTCTGGCCTCTGTGGTCTTGCCTGGGGCTGCACTGCTGTCTGAGCTGCAAAACACAAATGAGGTTATTAGAGGAGAAGTGGGTGCTAGGGTCACAAGGTGAGTCCAGCGCTACACAGAGCATATACATGACAAAAGCACCACCGCTATCAAAATCATCACACCACATTTCATGACCATCAACACGTTAGCATTCCAATGATTTTCATTAGGCCATCATTATTTATATGACAATTTTAGAAATCATCTATGGTGTAAGCTTTACTCACGTGGCATCACTTCAGGGTCTGCAGATGCGTCCGTGGCTGTCCGGAGGTGCTTCCCACGAGTGCGAGCACCCGCTCCTCCATGTCAGTGATGTCGCTGGGGACTGGTGGTCCCTCACCCGTTCACCTCTGCATGGACCTCATCGTCGATAGCTTCTTCTGTAAAAGGTGACAGGATGACATGGCATGAGATCATTGCGTGATATAATTGCTAGGTACTGTCACAGAGACTGATACAACACATGACTGACAGATATAATCATGATTATTATGAAAATCATCATTCTTTACCTCAAGCCATACACCGTGACTGCAGGCTCTGAGTAAAATATTCCCGGTAAAAGTGAATGACCTCACATCTGCTGATAGTCACTCATGACAGTTACAAATCAAATTATTTAAATACATAAGCACATGTAAATCAATGTAATACTTACTCTTGCGGATCCCACAAGGTTGTTCCATCGTTTGCGGCATTGGTTGCCCTTGCGCACCTCGTTGGTTGCCAACAAGACCACCTCTGCTACCGCAGTTCATAGCCTCTGGTAGGCCTTTGGGGTGGGCTTCTCACTCCCACCCTGTGTCAAATCACCCCAGCGTAATTCATCCTCCTGCAGGAGGCAGGCATTTGCCTTGTACGAGAACCTCCTCGCTCTTTTGCGCCCTCCAAAGTGCTCGTCTCCCACCTCACTGCTCTCTCCAGCATCAGTCTCCACAGCGTGCTGTGATGCCTCCTCCTCTCTATCCGTTATAGGCCAAATTTGGTCAAATATGTGGCTGGAAACAGCTACTTGTTGTTTGCCTACTTGCTATGAAGCTCTAAAGTCTCCCTCCTTCCTCCCAAAGCAGCCACACCACACCCAGGCACGCCTTCAGTCCCTCTGAATTCCTTCTCTCTCTGTCTCCTCTTCTGCGCATGTCGATATGACCCTTGACCTCCAGAATCGCGGGAATCGAGCGTTGCAATGCCGTTGCTAAGGACGGCCACACTTTAAGGCAGAAGGGCAAAAAAATGTAATGCTACCACCCATTTTATATCGCTCGCAGTAACGCCCAGTTTCAAAAGTGGAAACTAGGTGCTTTGAGAATGGGCGAGAAGCCGGAGTTCTGAAAACCCTTTTTTACCGCCTACGCCGGAAATTTGGGCGATAACCACAAAAGTGCAGGTTCTAGCCCATAGTGTTTACCGTCGCAACTCCCGCCGCATATCCCGTGCCTTCCATTTCTAGTATCCCTTTTTTCCTTTTTACCTGACACTCTTTCCACATTAAACTTCATGTTTTTTGATTCAGGGCCTTCAACTGCTCGCAGGGTCAGTTTTTTATACAGGCTTCTAGTTAGAGCTGGGTAGAGCTGCAAAACACCAAAGGGCAGAAACCATTAGTGGGAGTTGTCTACAGACCACCAAACAGTAGTAGGGAGGTTGGGGATGGCATCACATAGGAAGTTAGGGATGCGTGCAATAAGGGTACAGCAGTTATCATGGGTGACTTTAATCCACATATAGACTGGGCTAACCAAACTGGTAGCAATACGGTGGAGGAGGATTTCCTGTAGTATATAAGGGATGGTTTTCTAGACCAATCTGTCGAGGAACCAACTAGAGAGCAGGCCATCCTAGACTGGGTCTTGTGTAACGAGAGAGGATTAATTAGCAATCAGGTCGTGCGAGGCCCCTTGGGGAAGAATGACCATAATATGGTAGAATTCTTCCTTAAGATGGAGAGTGACACAGTTAGTTCAGAGACTAGGGTCCTGAACTTAAGGAAAGGTAACTTCGATGGTATGAGACGTGAATTGGCTAGAATAGACTGGCGAATGATACATAAAGGGCTGATGGTGGATAGGCAATGGCAGACATTTAAAGATCACATGGATGAACTACAAAAATTGTACATCCCCATCTGGCGTAAAAATAAAACGGGGAAGGTGGCTCAACCGTGGCTAACAAGGGAAATTAGGAATAGTGTTAAATCCAAGGAAGAGGCATATAAATGGGCCAGAAAAAGCAGCAAACCTGAGGACTGAGAGAAATTTAGAATCCAGCAGAGTAGGACAAAGGGTTTAATTAGGAGGGGGAAAATAGAGTACGAGAGTAAGCTTGCAGGAAACATAAAAACTGACTGCAAAAGCTGTAGATATGTGAAGAGAAACAGATTAGTGAAGGCTAATGTAGGTACCTTGCAGCCAGAATCAGGTGAATTTATAATGGGAAACAGGGAAATGGCAGACCAATTGAACAAATACTTTGGTTCTGTCTTCACAAAGGAAGACACGAATAACCTCTGGAAAATAATCGGGGACCGAGGGTCTAGCGAGAAGGAGGAACTGAGGAAAATCCTTATTAGTCAGGAAATTGTGTAGGGTAATTGATGGGATTGAAGGCCGATAAATCCCCAGGGCCTGATAGTCTGCATCCCAGAGTACTTAAGGAAGTGGCCCTAGAAATAGTGGATGCATTGATGGTCATTTTCCAACATTCTGGATCAGTTCCTATGAATTGGAGGGTAGTTAATGTAACACCACTTTTTAAAAAAGGAGGAAGAGAGAAAAAAGGGAATTATAGACCTGTTAGCCTGACATCGGTAGTAGGGAAAATGTTGGAATCAATTATTAAAGATATAATAGCAGCGCATTTGGAAAGCAGTGATAGGATCAGTCCAAGTCAGCATGGATTTATGAAAGGGAAGTCATGCTTGACAAATCATCTACAATTTTTTGAGGATGTAACTAGTCGAGTGGACAAGGGAGAACCAGTGGATCTGGTGTATTTGGACTTTCAAAAAGCTTTTGACAAGGTCCCACACAAAGGATTCGTGTGCAAAATGGTATTGGGGGTAAAGTATTGACGTGGATAGAGAACTGGTTGGCAGACAGGAAGCAAAGAGTAAGAATAAACGGGTCCTTTTCAGAATGGCAGGCAGTGACTAGTGGGGTACTGCAAGGTTCAGTGCTGGGAGTCCAGCGATCTACAATATACATTAATGATTTAGACGAAGGAATTGAATATCTCCAAGTTTTCAGATGACATTAAACTGGGTGGCAGTGTGAGCTGTGAGGAGGATGCTAAGAGGCTGCAGGGTGACTTGGACAGGTTAGATGAGTGGGCAAATGCATGGCAGATGCAGTATAATGTAGATAAATGTGAGGTTATCCACTTTGGTGGCTAAAACAGGAAGGCAGAATATTATCTGAATGGTGACAGATTAGGAAACGGGGAGTTGCAAAGAGACCTGGGTGTCATGCTACATCAGTCATTGAAAGTTGGCATGCAGGTACAGCAGGCAAATGGCATGTTGGCCTTCATAGCAAGAGGATTTGAGTATAGGAGCAGGGAGGTCTTACTGCAGTTGTACAAAACGTTGGTGAGGCCACACCTTGAATATTGTGTACAGTTTTGGACTCCTAATCTGAGGATGGACATTCTTGCTTTTGAGAGAGTGCAGCGAAGGTTCACCAGACTGATTCCCGGGATGGCAGGACTGACATATGGAGAAAGACTGGATCGACTATGCTTATTTTCACTAGAATTTAGAAGAATGAGAGGGGATCCCATAGAAACATATAAAATTCTGACGAGATTGGACAGCTTAGATGCAGGAAAAATGTTCCCGATGTTGGGGAAGTCCAGAACCAGGGGTCACAGTCTAAGGATAAGGGGTAAGCCATTTAGGACTGAGATGAGGAGGAACTTCTTCACTCAGAGAATTGTGAACCTGTGGAATTCTCTAGCACAGAAATCTGTTGAGACCAGTCCGTTAGATATATTCAAAAGAGAGTTAGATGTGACCCTTTTGGCAAAAGAGATCAAGGGGTATGGAGAGAAAGCAGGAATGGGGTACTGAAGTTGCATGATCAGCCATGACCGTATTGAATGGTGGTGCAGGCTCGAAGGCCCGAATGGCCTTATCCTGCACCTATTTTCGATGTTTCTATGTTTCCATGACCCACAGAAGCTGGGGATGGCTAAGTCTGTTAAATTATTCGCTGACATACCCCGAAGTGTATCTTATCCTTGGTCTGCCTTATTACCAATCCCACTTTTGCCCCAGCGTTCATAGTTGGACATGTTGATGGTGTTGGGTGTGTGGTGGTTGGGGCCCTGGTAGTGCTCACTGTTGCTAAAGTAGTGGGTGGGGCCATGGTGGTGGGTCTATATCGGGAGATACCCCTCCACCACCATTCATAGATATAGAGTGAAATCTGCATCCCCTTCCCCCGGGGGCAGTATAAAACACACAGCAGTCTTATTCACACTAATTATTAGTCCCGTATTACTGGCCCATCCCCAATGTCATTTTGTTTCCTCGTTACGTTGTTTTATGCCTGTTATTCCGACACTGCAATTTAAGTCCACTATTGCTCCGTCTCTCACTGTCAGCGTTTTTGAATCTTTATCACAACGAATGTCGCCCGAGTCCCTGAATTACAGGCCTTGCCATCCCTCAGCCTGTTGTCCTTGATATGAGGATGAGTTACCCCACGTTGTTCCCACGAGCACCAAAATCCTGCAAAAAACAATATTTCCCGGTCGTCACCGGTTAGTTAGTGACTATGTTTTCCAACTGGGTCCAATGTTTCCTCAGCCTGACACATCTGGAACATCTTCAGGAACTCCAATAATTATGACTCCGACATGGAAACAGAAGATACGAGTAGATTCTTCACAATGTATTGGATTTGCAAATAAAAAATGGCGATCTATCAGACACCATATAGCTTTGGAATTGTTACCCAGTGGTTTTCTAAGTCAGAATTCTACACCATCATCAGATGGGATCAAGAAGGATGATGGTATGAATAGAACCTTCAACTCTCCGTTATAGAAAGTATGCTTCTGCACAGAACCTCGTGTAAAGCCTTGCTTTTCATTAAAAGAGAAAGTAAATGTAGGGGACAGTACAGCAATTTGTAAAGGAGGCAAAGGACTGGGTAAAGACAGACCCAAGCAGCACCGTAAAGTGCTTTGTGATAACATCCAGGGCATCACCAAACCAGCTATCTGCCACCTGGCTCACTGTGCCGTCTGAGTTAATCCTTGCCACTGGACCAAGACCTAGCTCTGTCAAGCCCGTGTGGTGGCTGGTGTGCAACGGGCACCACACGTTAAAAAAAATCCACGCACAGGCATCTTCCACCCTTCAGGATGTAGTTTGGGATCCGGAATATTAAGTCCTTCATTGAAACACCTGTGAACTCATCCCTTTTTGGCATGGAAGCAAGTCATCCTCGTTTCGAGGGACTGCCTATAATGATGAGTGACTATGTTTTCCAACTGGGTCCAATGTTTCCACTTGCTGATACCCCTTATAACTATGCAGGCGCACGTGTCACTTACCATTCTCACCATCACCTGACTGCCTACTTGGGGTATTACAATCCCTAGTAAAGCACAGGCCTGTTTCATTATCTTCCCTGTGAAGTGTGTACCTTCATCTGAGTCCAGCTGTAGTGGCATTCACCATCAGGGGATTATTTCCTCTGCTCGGATCCTGGCCACGGTTTCTGATGAACAATTTTGAGTGGGGCAAGCTTCTACCCACTTCATAAACTGGTCTATTATAACTAGGCAGTAGGTCTTCCCCTTGTTGCTCGGTAATGGTCCAGTAAATTCGATCTGTAAGTTTTCCCAGGGTCCTTTTGGTCGGGGCTGATGTCCCATTCTGACCTTTACTTTCCCCCTGGGTTGTAGTTTGCGCATGTCAGGCACCTTCTACAGTGGTTCTCTATATCTCTACCCATTCCCTTCCATCACCAGCATCTGGACATCGAGCTTATCATGTTGGTTCCACCTGTATGGACATACTCGTGGTATAAATTCCCATATTTTCTCCATACCCCGACGGTCCCTTGTTGGGCTCCTCTCTGCTTCCATCCCTCCTTTTCCTGTGGAGTGGCTTTTACCCTGTACCTTAAGCATATTTACTTCCTCAGGCCCGATTGTACATGCTCCAACCTGGGCATCCCCGGCCAGTGTACCTGTCTCCGCCATCCACTTGGCCGCCTCGTCTGCCCATCGCACACTCTTGGGGTAGGAGGGAGGCTTCCACTAATTTCTTAACAATACCCTCGAGTTTTATTGGCCCTCCTCCTGAAGTCATGTATCCCCGTCTACTCCAGGCTATCATATAATCATGCACTACTCCAAAAGCATACCAATAGTCTGTATAGATGTTTGCTCTTTTGCTCTTAGCCATACTCAGAGCCTCAGTGAAAGCCACCAATTCAGCCAATTGAGGTGATAGGCCCCCTTCTAGCCATCCTTCCCTTCGAATCTGTCCACTGCTATCTACCATTGCCCATCCCGTCCGTGGTTTCCCGTTGATATAGCGCCGGGACCTATCTACATATAGATCCATGTCTGCCTCCTCAAGGGTTTCAATAACCTGACTACTTCTCTCCTCTTCTCCTGCCGGGCTACACTGATGCTCCTCTCCCTGCGTAATGATCCACCCTGCAGGGTTGTTACAGTTGTCTTTTATAACTAGGTAGTATTGTTACAATCCCGTTGGGGGGGTAAGAGCATTGCTTCCCACCTAGCCCTTCGTATGTCGGATACTGTTTTTAGCCTTCCTGTGCTAAGCACTTTTACTAAGGTATGCTGGGTATGTAGGATAACATGTCCTGACATTACTATGCCACTGGCCTATGCCTGTCTCCATGTAATTGAGTCACCACCGCGTTATGATCTTTACTGTGGTATGTATAGATGTGGAAGAGCCTAGTCTGGTCGGGTAATCCCAAGGCTGGAGCACTTGTGAGAGCTTATTTTAACGATACAAATGCCGTTTCCTGATCATGGGAGGGTTTACCCCCTTTGACTGGGTCCTGTATAGGTTGGGCCATCTCAGCATATTCGGGGCTAACATTTCGGCAGTATTTGAATAGCCCTAGTACCTGCCTGACTCCTTTCACGGTCCCAGGCTTTGGTATCGATCTAATAGCCTCCTTTCTGTCTTTGGGCATTTGTCTTTTCCTTGTGTTATGATGTATTCTAGCTAATTACTTCACTCTTTCCATATTAAAGATTACACATTTTTTTTAAATTATTATAACCATTACAATTTTATTTTCTTTCTGGCACATGGGAAAACATTCACTTCCAATTAAGAAACCCAAATTAATAATGTCCAGTATTTTTTTTAAATTCCATGTAGCGATGCTAAAGTTGTTTGGTAAATAAAACAGCTGTCAGTGGAAAGGGTTAACTCCTTTGCAGGTTTGTAAGAAGGCCTGACGTCATTACGTGACTTTGCATAATTCTTTTTTAAAACCTTTCCCGATATCAGAATGCAGCATCCATTTTAAAAAGATTTTCAAAGCCGAAATTTAAATCTCCTTTATTGAAGTAGAAACTTTCCCATAATTTAAAATCATTATCAACATAGAGTGTCTTTTATCTTTTTTCCAATGTGGTGAAGGTTTCAAAAGGAACCGGAATTTCACCATGGCCATGATGGAAGTCCAGTTTTCATTGGTTAATTACCCTCAATAATCCAATTAAACCAATACCTTTTTCATAGCCAATATAATATAGCATCCAGTAAGTTACATCATTTTCCATTGTTAATTTAAACTACATAAGACAATCGCAATTTTTTGTACTCCAATTAAACGTTCAATTTATTTTTCTTTTCGCAATTCTAGCTTCAAGGTTGAATGTTTTATCTTTTGATAAACAATCCGTCCTTTGTGCCTTTCATTTTCTGTAAAACAAATTAACTCTGCACCTGCGTTTCTAACAAAATTTAATTCAATTCCAGGTGCACAATGAACATTTTAACACAGCTCCATATCCGAAAAGTGAGGGAGCTAGAACAAACATACGAACTCATCGTTCCCCCTCGCCCCTTTGAATCCTAACTTAATAATCTTTTGATGGCCTTCTTCCAGTCCATTGTTAAACATTTTTGTTTTCTCTTTCTTCGCACAAAAGCTGCAACTTCTGTGTCGGTTTTAACTTGTAAGTTTTTTTGAATTATTTTCACATTATTTCCTGCTTGCATTTATACTCGAGACCCTTCTGATCCATATCTCAGAGACCCCTTGGTCTTCATTCCATCCCACTGGCCAGTTTTTCCTAACGATCCTGGGCACCCACCACCCCTTTAGGTTGTATTCCTTCTTGTTTACACTGCACACGATCAGTACAGGCTTCTTCCTGTTATTACCGTGTCACCCATTGCGCTTCAGGACATACACCTATCCTACCTTGGTTTTTGTCCTTCCGTGATTCGCTATAACTTAATTTTACAGATTTACCCCCTCTTAGTTCATTATACAAATTACCTCCTTCTCTGTCAATGCTACAGCTCTGCAGGTGGTAAAAAAAACATACTCACTGCAATAACTAGCTGCCACATCATCCGGGTCAGAGTGTCTGTACCCTGCTTGCAGCACCAAATGTTGGGGTAAAAAGAAGACTTCTCTTCCTCCTGGTGGACTCCCTGATATAAGTAATTGACACCCGCCTGCCCATATAGCGACCATGGAATCACTCAGATGATATCTTGGTTTAACCGGTTTATTCAAGCATGCTAGGGAAGGGTTCCGATGAACACTTCTTAGAACAACGGTTTTACAATTACAGTTATACATTTTTCGAGGTGTGCAACCCTCCTGCAAATCCACCGATTGCCTACTGCTATCAGCAAAGTTACATTGATTTGTTGACCCTTGTCAGACTGGCTCTGAGTGGTTCTTCCCCACCTGTCCATCTCCCATCACATGTCACCCTTCTGGAATGTGTTATTCAGTGGTGTCAACTTTGCCTCAGTTCCTCATGACGTGTTGATTAACTTTGTTTTCCTGGTGGTGCATCTTTATTCCTCACCCAAGAACTCTCGTCAAAAATACCAGTCAATACCATCCTGTTCCTATGCTGCTATAATCTATGTTCCCAAATATTTTACTGTCCTTGTTCTGTACTGAATATGTAAGTTTCCATGAGTCTGTACTAAGGTTAATACAACGGATGGTTCATTAACCATCAAGCTTTGCTGCTTCCCTCTTCTTAACCCAATGTAAGCGAGTGTATAAGCATGCTTTACATACATAAGTGAATTTTACATACTATCGGTCAATCACAATCCCTGCTTTAGTTTACCATTACTCTTTTCTCATTCGATAACTTTCTGTTGAATATTGGCCCACATTAACCACATTTAATTTTTTTATTCGCTTGACAACCCTATTTTCAATTTGTATTATTAGCTCTTTTCCCCTTTTTTAAAGATGATTCTCAGCCCAGCTCAGTCACATTTTGCTTCTCTACCCCATCCAACCCAAACTGGGGTCTTTCTGTTGGAGTACCCGACCTGGAATTGGTGACTGTGATATATTCGAGTGTGCACATGTGTGCTTTTGAGAGACAGATAAACATTTTAAAAAATAACAAACTGTTGTACCAATTATACACCTGTTTAGCAATAGATGATGTTTGAATAATATTCTATAAACTTCATTCATGTTGATTGTAGGTTCTTTGGGCCGATCGACCAAGTCACACTCCTCTTCCGACCACAGCTCTATCCATGTAGGCGAGATAGAAACATAGAAACATAGAAATTAGGTGCAGGAGCAGGCCATTCGGCCCCTCAAGCCTGCACCACCATTCAATATCATGGCTGATCATTCAACCTCAGTGACCCTTTCCTGATTTCTCTCCAATAGATGGCTGGCCAGGCCACTTCTTCCGACTGCAGCCTGATCCTCTTAGGCGAGATAACTGGCCAAACCACCTCCTTCCGACTGCATTTGAGGGAGCAACATGCGGCGGTCCAGCCCAGAACTCGCCGCAGTCCCAGCCTGCAAGACCATCAGCAGGTTGGGGCCATTAGAGAGAGCAACGTGCGGCGGCATGCCAATGCAGGGAGCAGTGCATGCTGCGGCAGCAGGGCGACAGCTGCGAAGAGGACGACTAGATTTGATGTCACCCAAATCCAGGTCGCTGATTGGAGTGCGGGCGGGTACAGCAGGAGCGGCGAGGTCGGGGCAAAAAAGTGGTGAGAGTTCATAGAGGGATGTGATCGGGGCCTAGGAGAGGCAAGGGCTCAGGGGCAGCACGGGCCAGCCCACACTGCGATATGTGTGCACACTAGGTCCATGCAGCAGAGCTGGTCTCCAGTCATCCTGGTTTACCCTTGCCTCTGGTCCAAGACCTAGCTCTGTCAAGCCCGTGTGGTGGCTGGTGTGCAATGGCCACCACATGTTAAAAAAATCCACGCACAGGCACCTTCCACCCTTCAAGATGTAGTTCGGGACCTGGAATATTAGGTCCTTCATTATACCTTCATGAAATACCTGTGAACTCATCCCTTTTTGGCGTGGAAGCAAGTCATCCTCATTTTGAGGGACTGCCTATGATGATGATGATAAACTTCATAAAGTGTATAAAAGCAAAAGAGTGACACAAATTATCTTTCCACATTCTAATTTGAAATCTTTACAACAATCAGTTGAATTTTGAAAGCAAACAGAAAATTAGCACGGTATTATCATGTGTGTTTTAGGAACTATCACAAAACACCAAAGTTAATGTTTTTAGAGATCTTTTAGAAAGTTACAAACCACTGCTGCCAGACTTGGGACACAACCCCTTTCCACCACAATGGTGTCAGGCACATGTTCTCACCCTCAGCTTCTTGCTGACAGACACCAAAATCTGCCAGTGAGCCAGTTCACATCCAATCCCTCCCAGTTCTAGTCATACTCGACCAAAATATTGTCCCTTGCTGCTAAACGCCAGGATCCCATCATAGTTATGCCAAAGCTCAAGACTATTCCCCAGGACTAACGAAATGCAGGGAAATTCTCTACTGTTACCAAAGCTCAGGACTAGTGCTGTCAAGCCTAGGATCATCCTCAGTCTTACCAAAGCTGAGGACTAGCTTAGTGTAGCTAAACCCCAGTGACCCTACCTCATGTATTGCTGAATATCATGGCCTGGAGTTTCCTCTTGGTTATGTTGGTTTTTCCAACACAGTTTGCCCAAAATCGTACAAACCACGCAAAAGAACGATAAATTTAGACTGCAAATTATGTCCAGTGCAAATTGAATATTCACAATATTTTACACTGGTTTAACAAAATATTGCACTGGATGCTGGTCCCACCCGCAAAACTGGCCAGGGCCCCAGACTGAATGAATCATTATGGTGAATTTCGGCTATTGCCGCACATTTGTGGGCTTTCGAGGAGGCTCTTAAAATGAAGCTTTATTTTAGGCACACGGACACTAATAGGCGCTTTTTAAAAAGCTTTTCAAGATTAAAAAATATTTAATATACTAAGAAACTGACTACTGTACACTAATGAAACTAGTAAATAGTTCTGTATAGTTCTTTTAGCGTTATTTTCAGTGATTTAAAATCAGGTTACCCACAGGTGGGGGAACTATTAAAACATATTAAATTGCTTATTTTTTGTGATAAACTCATTTTTCATCTGTATGAATAAAACTGTCAGGTTACCATTCTTAAATATACCAAGGAATATGTTTTAATGCAAGATAAAAAACAATTACGTTCTAACTGCTGCCCGATTGTGCTAGTTCATGGAAGATTTTATGTTTGCCGATGTGCAAATGAGTCTGAGCAGAAACTTGGGCCAAAAATTCAATTTGGAAAACTAGTGCAATTTTGAGTGCAATTTGTGCCCAGATTGCTCATTGTGGCCAAAGCAGAAACTCTGCCCCCCAGATATCAAACTCCAATTGTTACATGTTGCATAACATTCTGCTGTGTCTCACCTACATGGCATACACCCTCCTACTATTGTAAAACAGCGTCACCTCCAACTCCCAGTCAGCAATGTCAGAGAATTTCTGCTCAATAATACTACTTTAATTTAAGTGTCACGTTATCAGAACTGCTTTTAACTTAAGTAATAAAAACAGAAAAAGCTGGAAACACTTAGCAGGTCAGACGGCACCCTTGGAGAAAGAAACAGAGTTAGCGTTTTAAATTGGAGATGAGAAAGAATTTCTTCTCTCAGAGCGTCTTGAATCTTTGGAATTCTCTATCCCAGATAGCTGTGGAGGCTCGGTCGTTGAATATATTTAAGGTGGAGGTAGACAGATTATTGAACGATAGGGGAATCAAGAGTTAAGGGGAGTGGGCAGGAAAGTGGAGTTGAGGCCAAGATCAGATCAGCCATGATCTTATTGAATGACGGAGCAGGCTCGAGGGGCCAAATGGCTTACTCCTGCGCCTATTTCTTATGTTCTTATGTTCTTATGCATTTTAGGTCGACGACCTTTTATCAGAACTGGAAGATGTTAGAGATGAACAGCTTTAAGTACAAGGAAAGAACAAAAGGGAATGTCTGTGATATGTTGGAGTATATGATTGATTAAACAACACCCCCAAGCACCAGCCCACAGCTCCTTCACTCCTGTGGCTCTGGTGCAGCCATCTTCCATTACTGCCACCTGCTTCTGAGAAAAAACGGGAGCAGTGGTTAAGGTCTAAAGTTATTAAACTGTGTGTTAATGCCGGAAGGCTGCAAAGTGCCAAGTGGCGAGGTGAGATGCTGTTCCTCAAGCTTGCGTTTAGCTTCATTGGAACAGTTTAGGAGGTCAAGGGCAGAGAGGTCAGAATAGGAGTGGGCTGGAGAAGTAAAATAGCAAGGACCAGAAGTTCAGGGTCATGCTTGCAGGCTGAATGCAGATTGGGTGATCGTTTTGTTGCCCTCGTCATTATGGCAGGTAAGAGTAAATAAGCTCTCATGATAAACAGTATCATATTTAATGGAACCATGTTGTACAATACATCTAAACACAGAATAAAATAAAAACAAATAAAATGCTAAAATTCAATAATTCTCCAACATTCAGTAAAATTATTGTGTAGCAGCACATTAATGTTACCTGTGCAATCCTTGATGGAAAGGTCTTCAACCATTTTTAATTTTTGTTTTATTCTAATTTTGAAACACATTCCGTTGCTCCAGAGAAATGGCAATAGGCTTCCCGTGGTTAGGTAAGATTGTGAATCGGCTCACCCAAGACACTGGGCCAATATAATCTCAGCCATTTCAAGAAAAGGTATTAGACAGCAACAAACTTGTCATTAAAATCACTCTTTGCTTCTGATGCTTGAGAAACAAATACCTGATTTCAATCTGGAGACGGGTAAGCAGTGTCATCCAGTTTTCGATCAATATCAGCTTGTTATTAACATTGCCACCATAGAATGTCCTTGTTAAGGAATAATATGACATTATTATGTCAGAGTAATCTTCGTTATTCAAGTTATCAAGTTCAGCTCTGCGCACACCATGTAGCTCACCATTGCCAGTGTGCAGGCCCTTGGTGGACTCCCGGAGTGACCATGCGGATCCACCTGTGATGTCGTTACTCATGGGTATGTGGCAGCTGCCATTAAAGCACAGGCGCAAATGAACGAGTGCATCAGTGCTGCTTTGGATAGGATGGCCGTTGCCCTGGAAGCTCAGAATGCTCTTATGCACTCTGGGCAACAGGCCACGGAGCATCTTACTGCTGTCCTCTCTGGTGGCTTTGAGACTGTGGCTGCTCTCATGCAGTCTCAGCTGGATGCCACGTGAGACCTCAGTGTTGCCATCGCGGCTGGGTGCACCACGGTGCACGGGGGACCTTCCGGTGTTGCGCCACACCACCGACCTGACCTCCCTCAGATTGGTGGCGATGGTGATGTTCTGCCCCCGGGAAGTGGCGCAGACTCCTCGGACCAGGATGATGATGATGTGCTCTCTCAGGATCACAGCATTCCTCACCCCAGAACTATCACTCCGCCATCGCCTCGAAGCATGGACTCGCCCGAGCCAAGGCCGACTAAACCCTCCGAGGAGGGTGCTGACTAGTCTCCAGCCTTTCAGGGTTAGAGCTGTGCGAGGGCGTCCTAGAAGGACATCTGTAGCTTCTACATGTGAAAGGCAGCAGCCTTCCAAGACCCATGAAGCAGCCACAGGGGAGACACTGCGGTGTAGTAGCAGAATACATTTGCGTAAGAGGGGTTATAAGGAGATGCACAAGGGTGAGAAATGATTATGTGTGTGTTTTTTGCACCTTTCTTTATTCTGCAATGAATCTTTATCTTGTGTTCCCATATTTGGGCAGGTATATCATTTGACGGTGAGCAATGATGTGTGAAAGGGCTCATTGGGATGGCCATGGAAATGCAAAGATGAAAGGTGAAGTGGTTATTAACTCATCGGAAATGAGGAGCAATGAGATGGTTTTGCACTTCCCTTGCAGGGTTGGGATAGTGACGACGCCTCCTGGGTGGCTGGTGATGCTCATCCTGGTCCTCCTCCTCCTCCTCCTGTGCCTCCACCTCCTGCACCTCCTCCTGAGGTGCTACTGCTGGATCGACCTCCAGCGGCTGGCCCCTCATGATTGCCAGATTGTGAAGCATGCAGCAGAGGACCATGAATAAGGAGACCCGCTCAGGTGAGTACTGCAACACTCCACCTGTGCGGTCCAGGCAACGGAACCTCTGCTTAAGGATCCCGATGCAATGCTCAATAATGCACCTGGTGGCTGAATGAGAGTCGTTGTAGGCTTGCTGCGCAGCAGTCCTGGGGTTGGGAAGGGGAGTCAGCAGCCAAGTGCACAGTGGATATCCCTTGTCACCAAGCAGCCAGCTAGAATTTTGGTTTGGGTCCGAAAACACGGCGGGCACACCGGTCTGACGCAGGATGAAAGCATTATGGCTGCTACCTGGATACCGAGCATCAACTGCCATGATCTTGCGCTGGTGGTCACACATCAGCTGCACGTTGAGGGAGTGGAAAACTTTCGGTTCATGAACATCTCCGCATTAGTTTGTGGCACCCTCAGTGTGATGTGTGTGCAGTCTATGGTGCCCTGAACCCTGGGGAACCCCCCCCCCCCCAATCCACACAAATCCGGTCTGCTGCTCCATCTGCTTCTCCCTGCTCATCGGGAAAGAAATGTATTAACGCCTTTTCTTGTAGAGAGCATCTGTAACTTGACGGATGGAGCGATGGGCAGAGAACTGAGAAATGTTCGAAACGTCTGCAGTGGCAGATTGGAAAGCGCCAGTTGCATAGAAATTCAGTGCTATGGTGACTATGGTTTCCACGCTCAGAGCTGTCCTCAGCCTTGTCTGAGGCTGCAGATTTGGCGGCAGGAGATTGCACAGCTCCTCGACGATGTCCTTCCTGAATCTGAGCCTGTCGAGACATTGGTCATCCGTCAGGTCCATGAAGGAAAACTGCTGCCTGTAGACCCTTGCACAATAGGGCCTTCTTCCCCCACCTCTATGCTCGGCTCCTCCTATGGCAGTTGGCTCATTGCCTTCTCCCTCATCCACTTCCTGAGGCAAGCATCTGCCCCATGTGCATCCTGCCTTCTTTGTATGTCGCTCACTACCTGGTGCGGGGTGTCAACGTACATGACCCTCCTTCTCATGCCAGGTCCTTCCTGGCCAACCTCTCTGCCTTGAGGTCTGTTGCCATTTCCAAGCCCTTCTCTATCTTGGCCATCCATGCCTGCTGCCTCCCTTGCCCGCTGCCTTTGGAGCCATTGCTGATGGCACCACCTTCTCCTGCGTGCCTCCCTGCCACACACAATGTGTAGGAGGCATTCCGCTGCCAGCATTCAGCTCATTATGTCTGTAGGCTCAACCTACACAATGAGGCCTCTGTGGAGAACTGATTGAGGCCCCCAGGGCACAAGCATTCAATGCCGCTATGAAAAGGGCGAGTGAGAAAGTTTTCAGAAGTCCAAAGAATTGTGGGGAAAAAAAATGGAGATGCACGCAACTATCCTTTGAACTCTGCTTGAGCCGGCACAGTGCACCAACACAAAAAGCTGTCAGGGGCACCGACAGGCAGCCGGTTGACTGTATAAAATTAATTTAGCTTCTGGGACTGAGCAGCTGTGGTGCTCGCTCTGATAACGTCTTTAATGACGCATGTACAAGAGCACGGCAGCAGTGGGGGGAGTGGGAAATGATCTCAACACCGCTGCAGAAACCCCCGAGGAAAATTTTGCGAGTGGAGGCCTTTTGACAGAAAATAGGCGGCTACTCGACTCCACCACATGGCAGCCGCGTTCCAGGTGGCTGAATTTCAGCCCTGCCATCTGTTGGACGAGACGTTAAAACAAGGCCCAATCTTCGCTTTCAGGTGGGCATAAAAGATCCGATGCCAATAGTTAAAAAAGATCAGGGAAGCGCTCCCTTTGTTAACTCCCTACGCCTTTTTAGTCTTTAACTTATTACAGCTTCCTTAACTGGAAGTTTGACCCACTATTGGATACTGCTCTAATTCTGCAGTTGAAGGTAATTCCATTCTTGTTTTTCATAGAAAGTGATCTTTTGCCCATCTCTGAATGACAGAAATGCTGTTGCCTTGAAATCCACTCAATCTGCTATTTGTTCTCCTTCCTTGGCTTCTCTGTTACCAGACAATAATTCTTGCTTTGAGTTTGGTGAGTAGTAGATATTGGTAGCTACCTAATTATGCATCTCTGTACAGTCTGATATTTTGTACTGTTCTTACCCATTTCCTGTTGATTACAATGCAATCTTAGCGATGAGCAATGAATGCTGGCCATGTCAGCTGTAATGTATGCACCTGTGAGTATGCTCACAGGTGTAGTAGAGCTGTTGCGGCTGCTCCTCAATTTCTGATTGCACTTCAGTCCCACACTCCTGATCTTTGGGCACCCTGTGCGGAGGGGAGCGGGTAAGTTCGAGGGTCTCCTTGTAGGACTGCTCCTGGGCACGGCCAAGGGTGCCATCAGCCGGTCCAGGCAGTGGGCGGTCGAGGGGGTCGTTCAGCCTGACTGCTTGCCTCTCTTCCGCGCCTACATCCGCGCCAGGGTGTCCTTAGAGATGGAGCACACAGTGTCCACTGGTACACTCGAGGCCTTCCGCGAGAGGTGGGCGCCGGAGGGACTGGAGTGCATCATCACCCCCAGCAACCAAATTTTAATTTGGTTTTATGTTTTAAAGTTTAATTTGTTTTAATTGCCGGGTTTTAGTGTCCCCCTCCCCTTTTATAGGGGGCACTTGTAAATTATATGATTTTAATGCCCAAAAAAAAATCACAAAATAAACCACAAAATAAAAACAAAAAAAAAGTAAAAAAAAGTAAAAAAGAAGGGCAGTTAAAAGTGTCTGGAGTGTCCCCCAGATCAGGGGGGGGGGCACTCGATCTAATGTTTATTTTGTCCCCCCCCCCCAAAAGAGTTGTAGAGCTGTTGCCCCCTCCCCTTTTATAGGGGGCACTTGTAAAAAAATATATATAATTTTAATGCCCCCAAAAAAAACACAAACCCCCCCCCCCAAAAAAAAACAAAAAATATAAAAAAAGAGGGCAGTTAAAAGTGTCTGGACTGTCCCCCAGATCGGGGGGGGGCACTTGATCTAACGTTTATTTTGTTCCCCCCTAAAAGAGTTGTAGAGCTGTTGGAGGCGTGGTCTAATCATTTGCAGGAGAGCAGTGAGAGAAGGAGCTCCCTGCTTTGATCCTGCCTAAGGCCCTGTAAACACCCCAGGAAGAGGAGGAAGGGGCTTGCTACTACATTTCAGACCATCCAGAGGGAGAGGAGGAGAGCAGAATTCATCACCAATACTACTGCTACAGAGAGTTGGAGAGGGGGAATAATATCAACTTGGAAAATATCATCCAGTGAAGAAGGAGGGAGAGCCATTGACTTCAACATCGACAGGTGGGTGTACTGGTGCATTCCCCAATCAGATTTTGTTTTATCGGTGGGGGGAGGAAAGAAGACTAATCCGGAGGCGGGAACATCGCGGGGGTGTGTGTGGAAGTGTGTGTGGGGGTCTTGCTAAAAACTGGGCCCCACACACCACTGAAGCACCTCTCCCCCATTGCCTGGCCTGGGTTAGCTGGAGCTGCCTGGGTGAAGAATCGTTAGTACCTAATTAACATCATTGGGAGTGCTGTGCCTGGGTAGCTCCAGCTATCCTGGGTGAAGACATCTTCTCCCCCCACCCGAAGACCATCCAATAAGACTGTGCTTTTACCATCTGGGGAGTGCACCCCAGCAAAACACCCACCCAGCACTGTGAGGGGAGACCTGCCCTCACAGCTTCCCTCTTTCCCACCCCCGCCTCACTCTCTCTGTCTCTCCCCTCTCTCTCTGAGAGCCCCTTTCTCCTTATTTAAAGCAATTATAAGACAACTGAGCAGAGGGAGCAAGGCCCCTCCCCAATCGTTAATCAGGGGAGAGCTGTGCCTCTTTATGAACTCCCTCTGCTCAACTTTTAACAAGGCCATTAAGACTTTAAGGCCTGTGACTTTGGGGTGAGTGTGGCCCTTAAAGGGACCCCGTGATGGCGATCCCATCCACGTCGGTGGCAGGGCCAGCAAAGACTTGCGCGCAGGCGGCGTCCGCAGCCACAGCGCCTCCTGCACCTCCTGCTGCCCTGCCATCGTTCAGGTTAATTACAAAGAAAAACGTGGTCAAGAGCTACACTCACCCCACTATGAGCATCAAGGAATGCGTGCGGGCGATGGCTGGGGTAGTCGGCCCCTCGGCCATTGTCGCGGCCTCCAAGATGTCTGGGAAGGCGGTGTTCTTCCTGGGGTCGGAGCAGGCGGTGTCCCTGGCCCTTGAAAAGGGGCTCACGGTGGGTGGGACGTTCCTGCCAGTGGACCCTCTCGAGGCCACCGCGCAGAGGGTCATTCTCTCAAACATCTCGCCCTTTGTTCCCGCTGAGCTCCTGCTCCCCCACCTACATCAACTGGGGGAGGTAAGGTCGGGGATTAACCCGATACCGCTCGGCCTCAGGGAGACCAGCCTGCGTCACATGTTCTCCTTCTGCCGCCAGCTTTTTGTCCGGCTGGTGCGGGAGGAGACGACGGAGGGCACCTTCAGCGTGGTGCACGAGGGGACTGCCTACCGCGTCTTTTGGACGTCAGACAGCGTGCGGTGCCATGCCTGTTGGGAGGTGGGGCACGTTCGCAAGAACTGCCCCGCCTCCAAGGCCGCCAAACCACCTAAGGCGGCCAAGGCTGGCGCCGCCACCACCCCTCCCCCTAGTAGCGTCCGCGTACCGGGAGCCGTAGGTGCGCGGACATCGTCGGAGGCCTTTGTCTTCACGGCCTCCGGCGGGGGTGAGGGAGTGCGTCCAGGTGGAAGGAAGGCACGGAGGAAGGTGAGGCACCTCAAGGCGGGTCCCCTCAGTGTGCCAGACAGCTCCATCACCGCGCTTGGCCCACCCCTGTCACCGGCGAGCGCGGGGTGCCCTGAGCCCGTGCCCGAGCCCTTGACCAATACTGCAGAGGAGCTCGGGCGCGGGCAAGCAAAACAAAATGGGGGAGCGGAACGGGAGGCCTCGGCAGACATGGAGGTCTCCCTGCCTCCGCGGCCCGCCAGACAAAAAAGGAGGTGCCGCTCCAATGAGGCGGAGGAAGAACAACATCCCTCCGCGGAGGAGTCGGTGCCCGCCACGTGTCCCGCGTCCCCCAGCAGAGCCCCCAAACCGCGCCGTAGGTGGGAGGAATCTGTCCCCGGGGAGGGTCAGACAGTCGAGGCTGCCCAGCCTCTGCCTCCCGGGGATGGCAAGGAAGATCTGCCTGTTGCGGGGGGCGTGGGGCCGGCGGAGGAATGTGTCACCGCCGGGTCGAGCGTCCCGGGGACTGAGGCGGGCGGGGCCGAAAGGGCCGAACCTGAGCCCGTCCAGCCAATAACCGACTTCCCCCGGGACTTGCTCGATCCGGCAGAAATAGAAAATTTAAAAATTTTTAAAGAACCTACACACGCTGGGCCGGGGGGGTGGCGGCGGGGAGGGAAAGAACACCAACCCTCGCCCCCAACTTTGGAGCTGGCAGACTTCGAGGACCTGGAGCATTACTTCAACCAGGTTTCTCCATGTTCCCCGGTGCCTGGAGCGGAGGAGGAACCTCTTCCACTGCCGCTTCCTGACCCAGCACCACATTTAAAAGAGCCCAGTGGGGACTCCTCTGCCGACGATCCTGGGGGTGGGATCTGGGCAGAGCCAGGGCCGGATGGAGCAGCCGGGCCATTTGCCGTACCTCATGCGGTCGACGGACCGGCTGCTGGCGGCGACCTCCCGGAGGGGGACGGGGACTCAGTGGAGGGCGCGAGAGAAGATCTGGAGTCCATCACCAGTGAGGCAGTGGATCTCTTCGTGCCCATCGCTGAGTCCCCCCTCATTCTTGTAAAGGAACTCCGGGACTTTATGGTCTAGAGCCAGGGTCGCCGCAACCGAGTCCATCTGGCCCTGGAAAAATGGTCCGAGCCAGCGCTCCTCATCAGGTCCGTCCGCGCCGCCGGTAAAACCATGGCCGCGGGCAGGCACTTATCAAAGGTGCAAAGCCTTGAGCTGCTCCGGCTCAAAACGTTCCTCGCTGGGCTGCTGAGGGAGCGGAAGTCAACAAACAATTCCACTCACCCCCTCACAATAGGTTAAGTAGAGGTTGCACTATGCTTTTGTCATGAAGATAAACATAGCCAGCCTCAACATCAAAGGCGGCAGAGGGGCACGCCGTAGATTTAACAATTTTTCGCTCCAGCGGGAGGGGAAATATGCGATGTGCTTCCTGCAAGAAACCCACACCGTTCCGGGAGACGCGGCCACATGGCTCCCAGAATGGCAAGGAGAGGTCCGCATGAGCCACCTCACCGCCACTTCTTGTGGGGTGGCTATCTTGCTGGCCCCGCATTTTCAGCCGGAGATCTTGGGGGTCGAGGAGCCCGTGCCAGGCCGCTTGCTGCACATCACGGTTCACCTGGGGGACGTGCCGCTCCATCTCGTGAACGTGTACGCCCCTCAGCCCGGCCCGCAGCAAACGCGCTTCTTCGAAGAAGTGTCCGCTCTTCTTGGCTCCATCGACGTCGGCGACTGCATTGTCCTCAGGGGGGATTTCAACTGCACCCTTGAGGCTAGGGACCGCTCCGGTGCCCCGCAGAGCATGACGGCGATCGAGAAGTTGAGGGACCTGGTCATGTCCTTCAATGTGGTGGATGTCTAGCGAAATCTCCATCCCGACTCCAGCGCCTATACTTGGGTGAGGCCTGGAAGAGGATGGTCTCCTCCTCTTCGTGTCTCGGGTATACGTTTCCTGCATTCCGGCGGCCTCCATGCGGCCGGTGCTGTATTCGGACCACCACCTGGTGTGGGCGGAGCTCGCTTCACTCCGCGCGAGCACGGGGTCCGTGTACTGGCACTTTAACAACCGGCTGCTGGAGGACGTGCGGTTCCAGGACTCGTTCCGTCGATTCTGGTCCGACTGGAGAAGGAAGCAGGCGGGCTTCCCCTCCTTGAGGTTATGGTGGGACGTGGGCAAGGCTCACGTCCGTTTCTTCTGCCAAGAGTATGCGAGGGGGTCGACCAAGGGGCGGGCGGCCAGGGTCGGGCGCCTAGAAAAAGAGGTGCTCGACCTGGAATCCCGTCTCAGTCAAGTCATCGAGGACCCGGCCCTGCGGACGGTGTACGAAGCGAAGAAGGCCGCGCTGAAGGACCTGCAGCTCGTCGGGTCCCGAGGCGCGTTCGTGAGGTCGTGAATCCGGTTCCTGCGGGATCTGGACCGCGGCTCCCCCTTCTTCTACTCGCTGGAAAGAAGCCAGGGTGTCCGTAAGCAGCTCTTGACGCTGCTGGCCGACGACGGCTCTCTCGTCTCGGATCCGGAGGGCGTCAGCAACAGGGCCCGAGAATATTACGGGGCTCTGTTCTCTCCGGAGCCGTCCAGCGAGGAAGCGCGTAGAGTTTTGTGGGAGGACTTGTCGAGGGTCGGCCTGGAGGGCGCCGAAAATCTGGAAGCTCCGCTAAGCCTGGCGAAGCTGACCGGCGCCCTCGACCAGCTCTCAAGGGGAAAAGCCCCGGGGCTGGACGGGCTGATCATGGAGTTCCACAGGGCGTTCTGGGACATCCTGGGGGGGCGACTACGCGCGGGTCCTGGGGGAAAGTCTGGCGACCGGGGAGATGCCCCTCTCTTGGCGCAGGGCAGTCATCGTCCTGCTGCCTAAGAAGGGCGATCTCCGCCTCCTTAAGAACTGGCGCCCAGTCTCCCTCCTCAGCACGGACTACAAAATCTTCACCAGGGCGATGTCGGCTCGCCTTGGCGCCGTGCTGGACCACATGATCCACCCCGACCAATCCACGATAACATCCATCTGGTCCGGGACCTCATCCATCATTCCCAGGAGGCTGGTCTGTCGGTCGCCTTCCTATCCCTCGACCAAGAGAAGGCGTTCGACAGGGTGGATCACGATTATCTGTTCGGAACTCTGCGCGCTTTCGGGTTCGGGACGCATTTCGTCGCCCGGATCCGACTTTTGTACGCCGCCGCGGAATGTCTGATTAAGGTTAACGGGTCCTTGAAGGCACACCTGCGCTTTAGGAGAGGGATGCACCAGGGATGCCCCATGTCCGGCCAGTTATATGCCATCTGCGTGGAACCTTTCCTGCGCCTCCTGCGGACGAGGTTGACGGGACTGGCTCTGCAAGGGCCAGGCGTGGAGGTCGTCCTCTCGGCTTACGCCGATGACGTGCTCCTCACGGTAGAGGATCCCGCTGACCTGTGGAGGATACGTGAGTGCCAGGAGATTTACTCGGCCGCATCCTCCGCCAGGATCAACTGGGAGAAATGTTCCGGACTCCTGGTGGGTAAGTGGCGGGTGGACTCCCTGCCGGAGGAGCTCAGGCCTTTTGCCTGGAGCATGATCCATCTCCTCTATCTGGGAGTCTACCTTAGCCCCGACGAGGAAGCATGGCCGGCGAACTGGCAAGAGCTGGAGGCCAAGGTCGCCGCTCGCCTAGGGCGCTGGACAGGACTGCTCTGAGTGCTATCCTACAGGGGTCGAGCGCTAGTCATAAACTAGCTGGTGGCTGCTGTGCTGTGGTACCGGCTGGTCACTTTGACCACTCCCCCTGCGTTTGTCGCCAAGATACAGAAGAAGCTGGTGGACTTCTTCTGGAACAACAGGAAGCACTGGGTCTCTGCCGTGGTCTTGAGTCTCCCGCTTAGGGAGGGCGGTCAGTCGTTGGTGTGCGTCAGCGCCCAGCTAGTGACTTTCCGTCTTCAGACCCTGCAGAGATACCTTTACGTCGAGCCCCCTCTGAGGTGGCGTGCTCTGGCGACGTATTTCTTCTGCCAGCAGCGCGACCTCAACTACGACACGCAGCTCCTGTTTGTGAGCTTGGGGGGCGTCAGGACCGCCCTCCGGGAGCTGCCTGTCTTTTACAGGGAACTCACCAGGATCTGGAACAAAGTCTCCACCAAGCGCAGCTCTCCACTGGCTGGAGTGGTGGCTGTCCTGCAGGAGCTGCTGCTCGGGAATCCGTAGTTCCACGACCGAGGTTTTAGGTGGCAGTCGGACGAGAGGGCTGTGGCTGGTGAGGTGACCAGGGTCAGGGACCTGCTTGATGGCGGAGGAGTGGGCTGGATGGCGCCAGACACGCTGGCATGGCGTCTAAATTCGGCCGACATCCGCCGTGTGGGCCCTGACTCTGTTAGGTGTGTCGAGGAGGCTCAAGCACGTGGGGAGATCCCGTCTGAACTGACCCCCGTCCGGACGGAATTCCTCATCGACACCAAACCCCGGAACCTCCCTCGGGAGCCGGCGTCTCACAACTTGAGCCGCCTTGGGGAAATCCCCTCCGTGCCTTTCAGTTCTGCGCGGAGGGGTTTCCTGTACGGGCTGCTCCTGCACACTCTCAACCTTGCCATCCTCGTCTGCCGTCCGGACACGCCATGGTGTACCATCTTGCCATCCAGAGGAGGCGGGAGTCCCCGATGGAGTGCACTCTACGCGGGAGTCCTCCCACTATTTATCGGGGACTTGGCCTGGAGGGTGGTGCACGGAGCAGTCCCGTGCAATAAATTTTTAAGCCGGTCACGGGCTCCCAGGCCGCCTGCAATTTCTGCGGTCTGGAAGAGTCCATGTTCCATGTTTTTATCGAATGCACGAGGTTGCAGCCCCTGTTTCACACACTCCTGATCTTTGGGCACCCTGTGCGGAGGGGAGTGGGTAGGTCCAAGGGCCTCCTCGTAGGACTGCTCCTGGGCACGGCCAAGGGGGCCATCAGCCGGTCCAGGCAGCGGGTGGTCGAGGGGGTCGTTCAGCCTGACTGCCTGTATCTCTTCCGTGCGTACATCCGGGCCAGGGTGTCGCTGGAGATGGCGCACGCGGTGTTCACCGGTACGCTCGCGGCCTTCCGCGAGAGGTGGGCGCCGGAGGGACTGGAGTGCATCATTACCCCCGGCAACCAAATTTTAATTTGATTTTATATGTTTTAAAGTTTAATTTGTTTTAATTGTCAGGTTTTAGTGTCCCCCTCCCCTTTTATAGGGGACACTTGTAAATTATATGATTTTAATGCCCAAATAAAAATCAGGAAAAAAACACAAAAAAACAAAAAATAAAAAAAAGAAGGCAGTTAAAAGTGTCTGGAGTGTCCCCCAGATCGGGGGGCACTTGATCTAATGTTTATTTTGTTCCCCCCCTCCAAAAGAGTTGGAGAGCTATTGCATTATGTGTGGCTTGGCCAGTCACGTGATGTTCACAAGACTCAATAAAACCCCAGTCAGTTGAGTCTAGGTCATCCACAATGAAGTATGCAGTTGTGAGCCTAATGGATGAACTGATAATGCATAGTGTGATTGTTAAACCTTTGCTAATAAACCAACTAGTTCTTAACACAGAAACACAGAAAATAGGAGCAGGAGTAGACCATTCAGCCCTTCGAGCCTGCACCACCATTCAATAAGATCATGGCTGATCATTCACCTCAGTACCCCTTTCCTGCTTTCTCTCCATACCCCTTGATCCCTTTGGCCATAAGGGCCATATCTAACTCCCTCTTGAATATATCTAATGAACTGGCATTAACAACTCTCTGCGGTAGAGAATTCCACAGCTTCACAACTCTCTGAGTGAAGAAGTTCCTCTTCAACTCGGTCCTAAATGGCTTACCCCTGATCCTTAGACTGTGGCCCCTGGTTCTGGACTTCCCCAACATCGTGAACATTATTCCTGCATCTAACCTGTCCAGTCGCATCAGAATGTTATACTTTTCAATGAGATCCCCTCTCATTCTTCTAAACTCCAATGAATACAGGCCCAGTCGATCCAGTCTCTCCTCATATGTTAGTCCTGCCATCCCGGGAATCAGTCTGGTGAACCTTTGCTGCACTCTCTCAATAGCAAGAATGTCCTTCCTCAGATTAGGAGACCAAAACTGAACACAATATTCCAGGTGAGGCCTCACCAAGGCCCTGTACAACTGCAGTAAGACCTCCCTGCTCCTATACTCAAATCCCCTAGCTATGAAGGCCAACATGCCGTTTGCCTTCTTCACCGCCTGTTGTACCTGCATGCCAACTTTCAATGAGTGATGTACCCAAGTCTCGTTGCATCTCCCCTTTTCCTAATCTGCCGCCATTCAGATAATATTCTGCTTTTGTGTTTTTGCCCCCAAAGTGGATAACCTCACATTTATCCACATTATGCTGCATCTGCCATGCATTTGCCCACTCACCTAACCTGTCCAAGTCATCCTGCAGCCTCTTAGCATCTTCTCACAGCTCACACCATCACCCAGCTTAGTGTCATCTGCAAACTTGGAGATATTACACTCAATTCCTTCATGTAAATCATTGATGTATATTGTAAATAGCTGGGGTCCCAGCACTGAGCCCTGCGGCACCCCACTAGGCACTGCCTGCCATTCTGAAAAGGATCCATTTATCCCGACTCTCTGCTCCCTGTCTGCCAACCAGTTCTCTATCCATGTCAATACATTACCCCCAATACCATGTGCTTTGATTTTGCACACCAATCTCTTGTGTGGGATCTGGTCAAGAGCTTTTTGAATGTCCAAATACACCACATCCACTGGTTCTCCCTTGTTCACTCTACTAGTTACATCCTCAAAAAATTCTAGAAGATTTGTCAAGCATGATTTTCCTTTCATAAATCCATGCTGACTTGGACCAATCCTGTCACTGCTTTCCAAATGCGCTGCTATTTCATCTTTAATAAGTGATTCCAACATTTTCCCCATGAGCGATGTCTGGCTAACCGGTCTATAATGACTCGTTTTCTCTCTCCCTCCTTTCTTAAGAAGTGGTGTTACATTAGCTACCCTCCAGTCCATAGGAACTGATCCAGAGTCGATAGACTGTTGGAAAATGATCACCAATGCATCCATTATTTCTAGGGCCACTTCCTTAAATATTCTGAGATGCAGACCCTGGGGATTTATCAGCCTTCAATTCCATCGATTGCTCAAACACAATTTCCTGACCAATAAGGATTTCCTTCATTTCTTCCTTCTCGCTAGATCCTCTGTCCCCCAGTATTTCTGGAAGGTTATTCGTATCTTCCTTCGTGAAGACAGAACCAAAGTATTTGTTCAATTGGTCTGCCATTTCCCTGTTCCCCATTATAAATTCACCTGATTCTGACTGCAAGGGACCTACGTTTGTCTTCACTAATTTCTTTCTCTTTACATATCTATAGAAGCTTTTGCAGTCAGTTTTTATGTTCCCAGCAAGCTTCCTCTCGTACTCTATTTTCCCCCTCCTAATTAAACACTTTGTCCTCCTCTGCTGGATTCTAAATTTCTCCCAGTCCTCAGGTTTGCTGCTTTTTTCTGGCCAATTTATATGCCTCTTCCTTGGATTTAACACTATTCCTAATTTCCCTTGTTAGCCACGGTTGAGCCACCTTCCCCATTTTATTTTTACGCCAGATGGGGATGTACAATTGTTGAAGTTCATCCATGTGATATTTAAATGTCTGCCATTGCCTATCCACCGTCAACCCTTAATGTATCATTCGCCAGTCTATTCTAGCCAATTCACGTCTCATACCATCAAAGTTACCTTTCCTTATGTTCGGGACCTTAGTCTCTGAATTAACTGTGTCACTCTCCATCTTAATAAAGTATTCTACCATATTATGGTCACACTTCCCCAAGGGGTCTCGCACAATAAGATTGCTAATTAGTCCCTTCTCATTACACATCACCCAGTCTCAGATGGCCAGCCCTCTAGTTGGTTCCTCAACATATTGGTCTAGAAAACCACCCGAAATCACTCCAGGAAATCCTCCTCCATCGTATTGCTACCAGTTTGGTTCGCCCAGTCTATATGTAGATTAAAGTTGCTCATGATAACTGCTGTACCTTTATTGCACACGTCCCTTATTTCTTGTTTGATGCTGTCCCCAACCTCACTACTAATGTTTGGTGGTTTGTAAACAACTCCCACTATCTTTTTCTGCCCTTTGGTATTCCGCAACTCTAACCATACAGATTCCACATCATCCAAGCTAATGTCCTTCCTTACACTTGCGTTAATTTCCTCTTTAACCAGCAACGCTACCCCACCTCCTTTTCCTTTCTGTCTATCCTTCCTGAATGTTGAATACCCCTGGATGTTGAGTTCCCAGCCTTGGTCAGCCTGAAGCCATGTCTCCGTAATCCCAATTATATCATATTGGTTAATAGCTGCCTGCACAGTTAATTCATCCACCTTATTCCGAATACTCCTCGCATTGAGGCACAGAGCCTTCAGGCTTGTCTTTTTAACATACTTTGTTCCTTTAGAATTTTCTGTAATGTGGCCCTTTTTGATTTTTGCCTTGGGTTTCTCTGCCCTCCACTTTTACTTTGCTTCTTTCTATCTTTTGCTTCTGCCCCCATTTTACTTCCCTCTATCTCCCTGCTTAGGTTCCCATCACCCTGCCATATTCGTTTAACCCCTCCCGAACAGCACTAGCAAACACTCCCCCTCGGACATTGGTTCCGGTCCTGCCCAAGTGCATTCCGTCTGGTTTGTACTGGTCCCACCTCCCCCAGAACCGGTTCCATTGTCCCAGGAATTTGAATCCCTCCCTCCTGCACCACTCCTCAAGCCACGCATTCATCTTAGCTATCCTGCTATTTCTACTCTGACTAGCACGTGGCACTGGTAGCAATCCTGAGATTACTACTTTTGAGGTCCTGCTTTTTAATTTAACTCCTAGCTCCCTAGATTCAGCTTGTAGGACCTCATCCGGTTTTTTACCTATATCGTTGGTACTTATATGCACCACAACAACTGGCTGTTCACCCTCCCCCTCCAAAATGTCCTGCAGCCGCTCCTTGCACCAGGGAGGCAACATACCATCCTGGAGTCTTGGTTGCGACTGCAGAAACACCTATCTATTCCCCTTACAATAGAATCCCCTACCACTATAGCTCTTCCATTCTTTTTCCTGCCCTCCTGTGCAGCAGAGCCACCTATGGTGCCATGAACTTGGCTGCTGCTGCCCTCCCCTGATGACTCATCCCCCCCAGTAGTACCCAAAATGGTGTATCTGTTTTTCAGGGGAATGACCACAGGGGACCCCTGCAATACCTTCCTTCCACTGCTCTTCCTGCTGGTCACCCATTCCCTCTCTGCCTTTGTAACCTTTGCCTGCGGTGTGACCAACTCACTAAACGTGCTGTTCACGATATCCTCAGCATCGTGGATGCTCCAGAGTGAATCCATGTGCATCTCCAGTGCCGCACTGCAGTCTGTCAGGAGCTGCAGCAGGATACACTTCCTGCACATGTAGTCGTCAGGGACACTGCTCCTCCGCTCCTCCTCCTCGTCCCTGAGTTCCCACATAGCACAGGAGGAGCATGACACGTGTCTGAGCTCTCGTACCATGACTTAACCCTTAAATTAATTTAATTTGGCAACAATGATCAAGGTTACCTACTGATAAAGGAAAAGAAAAAGAAGTAAAACTACTCACCAATCACCAGCCAATCACTTACCCCCTTGGCTGTGACATCACCCTTCGATTTCTTTCTACTTCTTTTTTGCCTTCTCTCCCTGCTGCAGCTGCACCAGCTGGCCCCTGACTCACCGCTCCTCCTCCTCGACGCTGTCGCTCCCCGACTGTTGGGCCTTTTATAGGTCCCCCGACTCACCGCTCCTCCTCCTCGACGCTGTCGCTCCCCGACTGTTGGGCCTTTTATAGGTCCCCTGACTCACCGCTCCTCCTCCTCGACGCTGTCGCTCCCCGACTGTTGGGCCTTTTATAGGTCCCCCGACTCACCGCTCCTCCTCCTCGACGCTGTCGCTCCCCGACTGTTGGGCCTTTTATAGGTCCCCCGACTCACCGCACTTCCTCCTCGACTCTGCTGCTCCCCGACTGTTGGGCCTTTTATAGGCCTCCTGACTCATCGCGCCTCCTCCTCGACGAAATGTGTTGCTATGAATTCTTAATAAGTATCCCATGAAGCAAATATATTACACCAGCGATGTCCATATCCCATGAATGAATTTTTAAAAAGTCTGCTTCTTTGTACTGTCAAGTGGGAATCTCCTTGACCCATTTATGGATATCCTTGCATTGATGAAGTGTACCTCCCACCACAAGCTTAATCATGGAGCAACACTACACAACAATCCATGTTCATTTATTGTGCCTAAGCCATTTCTACCAATGGTGTCCTTCCATCAATTATTTTTATTTCCAGCTTTGGCAATATGTAGACACATATGCTGTCATCTTTTTTCGACGAGTCTTGAATTTTACTATATCTCTCGAACTAATTGGGCCCCATTCTATCATTTTTTTCTTCTGCTGGTGACTGAACAAATATTCATTATTTCTGCCACAATACAACATTGTTCCCTCAATTTTAATCTCATCTGCTCTAGTCTCTCACTTACACGAAGAATGCTACTTTTATCCTCTCAGTTTGATTTAGTGCCTGGTTCACTTTTAGTAAAGAGCTCGCATAAAATTAGAGCTCGAGCATTTAGGGGTTATATCAGGAAGCACTTCTTCACACAAAGGGTAGTGGAAATCTGAAATTCTCTCCGCCAAATAGCTGTTGAGGTTGGGTGCCAATTGAAAACTTCAAATTTGAAATTAAACATTTTTGTTCAGTAAGGGGGTTAAGGGATATGGAACCAAGGTGGGAAAATGCAGTTAAGATAAAAATCAACCATGATTTAATTGAATGGTGAAGAAGGCTTGAAGGGCTGAATAGCTTCCCCCTGTTCCTAATGTAATAGGCTCGAGGGGCTGAATGGACTTCTCCTCTTCCTATGTTATGCTGATATGGAGAGATGAAATAGGGTGGCATGAGGCTTATGTGGAGCATAAACGCCGGCACTGACCAGTTGGGCCGAATGGCCTGTTTCTGTGCTGTAATTTCCATGTCATTATATGTCATTTATCCCTCAACCAACAGCACCAAAAACAGATTCTATGATCATTACCTCATTGCTGATTATGGGAGCTTGCTGTATGAAAATTGGCTGCTACATTTCCTACATTTTAACAGTGATTACACTTCAAAAGTACTTCATTGGCTGTAAAGTGCTTTAAGACGTACTGAGGCTGGAAAAAGTGTTATATAAATGCAAGTTCTTTCTTTTCTTTCTTCTTTAATTGTTGAGCATGCCTGATTTTAATCGCTCAACCATTGGTGGTCATACCTTCATCTGCTTAGGCCCTAAGCTCTGGAATTCTCTCCCTAAACCTCTCCACATCTCTACCTCTCTTTCTTCCTTTAAGATGCTTCTTAGAACCTATCTCTTTGACCAATGTATGAAAAATAGAACACTTCTTCCTTATTGGGTGTAACTTGTGATGGGGATGCCAACCTGGACATAGCATCAGCATTATCATCTGACTTAGGTACAACAACAACGGGTGTAGCCCAATAATTTTCTCAGTTTCTAGTCTTTTGAATTCTTGCTCAACTTTTTCCTTGGGTGCGTATGGCATGGGACGTGGCTTGCAGTTAACTGGTCTAGCGTCCTTTTGCATTCTGTCACTTGCCTTGAAGTCTTGGATCGGACAGACTGTTTCACGGAACAACTTTGAATACTGTTTGATGACATCATCCTTCGATGCAAATCTCATTTTAACATGAAAAATCTCATTCCACCCAGCTTCAATTATCCCAACCAATTTCTACCTTGTTTCCTGACACTACTAAGAGAGGCAAGCTCTGAATCTGATCCTTACATTTCATTGGTATGGTGATACATCCTACCACAGGGATTTGCTCCCCTGAGTAGCCTCGCAGCTCTTTCTTTGACTTTTCCAGTAGAAAATCTCTCAAATTGTCGAGATATAGTGATTCTGGTACTACGCTCATGGATGCACCAGTGTCGATTTCCATAGGTATCCTTGTTCCTACAACATCTACTTGGATGACGATACTTCACAAATTGCTGTTAGAAACTCTCGTGCCCCTGATGACATGTATCTCCAGAATCTCCTTTTCCTGTTGCTTCTCTTCAATGCTGTGTAGTCTCTGTTGACTTCTACTTCGAGCATTGGACATTGGTTTCCTCTTCAGTCGGCATGCCTTCGCAAGATGCCCAGTTTTCTTGCAGAAGAAACACTCTGCCTTCACATGTGGACAACTTTGAGCAATGTGTCATCCCAGACATCGATAGCATGACTTCAATGTGCTGTTATCTTGACCAGTTGCTGAGACCTTGGGGCCCAATTGCCTTGTACTTTTAACCTGCAAGCGATTCACCTCGGTTGTCTGCTGACTGGAAATGGTGCGAAATTCTTGGGAATATTAGTTGGCTATCTACATAGCTGTCTGACAAGCTAAATCAAAAGTCAAGTTAGGGGTTGGTAACAACTTTCTTCTGATTGCTTCATTTTTTATCCAACAAACAAAGCGGTCACGCAATGCTCGGTCCTGAAAGTTTCCAAAATGACAGTGAATGGATTGGGTTTTTAAAGCTACAATGTACTCACTGATACCCTCATCAATGAATTGATCTCATATTCCAAAACAATAACTTTCAGCAATTTCCAGGGGCTCCGGACTGTAGTGCTGTTCTAACTTTCTCCATCAGTGGCGTGCCCTTCGGCTTGACAGGAACAAGCACATTTTTCAGGCTTTCATTCACCTCAGGGCATGCTTCAGTCAGGAAAATAGCCTGTTTTCTTTCTAAAAGCATCCGGTTACGATTTTCATCATTGGGGACTTTGACAATACTATTTGTAGTGAAAAACATTTCTAGCCGCTCATAGGCATGCCCATCTGGACTCTGGGAATGTCAACAAATGTGATTGAAATTTACCTTTGTTTTGCAGCACAGCTAAAAATCCAAGAACCTCTCAAAGTCTCTCAGTTGTTTGGCAGGAATCATCCACTAACAAAAATTTCAGCTAGGAAATCCGATTATCCTATCCTACGTCGCCAATGTGATATATTCTTTTTGACATCACAGCACACACACTACAAGATGACTCAACAGGAACTTATCATGTGACCTTGTCACATGACCCTTTTATTGTATTTCCATGAGTAGTTGCATTACCACAGTAGTCCACTAGGTGGGAGTTCTATATTAGACAACAACTGGATAGGGATCAGTTCAGATGTTACCTGTGGTCAAAAATCTGTAGATGCACATAGGTGGAGAATGGTCACTTGGTTAAGAAAGTAGAGGTCTTCCACAACCCTTTGAAATGTATCCCAAGATGATTCGCTAGTTTTGAGACAGTCACCTCTAAAGATAGTGTTGGAGTGGATTTTTGGACATAGCAAAGCATGATGGGATAAGCCAACTATCTGCTTTTCCATTAAATGAACTTTGTACCAAGAAACCTATCTGCTGTCCACTGACATGAACTCTGCAGCAACAAGTGACTCATGGCCAGGTACAGGCCACTGTTTCATAGATAGCTTTGCAAACAAGCAGAATAACTAACCACAAAGGAAGATAAAGAGGAAGCCCCCCCCCCCCCCAAACACGTGCCATGCTATCAGGTTTCACTAGGACTAAAGAAGTTGTGCAACAACATGATTGGGAGAATGTAATTTTCTGCGTTGCCATATGGATTGATTGGTTGTATGTAAATGAATTTAAATGATTGTATTCCGCCCTCTGTAAACTGCTTATAAGCCCGTAGCACTAGGCACTCAGGGAGAAGGTGCTGCGCAGGTCGCGGAATCTCAAACTCTTCTCCCAGAGCTCTGTTAACAATAAAGTTGTCTCTCTTACTTTACCAGAGTCTATGTGAATTTATTTTCACTAACAATAGGAATAAAGATAGCTCTCAAGATTGGAGAAAGAGATAGTTTAGAGTTAAAGATAGAAATAGATATAGATATAGATAGAGGTAGATATAGATTTAGAGATAGACTTAAAATATAGATAGATAGAGATAGACACTTGAAAATTGCTAACATTTTCCTACAAACGATGTAGAGTCAATGTGTATATGTAAGCAACCTCTCACTCAGCTGAAAATGGTATCTGGAGGGCCTTGGATATCGAAGAGTTTGCCAAGTTTTCAACCGCCACCCATCCCACACACAATTTTCCACTGCTGGCTGTCAATTTTTCAGGTGAGAAACAGAGAGGAGGCAATTGAAAATCACCCTCAGTGTATTTTTGTGGGGATGAACCCTATTGTATTAATTTATGTTGTTTCATAACTTTGTTAAATTTATTGCCCAAAACAATCCTGCCTGCAGACGATTGTTCAACCAGTGGCCTGTCAATACCTCTGCATTCTTACAAAGCTGTCCTCAGTTTAAAAGCTGCAGGGTCACAATCAGTTCATTCAAAAGAGATTTCTCATTAAACAATTTAGCTTTCCACAGATAACACTTTAGGCAAACTATGAAATTGAAGGTTGATCTAAATATTGCCATCCGTAGGCCTCAATCATTTTTCTTTTCATTAATTGGCCTAGATTTTAACCTCCCCCGCCTGACGGAAACTAGGCAGGAAGGACAGTTAAAATGGACCAGGGGGACTCACCTCTTCCTTTCCTGACCTGATCTGACCATCTGCAGATCGCAAGGACACCCGCCTCAAGCCAACGGGAACAAGTATAACCAATAATAACCCATAACCTTACAACTATAACCAACAATCGTATTACCCATAGCAAAATGAAAGGGAAAGCAAAAATAATGCTGAATTATTATTTGTTCCAATCATTAGGGGGAGGAAAAGTAAAGCAGTAAAAATGGTAAATATATTATTCATACATTACAATGTGATGAATGTGCTTTTAATGCTCCTTTTTATTCCAATCTCCTCCTAGTACTGAATGGCAGCAAACAGCAGGAGAATAGAACAGATCCACAGATTTCTGCCCTGCATGCAAAGGAGTATTACTTGATGTCAATGTTCACCTTAGTCAGTGATGTCGCTGGAGGAGAAAGCACTTTCTAAATTTGCGGATGACACCAAATTGGGGGGGATAGTCAATACTGAGGAGGACTGGAACAATTTATAGGAGGACACTAATAAACTTACAGAATGGGCATATAATTGGGAAATGAATTCAACATAAATAAATGTGAGGCATTACATTTTGGTAAGAAGAATAAGGAGGTTACTTATTACTATTGTTGTGGTAAATAAACTACTCTCAATCTGCTAAGTCCAGCAAGAAAAGAGTTTATTCGAGCATATGCAAGGGAGTGAACCCTCAGTTGCCTGAGATACCACACTCAACAATACAGAGTTTGCAGCATACACTTATAGTACACAAGTTACTGTAACTTGAGTTTTTTGCGACAGTCATAAATCAGTACACAATGTTCCAACACTTATATCACATGACCAGCTTCACAACCCAGTTAATCAATGGAGTCATTCAGGTCCAGCAGGTGCCTCCCGTTATCTTAACTCGTCCGAGCCTTGGACCTCCCATTCCCATGGCAACTCCTATTTGGCCTTCATTTCCCCCTATCTTCTTGTTCTGAACATAACAACGAGTAATTTTCCCAAGCTTCTGAATAACACTTTATTTTCCCAAGCTTCTAAATGAACTAGCTGTCTCTAAAGATACCCATGGTCAAGTATCCCATCATGCCTAGGTGAAGAACCATTACCATCTACAGCGTCTATTTCAAAGATGCATTTTACTAACAATTCAAGCATTGCTATTATAATGTTAGCCTAGCCCCACTTGTTCCACTTCACTATGACAATGCGAGTCTAGGTGGGGCAGAGGAACAAAGGGATCTCGGAGTACAAATACACAAATCACTAAACTTGTGATGCAGGTTAGCAAGGCCATAAAAAAAAAACAAGCAGTAGGGTTCATTTCTAGAGGTATAGAATTGAAAAGTAGGGAAGTTATGCTAAGCCTGTATTGAACCTTGGTTAGACCACAGAGTACTGCGTACAATTCTGGTCGCCATATTATATACAGGATATAAAGGCACTGGAGAGGGTGCAGAGAAGATTTACAAGGATGATACCAGAAATACAATAGTATGCATATCAGGAATGGATGAACAGGCTGGGTCTCTTTTCTCTTGAGAAAATAATGCTGAGGGGTGACCTAATAGAGGTCTTTAAAATTATGAAAGTTTTGATGGATACAGAGAGAATGTTTCCACTTGTGTGGAAGAGCATAACTAGAGTCAATCAATATAAGATAGTCACCAAGAAATCCAATAGGGAATTCAGCAGAAACCAAAGAGTGGTGAGAATGTGGAACTCGCTACCACAGGGAGTGGTTGAAGCGAAGAGTATAAACGCATTCAAGGGGAGGCTAGACAAGCATACGAGGGAGAAGGGAATAGAGTGTTATGTTGATAGATTTAGATGAGGAAAGATGGGAGGAGGCTCGAATGGTGCATAAACACCGGCATGAACTGGTTGGGCCGAATTACTTGTTTCTGAGCCGTATATCCTATGTGTTTTCGACTTCTTACTCAAAGATGGGTGCTTAGACTTCTGTACTGGTATTCTGTTGGGTTTTAGCATTTTTTTTCAACTACACACGCACATCCATCTCTCCCTTATGCAATCGGGCATGAGAGTCACCTGCTGTTATTGAAACAGTGGGGTAGTTTCATCAAGGCCAGGCCAGTACTCCCAGCTACAATAGCAGATGTGCAGACTGTTACATCAAGAAAATACACATTTTTTTAATAATATAAATTAAATGGCACAATTTTAAAGGGGGTTCAGGAAGACTTGGTTGTTCACATACACAAATCTTTAAAGGTGGCAGGACAAGTTGATCAGACTGTTAAAAAAAATCATACGGCATCCTGGGCTTTAAAAATAGAGGCATAGAGTACAAAAGCAATGAAGTTATGCTAAACCTTTATAAGTCACTGGTTGGGCCCCAGCTGGAGTATTGTGTCCAAATTCTGGACACCATACTTTCGGAAGGATGTGAAGGCCTTAGAGAGGGTGCAGATGAGATTGACCAGTATTATACTAGGGATGAGCGACTTAAGATTTGTGGATAGACTAGTGAATCTGGGTAAGTTCTCCTTAAAGCAGAGAAGATTAAGGGGAAATTTAATAGATATGTTAAAAATTATGAGGTGTTTTGATAGAGTACAGAGGGAGAAATTATTTCCATTGATAGGAAGGTCAGTAACCAGAGGACACAGATTTAAGATAATTAGCAAAAGAATCAGAGGGGAGATGAGAAGAATTTGTTTTAGACTGTGAGTTGTTATGATCTGGATTCACTACCTGAAAGGGTGGTGGAAGCAGATTTAACAGTAACTTTCACAAGGCAATTGGATATATACTTGAAAAGGAAAAATTTGCAGAGCAATAGGGAAAGAGCAGGGAATTTGGATTAATTGGATAGCTTTTACAAGCAGCCAGCACAGGCATGCCAGACTGAATGGTCTCCTGCTGTGGTATATGATTCTATGAAACCAAAGTCACAAATATAATATAAAAAAATATTTTTCTTTAAAAAAGTTTTCTAAGAGTTCCTTACCTAGAATACTAGGTGGCCATCTGTTCAATACCTGGGTTTTATAGCCAGGGCAGGGACCACAATATATTAAACCAAAGAGAACATTTAGTATTGCTAAGAGGTTCTACTTGAATAACCAGGCTAAAAGCCAAAGCTTTAAATCAGAACCTTCCTCTGAACTTGAAGAATGGTATATTCCTTATAGTATTTTCCACTCATTTAATTTGCTACACAGAAAGAGACATTTTCAGTAATACATTACATAGGACTGATTGCTTTCGAGTTCTCCTTGAGATACACATATTATAGGCATTAAACAATGAGAAAAATATCAAAATGCCATTTCACTTGTCAGGCTGGCATTTCCTCAATAAGCTTTCAGTTTGTTTACAGGATTTCCCATTTAATTGCTGTCATCCTTTATTGTAAAATACCATGCATAAGACACATTTGTGCTGCTCAATAGATCTTGTATAGTCCTGGTCATGGGCACCATGCCTAAAATGGTGATGTGACTGTCTGTGTCCATGATTACCTCTAACATCAAAACTCTGTAATACAACAGTTTAGAGGAGAATTCTGTGAAAGGACTTTGAGAGACCCGATGAGTTAATTGCAATAGTTTTTGGCGGTGAAAGGCCATGGCTATGTTTATTACACTGTAACAGAATGTTGCATATTACATCGAAAACACTCCCGGGACCTATTATTAACCTCTCTCATGTTCCTAGTTAAGACAGAGTCACAAATCCCCTTTTAAAATGCTTACTTATTGGGCCAATTTACTTGTAATCTTATTGCCTTGAGTGCCATTAGTTGCTTTCTTTCATTGTTAGAGGGGACTATGTTCATAAGCTAATATGTCTTGGCAAAGTTTCCCTGTGTAAAAGGATGGAAAATCTTTATTGTCTTACTAGTGAATGATACAACGGACAGTGAATGATACATTGGTCCAGATCAACTTTAGAAATTCGAAATCCCCTGAAAACGGGCGCGGAGTTTGCGATGCGCTAGCAACCCATGCCAGTTCGGAGGACTGCAGGAAGAATGGAATATTTGTGCTGTCTGCTACTTTGCATGAAAATTGTAGCATTCAGCAAAGCACTCAACGCACTGCTGAGTGACCGAATGCTCAGTACGGGGGCCCATGTTCGTGCAAGGCTAGCTCCAATCAAAGCTAGCCTAAACTACCTAAAGGCAGTCTGCACCTCTTAAAGGGGTGGTGCCTTCTGCCTGCACAGGTTATTGAACTGCTTGGGGCTACTGTCATAAACAAGAAGACTGTGTAATGGCTCAGCAGGCCAGAGAAAGGGCTCCAAGGTTCTCCGATGCAACGCTAAAGTCATTGGTCCAGATCAACTTCAGGAATGACGTCCTCTTCTCACAGGGTGCCAGATGTATCCCTGGTGGCAAGGGCTGTACCCTAATTATGGCTAGATTGTGGAGGATACAGCAGACGACGATGAATCAGGACACACACTCCGGTGAGTAATGTAGAGTTACTCCAGAGCAGTCCAAGCGGCAGAACCATTGCTTGAGCACCCCAATGGTCTGCTCTTTGATGTTTCAGGTGACAGCATGGCTCTCGTTGTACACATGCTGGCCATATGTGGTTGGGTTGTGGTTCGGTGACATCAGCCAGTTGGTCAAGAGATGCCCTTGTTTCCCAGCAGCCACCCTCTGGTAGCTCAAAGACTGAGGGAACAACAGGCTGGTGCAAACTAAAAGCTTCATGACTGCTGCCAGGATTCTAGGCATTTACTATCATGATATCCTGAGCATGATCGCACACCAACTGCACATTCAGAGAGATACAACCTTTGTGGATGCAATATATTTCAGTATTTATATATGATGCCTCCAAACCCACATGCGTGCATTCGATGGCACATTGCACCATGGGGAAGTCCGTTATCCTGGCAAAGCCACGTGCACACTCTGTCTGCTTCTCTCTGGTCAGAGAGAAGACAATGAAGTCCCCTCTCCTGGCATAAAGAGCAGCTGTCACCTCTCTTATTCAGCAATTGACAGCAAACTGTGAGATGTTACAAATGTCACCTGCTCCAGCCTGGAAAGACCCTGACATGAAGAAATTCAGGGCCACGGTCACCTTCAGAGCCACTGGCAGCACTGTCCTTGCCCTGGAGTGAGGCTAGAGATTTGGTTGCAAGAGGTGGCAGAGTTCTGTGACCACCTCCTTCATAAAGCACAGACACCTCACACATTGCTCCTGGCTTAGGTTGAGGCAAGAGCATTGCTCTCAGAAGACCCTAGGTGGGTAAGGCGTCCTGCTGAAAGCCCTTCTTCCTTCCTCCTCCTCCTCCCTCTGCAAGCAGCTTGTCCTTTTCTTTGCTGCTTAGCTCCATCTCTCTGTTATGTTGCAGGCCAAAGGGGATGACAACTAGAGCACCTATGACTGAGAGAAAGTGGTCTGAGCAGAACTCTTGAAGTCAGAAGTGGCACCACTCCCTGTCACCTCACCAACTTAAATAACTCTAGAAAACTCCAACAGTTCCACAAACTTACACAGAGACAGTAGAAATCAAAAAGCAAGTTACCTGAAATAGCACTGGTGGGTGCTCCTGCTGCTGAATGCATGGTCAGCTGAGCGAGGTTAACACGGGGCGCTAGCTCCAGTGCTGACAACAAAAATGGCAGCGTGGCATCAAATCAGCGTTGTACGCGGCCCCACCAGAAGTGTACGTGTGCTGCTTGGTCGCCATTTTGGTCCCAATTCAGTACTTCTAGCGCCCAAACAATGGGTGCAACGCCAACGAATTTCTAGACAATAATGTATCAAAGGAACTACCTGACTGTTAAATTATGAACCAGAAAAGAGAGAAGACGCCCAGTTTTACCATTAACTGCAGTCTTACAACAAAAGAGCTGTGGGTAGTGGGCAACTTTGAAATTCTGTGGAGATGATGCAGAGGAGGATTTGCAAATGTACCAGCTTTTAAAAATGTTGAAAAGTGCCAAGGCTAGACTCCACTATTCCCTGCATCAAGCCCTGATCTCTCCTTGATCCCTCCATCTCTCCCTCCGATCTCTCCCCGAAACCCCCCCCCCCCCCCACCATCGATCTCTCTCTAACCCCCATCTCTCCCTCCGATCTCTGGTATGTAGGTACAGCAAGTAATCAGGAAGGCAAATGGAATGCTGGCCTTTATTGCAAGGGGGATGAAGTATAAAAGCAGAGAAGTCCTGCTACAACTGTACAGGGTATTGGTGAGGCCACACCTGGAGTACTGCGTCCAGTTTTGGTCTCCGTATTTAAGGAAGGATATACTTGCATTGAAGGCTGTTCAGTGAAGGTTCACTGGGTTGATTCTGGAGATGAGGGGGTTGACTTATGAAGCTAGGTTGAGTAGGTTGGGACTTTACTCATTGGAATTCAGAAGAATGAGAGATGATCTTATCGAAACGTATAAGATAATGAGAGGGCTCGACAAGTTGGATGCAGAGAGGATATTTCCACTCATAGGGGAAACTAAAACTAGGGGGCATAGTCTCAGAATAAGGGATTGCCCATTTAAAACTGAGATGAGGAGGAATTTCTTCTCTGAGGGTTGTAAATCTATGGAATTCTCTGCTCCAGAGAGCTGTGGAGGCTGGGTCATTGAATATATTTAAGGCGAAGATAGATAGATTTTTGAGCAATAAGGGAATAAAGGGTTACGGGGAGCGGGCAGGGAAGTAGAATTGAGTCTATGATCAGATCAGCCTTGATCTTATTAAATGGCGGAGCAGGCTCGAGGGGTCAAATGGCCTACTCCTGCTTCTATTTCTGTACCCCCCATCTCTCCCTCCGATCTCTCTCCAAAGCCCCATCTCTCCCTCCGATCTCTCTATGATACCCCATCACTCCCCCAATCTCTCTCCCACCTCCCATCTCTCCCTTCAATCTCTCGCCGAACCCCATCTCTCGCCCCGATCTCACTCCGACCCACCATCTCTCCATTCAATCTCTCCCTGACTGTCCAAGTATCTTCCTGACCCTCTGGACTAAGCTGTACCCACCCATTCCCCCCTCACGATCTTTACCCTACGCAGCACAAACTTATCTGCTCCTGGGCTGTGACCTCTTCTGCAGCATTGCCAATCGACAGGGAGCCAAGCATGTCAATCAGGCTGACTTCCGGGTGGGGAACTTGTTAAAAAAAACCACGCATGCCATGGAGTTAAACCTCCACAGCATTTACCAGAACTTCTGCCCACTGCCTGCATCCTCCGCCTCCCCACCCATCTCACTCCCATTCCTGCCGGCCTGGGATCCCAACCCAATAAATATTGGGACCGATGTTTTGACTTGTGGGGAAGCCCATAACTAGGGCCATAAATATAGGATAGTCACTACTCCAATCAGGAATTCAGGAGTAACTTCGTCGCTCAGAGATTAGTGAAAATATGAAACTCACTACCACTGGGAGTGGTTGAGGTAATTAGCATAGATGTATTTAAGTGGAAGCCAGATAAATATATAAGGGAGAAAGGAATCAAAGGATATGTTAATAAGGTGAAATGAAGCATTGTGGCAGGAGGCTCATGTGATACATAAACCTATTGGGCCGAATGACCTGTTTCTCTACTGTAAGAACTATGGGCTAGGTTTCCCATTTTTGTGCTTATTGTCCAAAAATGGGCGATATTTCCGGCATGGGGGTAAAAATGTGTTTTCAGATCACCGGCTTCTCGCCCATTCTCAAAGCACCGAGTCTCCATTTTTAAAAATGGGTGTTAACGCAAGCGACCTGAAATGGATGGTAGCGTTAAATCTCGTTGACCTTCTGCTGTAAAGTGTCGCCGTCCTTAGCAACGGCATGGCAATGCTCGATTCCCGCGATTCAAGAGGTCAAGGGTCATCATGACATGCGTAGAAGAGAGAGAGAGAGGGAGCTCAGAGGAACTGAAGGCGTGTCTGGGTGTGGTGTGGCTGCTTTGGAAGGAAGGAGGGAGACTTTAGAGCTTCACAGCAAGTAGGCAAGGAAAAATTAGCTGTTACCAGCCACATATTTGCCCGAATTTGCCCTATAATGGAAGGAGAGGAGGAGGCATCACAGCACGCTGTGGAGACTGATGCTGGAGAGAGCAGTGAGGTGGGAGAGGAGCACATTGGAGGGCGTAAAAAAGTCAGGAGGTTCTCGGACGAGGCAAATGCCTCCTTCCTGCAGGAGGTCGAGTTACACTGGGGTGATTTGACACAGGGAGGGCGTGGAAAGCCCACCTCAAAGGCCTACCAGAAGATATGGACCGAGATAGTAGAGGTGGTCTCGTAGGCAACCAATGAGGTGCATGAGGGCAACCAATGCCGCAAACGATGGAACGATCTTGTGGGATCTGCAAGAGTAAGTATTACAATGATTTACATGTACTTATGTATTTATATAATTTGATTTGTAACAGTCATGGGTGACTATCAGTAGATGTGGGGTCTTTCACTTTTACCAGGAATGTTTTACTTAAAACCTGTGGTCACGGTGCATGTCTTTAGGTAAAGAATGATAATTTTCATAATAATCATGATTACATCTGTCAGTTATGTGTTGTATCAGTCTCTGTGATAGTACCTAGGAATGATATCATGCAATTATCTCATGCCATGTCGTCCTGTTACCTTTTACAGAAGAAGCTATCGAAGATGAGGTCCATGTAGAGGCGAACGGGTGGGGGGCCACCAGTCCCCAACGACATCAATGAGATGGAGGAGCGTGTGCTTGCACACGCGGGGATGCACCCCCGCACAGCCACGGCAGAATCTGCGGATCATGAAGTGATGCCATGTGAGTAAAGCTTACACCATTGTGTAATGTATAGTCAATAGATGCCGCACCCACTCATATCCGGCCAGTCATATATGATAGATGATTTCGAAAATTGTCATATAAATAATGCTGGCCTAATGAAAATCATTGCAATGCTAATGTGTTAATGGTCATGAAATGTGATGTCTGTGATGATTTTGAGAGCAGTGGTGCATTTGTGGTGCATATGCTGTGTATAGCACTGGACTCAACTTGTGACCATAGCACCCCCTTCTCCTCCAATAACCTCATTTGTGTTGTGCAGCTCAGCCAGCAGCACGGCCCAAGGCAAGACCACAGAGGCCAGAAGGTGGGGGCGCGGGGCCCAACTCTCCGGACGAACCTACATCTGGTGCTGAGGAGCTCCGATTCTCGCCCGTCAATCCGCTGCAATTATTCTCCATGGATGAAAGCGCGGACTTCGAGGAACTTGCATCACCATGCTCCAGAAGCCATTCCGCTCCAGAAGCCATTACACCCCAAGGCCATCTAGTTGTTCCTGCCTCCACTCTGGAGGTACCGGCCCCAAGCACTTCACCACAGGACACCCCATTTGTCCCCAGGACGGCGCCGACCCCGCGGAGGCCTCGTGGACGCTACAGGTCTGTTCCACGAGCGTGACATGAGAGCGGATAGAGGGTACAGTTGTCCAGGAGGACTGTAGACATTGGTGACCAGCTCATCGAAGCATTGGGGGGCATATCCCGACAGCTGGCCACCATGACAGAGTATGTCCCACGGATGGCAGAGGCCCTGAATGCGATATCCAGGAACACTGCTGCCACAGGCCTCCCAGTGGTTCCAGAGCGCTGCACTCCACCCCTAGGTTCTGCACCACCACTGCAAATGACAGATGCGAGCAAGGACCAAGGTCCTGCTTCTGCATCAGAGAACGTTGCCCCCTCGGCAACCCCGGCTCCTGTCCCCGTGCAACCACCGCCTCTGCCTTCATCACCCCCAATGAGGTACCGCCTGAGGAGCTCCTCGGCCAGGCACCGTGGAACGAGGAGGGGAAGGAGTAGAGGTGGGGAGTACAAAGGGAGTGGGGAAGGAAAGTGAGGTGCATGCCCGCAGCTGATGGCTGTGTTATATCTCCATCTGGATGTTTGCAATTTGTTGTAATGTATGGGGGCTGGGGACCACCCTCCTGCTTTGCCTTTGTATTCTGTGTTGCTGGACATGTTGAACATTTGATTGATGTCAATGGTGGAAAAAGTGGGGTGTGGGCGGGGGTTGGGTGTTATTGCCTGTGATACTTATGATTTCAGACCAATGTTGTTATAATTTTTTTTTTATTGAACATAACCTTGTTGCACATTATCTCAGATAGCTGGATCATTACACATTGGTGATTCCTTAACATGAAAGCGTAAAATACAACTTAACTTCATTCAACATAAACTTTAACTAGCACCAAGATGATGGGCACCATTGAAGTTTGAGCTGCACACACACAGCAGTGTGTCAGCATTGTCACTCACATCAACATTCTTTCAACTCCTCACGTAAGTGTCTTGCAGTTTTCCTGTTGTCTGGAGGGGGTTGTGGGCATGGTTGCATAGCCAGCCTGATTGTCTGGCCCTAGGTCAGCGTCCAGCCCCTCGTCATCCTCTTCCTCTCTCTCCTGAGGTGGAGCATCAGTGCCTTCTGGCAATTCTTGGCCCCTTCTGATAGCCAGGTTGTGCAGCATCGAGCAAACGATGACAAATTTACCTACTTGCTCAGGGTTGTATTGTAGCTCCCCTCCTGAGTGGTCCAGACATCTGAAGCGCTGCTTAAGCACAGTTATTGTTTTCTGGACCACATTGCGTGTGTCTCTATGGCTCCGGTTGCATCACTTCTCGGCTTCGGTGTGGGTGTCACGCAGAGGGGTCATATCGGTTATCACTAAACACCCAGCATTGTGGCTGACTCTTAAAGATGTCAGAGACAGCGCTCTCAAGCAGGATGTGAGCCTCATCGAAGGTGCCCGGAAATTTGGCATTCACTGCCAGTATGATCTGGTTGTGGTCGACAACTAGTTGGACCTTCAGGGAGTGAAATCCTTTTGTGTTACGAAAATGCTCCAGGTCCTGAGAAAGTGGCTGCATGGTGATCTGAGTGCACTGTATAGCTCCCTGCACCCTGGGGAACTTAACAATGCGGTAGAATGCTCCAGCCCTGTCAGTCTGAGCCTCCGTGGTCATGGGGAAGCTGATAAAGTCCATCCTTCTCACGTACAGGGCCTCCGTGACCTGTCTAATGCAGCGATGGGTTGCATGGTGAGACAGGGCAAATCTCGACCGTGGAGGCCTGAAAGGAACGGGACGCGGAGAAAGACAGTGCCACGGTGACCTTGACCTCGACCGACACTGATGTCCTGATGGCAGGCTGCATATGTGGCCTGATGAGCTCACATATTTCATTGATCACCACCTTGTGGAAATGCAGTCTGTGAAGGCAGGTGTGGTCGGAGACGTCGAGGTAAGACCTCATTCCTTGTACGTGCGGGGTGTGTATGGTCTGGCCCTCCTTCTCATTCTTGTACGTCTTAAATTGGGGACATAATGATGTGCGTCACACATTGAGCCATCTGCACTCTACAGCATCTGTGTATTAATCGACGCAGGCTGAGAAATGGCTGGCCGCATTTCAATGAAAGTATAATAGCGATTGATCAGAAGCAATGATTTCCTCACTAAAATACAGCTAGTGTAAACCCCCAATAGTCCAGAGTCAGAAAATATGTCTGTTGAGATGGTCACTTCATCTGAGAAGAACTCCAGAGTAAATGCAAACTCCCCCGAAGTTGAAGCAACATTTTGAATGAAGCGACCTGCGATTTAAAAAATGGCAGCTACACCGCTGGCGTACGTTCAGAACAGTTCTAATATGTCCTTAGTATACAGTATAAATGCACACGAGGCCCATACTTGAGAGAAGGTCACTCTGTGACCAGTAACCTTTATTCGCCAGCACTGAAGTGGAGAAGGTGGGTGGAGCGTCCCCTTTTATACCTGAAAGTCCAGGTTAGGGGCGTCTCCCACAAGTTCACCACCTAGTGGTCAGTGTTCTCACGGTGTACAACTTAGGTCAGTTTACAATAACAGTAGAATACATGACATCACCTCCGCCCCCCAAAGTCTTATTGGGATCACAGGTTAAGTCTCTATGGTGGTTTACGCTCCCTTGTAGAGCGCCTGAGTTGGAGCTCCGGTTGTTGGGCACTGGCCTGAGTGCCTACTGTTTGCGGTGCCTCAGGCCTGTCCGGACTGCCCACAGTGACTGGGCTCTCCTCCACTTGGTTCCGGTGTTCGGTCACCTGTGGTGGAGTGAACTCTACATCGTTTTCTTCCTCTGCTTCTTCGATGGGGTTGCTGAACCTCCTTTTTGTTTGATCCACGTGTTTGCGGCAGATTTGTCCATTGGCAAGTTTAACTACCAGAATCCTATTCTCCTCTTTGGCAATCAGAGTGCCTGTGAGCCATTTGGGCCCTGCAGCGTAGTTGAGGACAAAGACAGGGTCGTTGACATCAATAAATCGCGCTCTCGCATTCCCGTCATGGTAGTCACATTGTGACCGGCGCCTGCTCTCAACAATTTCTTTCATGGTCGGGTGTATAAGGGATAACCTGGTTTTGAGCATCCTTTTCATTAGCAGGTCTGCGGGTGGAACCCCTGTGAGTGAATGTGGTCGGGATTTATTGGCCAACAGGAGGCGTGATAAGCGGCTTTGTAGGGAACCCCCTTGGATTCTGAGCATCCCCTGTTTGATTATCTGCACTGCTCGTTCCGCCTGGCCGTTTGAGGCCGGCTTGAACGGTGACGTTCTGACATGGTTGATACCATTTCCTGCCATGAAGTCCTGGAATTCAATGCTTGTAAAGCACGGACCATTGTCGCTGACCAAGACGTCCGGTAGACAATGGGCGGCGAACATTGCCCGTAGACTTTCTACCGTGGCAGAGGATGTGCTTGAAATGAGAATGTCACACTCGATCCATTTGGAGTAGGCGTCTACTACAACCAAAAACATTTTTCCCATGAAAGGACCTGCGTAGTGTACATGGATGCGTAACCATGGCTTGGCGGGCCAGGACCAGGGGTTAAGCGGGGCTTCCCTGGGCGCATTGCCCAGCTGGGCACACGTGTTGCACCTGCGAACACAAAATTCCAGGTCTGCATCTATCCCTGGCCACCAAACGTGTGACCTGGCGATTGCCTTAATCATGACAATGCCCGGGTGCTCCTTGTGGAGTTTTCGGATGAACGCCTCTCTGCCCATCTGGGGCATGACTACTTGGTTTCCCCATAGTAGGCAATTGGCCTGAATCAAGAGCTCATCCTTGCGTCTGTGAAATGGTTTAAATTCCTCAGGGCATGCCCCATATGTGGCTGCCCAGTCCCCATTCAGGACATATTTCTTGACTAAAGACAGTAGTGGGTCTCTATTTGTCCAGACTTTGATCTGACAGGCTGTCACGGGTGAACCTTCGCTTTCGAAAGCTTCAACAGCCATGACCATCTCAGCAGCATGCTCGGTTGCCCCTTCAGTGGTGGCTAGTGGGAGCCTGCTGAGTGCATCGGCGCAGTTTTCAGTGCCCGGTCTGTGCCGAATTGTATAGTCATATGCGGCTATCGTGAGTGCCCACCTCTGTATGCGGGCCGATGAATTCACATTTATGGCCTTGTTGTCGGCCAAAAGGGATGTTAGAGGTCTGTGATCGGTCTCTGACTGTCTCTGTAACTGTCCTTAAGCACACCATTGACAGGTGTTGATGGCCCCATTACTGGCCGCATTGTCCCTTGCGATGGCATGAATCGCCGTTCAGCTAGCCATTGTCTCTGTTGAATTCCCCCTTTGGCATCGACTACATGCTGGGGCATGTCCGATTGCCCCTGTCTGCCTGGAGAACTGTGTGCCGCGTTAACAATCTTGACTCCCTGTCCCTTTGCTGCATTTAAGCCAAGATGTTTGTCAAACATCATTCTGGTCTCTTCCTCTCCTGAGATAAATGTCTGGGCCATCAAAGTCGCTTTTTCCAGGGTCAAGTTTTTGGTCTCAATCAGTTTCCTGAAAACCCTAGCGTGCCCGATGCCCTCAATAAAAAAGTTTCGCAGCATCTCCGCTCTGCATGCATCTGTAAACTTACATAGGCTCGCCAGTCGCCGGAGATCTGCGACCAAGTCTGGAACGCTTTGCCCTCCTCGCCGTTGGTGCGTGTAAAACCAGTGTCTCGCCATGTGCATGCTGCTCACCAGTTTAAAGTGTTTCCCAATCAAATTACTGAGCTCTTCAAAAGTCTTGTCCACCGACTTCTCTGGCGCCAGAAGGTCCTTCATCAGGGAGTATTCCTGGATCCACAAACCGTCAGGAGATGAGCCCTGCGTTTGTCGGCTGAATCCTGTCCCAACCATTCCTTAGTGACAAAACTTTGCTGTAGTCTCTCAATAAAATCATCCCAATCATCACCAACACAGTACCTCTCATCTGTGCTGCTAGTGGCCATGCTCGCATTGTTTAAATCTCAGTTTCTCGTCACCAATGATATGTCCTTACTATACAGTATAAATGCACATGAGGCCCATACTAGAGAGAAGGTCACTCTGTGACCAGTAACTTTTATTCACCAGCACTGAAGTGATGAAGGTGGGTGGAGCTTCCCCTTTTATACCTGAAAGTCCAGGTGAGGAGTGTCTCCCACAAGTTCACCACCTAGTGGTCAGTGTTCTCATGGTATACAACTTAGGTCAGTTTATACATGGATTACAATGACAGTTGAATACATGACATGTACCGCCACCTGTTTGCAACAATATCCTGGTGAAAAATAATGGCCGCCACTCGAGTGCCCTTCTCTGGCACGGAACTCGGCAGCTGCCATTTTGCTGACAGCCTTAGCCCTGCCGATAGCAGCGTTGGCCCTGGAGATGTAAATGAAGAGAGCATAATGTCAGTTGGCGTGCATCGCTGAATTGGCGCCATGTCTGCGAACTTCGACCTTAACGCTGAGTCCAGCGCTGGGTTTTAAGCGCGCTTTGAACAGTGAGTGTTCAGCAGACTAACAGAGATGCTCTCAGCACCTCTCAAAGGGACACACACATCATATTTCAGGTAAGTTTGCATTTAAGCTTTTGGACTGGATTAAAAAAATTTTTTATTGAAGTCGTGGCTTGGTGCAATACATGTTCAAAGTTTTTTAAGTGTGCAGGGAGTGCAGGTCAGGCAGCATCCGTGGAGGGAGAAACAGAGTTCATGTCTCAGGTCGAGATGTTGCCTGACCTGCTGAGCATTTTCAGCATTTTATGCTTTTATTTCAAAATTACAGCATTTGCTCACAGAGGGAAGAGGAAGACAGAAAAGAGGAGGAATCAGAAGGAAGGATGTAACTTAGGCAGCCTTTTCTGGCCGGGATATCTGGGATGGAATCATCTGCCTGCGGTAGCAATGACCACAACCCCAATTCCCCTTTCAGCATTGGTCTCACACCTTACCTTCCCTCTGTTACTGACCATCACATGTCCTCTTGGCCACAATGTTGAAATAAAAGCCAGCGCAAAGCAAACTTTCCAATCACCGATATACATCTATCCATCCAATATGACTCACCACCCTTATGCATCCCCTTAGTGACTGATTTGTGTGTGCCTTTGCCTCTCCTGCTGATTTCATGCAGCATGGCTGGTGGAAGGCTGCTGACTTTCAATGGGGGACACTGCAAATGGCGTTGCTGGTCGACCTTGAGGAGCTGGTCGCTGGGAGCGTGAAATTCAGTGATGGTGCTTCTCCTCCTCCTCCCCCTCCTCCTTCTCCTCCTCCACCTCATCCTCCTCCTACTCCTCCTCCTCCCCCTCCTCCTTCTCCCCCTCCTCCTCATCCTCTACCTCCTTCTCCTCCTCCTCCCCTTCCTCCTTCTCTTCCTCCTCCTCCTTCTCCTCCTCCCCCTCCTCCTCCTCCTCCTTCTCCTTCTCCTTCTTCCCCTCCTCCTCCCCCTCCCCCTCTTCCTCCTCCTCCTTCTCCTCCTCCTCCTCCTTCTCCTTCTTCCCCTCTTCCTCCTTCTCCCCCTCCTCCTCCTCCTACCCCTCCTCCTCCTTCTCCTCCCCTCCTCCTCCTCCACTCCCTCCTCCTCCTCCACCTCCTCCTTCTTCTCCTCCTCCACCTCTTCACTTCCTCCTCCCCTCCTCCTCCTCCTCTTCCACCTCCTCCACCTCCTCCTTCTTCTTCTTTTCCTCCTTTTTCTTCCTCCTCTCCCTCTTCTTGGTCACCCACTGGCTGGCAGGCAGCATTTCTTGGGTGTGTGAAATGCGCATTACGTAGGATATATAGCACAGAAACAAGCCATTAGGCCCAACCACTTCATACTGGCATTTATGCTCCACTTGAGCCTCCCGTCTTTTCTCATCTAACTCTATCAGCATAACCCTCTATTTCCTTCTCCCTCAAATGCTTATCTAGCCTTCCCTTAAATGAGGAAGGCACAAGGGTGGAGTTTTGGTGAGGGGATGGCAGGAAAGCAAGAGGTGCATGCCAAAAGGAGGATAACCGATGAGGATACCAGCATCTTGTATCCTTTCAGCCCCACCGCTGGTCAAGTGCTCAGACCTGCCCCTGCCAAGAATGGCCAGCACCGTCTCCTCTAAGGGGGTGAACTGAAGCTAGGAATGAGAATTTGGTACAGATTGTTGGTAGGTAAGTGATTGGGGAGGGGTGGGAGAGGTTGTGCATTGAGCACTGTGTGAGGTTCGTGGTGCAGTTGGTAGGAGGCAGCTCTTGATGGTGCAGTTGCTGACTTTGACCACTGGTCTGAGGTCATGAAACCTCTTTGGGCACTGGAGTCAGGCCTTGGGGGTGATACTGCTGATAGTGATGGCCTCGGGGATCTAGTCCCACATCCTTCTTTCTGGAAGACCTCTTCGCCCCTGTGGGTACAGGACCTCTCTTGCATTGTTGACCCCTCTGTACAAAGCTGGAGTGCTGTGTGGGAGAGCATGGGCGCCCCTTCTCTCACTTCCTGAGCCATTTCTTTCCATACTGAAGCACTTTTCCCATTTTTTTAGGTGCAGAAGGCAATTCACCTTTAAGACCCCATTTGGGAATTCTTTTTAAGGTTAATTTTTTAGCAGAAAGCAGTTGAGATGTAAGGGCTAAAAACTGCCCTATGTTTACATGATTTTTATTTTTTCATTTCAGAAGGTATTGCCTTTTTAAGAAAATTACAATGCTTTCTGAATTGACAGCCTCTCTTTCAGAGCAGCTTGTTCGTGCTGCAATGACGCTACAGCCATACTACACTGGAGCCTACTGCAGAGTCTAACGCCGCTGGGACAGCGTTGCACAATGAGTTCAGCGCTGGGCAAATGTTAATGTTAGTTCCCAGTGCCTATTTTCCGGATCTGTAAGCACCACCATTTTCAGCGCCCGTGGCAGCACCAGCAGGTTTTTAGCGTTGTTGAATTTTTAGCCCAGAGTGTCGAGTCCACCACTTGTGAGTAACCCAATTTTAAATTAGTGAAATTGTCTTTAAAAATATATACAGAACCATTTCCTATTATATTGGGGTTCAGTAGTTAGTTTCTAAAATGTAAAAAAATGATTATTCAAAAGTTTTTTAAAAAGCTTGAGAGCCTGCTCGAAGGCCTGCAAGCGAGTACAAGTTTCAGAAACTCACCATGGTGATTAATACCCACTGTGGGCAAGGCCAGTTTTGTGGGCGGGGCCTAATTCAAGCGTGATTTTTTAAAAACTAGCGCAAAAGATCACGGCAACTCGAGTTGCTCTGAATGTAATTTGTGATTAAAATTCCGCAATATTTTGCGTTGATTACTCCAAATTGGGGCAAATTGCACCGAAAAAAGCAGTGTAATGGAGCGGAAACTTTCGGATAAGGTCTTTAATAATTGGACTGAGTTAAAGATCGAACCTGGTTTGCAGAAGAGAAAGAGAATGCCTTGAAGTGACTGAACTACATGAGCACCTTGGGGATTTACCGCTACATGCTCTATTTTGACCAAGAATACCACAGGCATAAATTATTCAGGCGCTGCATTCATAGGTCTAATTGAAGGAATGTTAAAGTATCCATATTGTGGAATGGATTGCAGACCATTTTAAGAGTTTTCTTTGATGATGTGATCACTCAACACTTTTGTGAGCAAATAGAAATTGATATGGCCTGCCTGCCCCATAATCTATTTCCAGACAGTATCATAGAAGTAGGTAAATGGTGCCATGGCAACTATTGAAGTTAGTTTGTCAACTGATCAAACTGCATGTTATTGCATTGAGAATTCCAGAGCAGCTTTTGAATTCAGAAAGCTATGGGAGAGATATTCCGCAGGCTGTGAACATATTGCAATGAGCTGTACAGAATTTAGAAGAAACTTCTAATTTTGTTAGCTTAATAATCTTCCATGTAAAATTTTACAGTCATCTAGAATAAAGTGAGCTGTAATCATTAATCAGCCTGAATTGAAAGTATGACACGTTAGAATTTTAGGACACATTGATGACATTTACCAGCCAATCAAATTTCATCACCTTCCTCCATGACAACAGATGCTGACCTTTATGACTTCCTATTGAGCCTTCATGCATTACCTGCAAAAATTAACATTAACTGTTCCAAACTGCTATTAATGTCATCTGGGAATAGAGATTCATGAATTCATTTATTATACAGACTAGAGACCCATTTTACACTCTTAGCACAGGAGGGTTGCTTCTCAGAGCTGGTATTTTTGGAAGCTGGCTGAGCTACCTCTGTGGTTGAGGGATGGCTGCAAGCGCCGGAATTGGAAATGTCACTGGGAACAATGAAAGACGACTGAGGACATTTTCAAGGAGAAACCGCGAGGCTGAACATTCATGATTTGCACAGACATTGAGCAGCAATGGGTCAAGTAGCTGCCTTGAAATACTTAAGTAGCACAACAGCAAAAAAGGTATTAATTCTCCATCTGGTATTCTCAGTTGCTCAAGAATAACAGTTAAACTGTATTAACCTGTTGTGGAAAGAAAACAATAACAGAGCTAATTCCACTGATTGTACCTGATATGTCCTTACTATACAGTATAAATGCACACGAGGTCCATACTTGAAAGAAGGTCACCCTGTGACCAGTTACCTTTATTACCAAGACCTCAAGAGACTGAAGGTGGGTGGAGCTTCCCCTTTTATACCGAAAAGTCCAGGTTAGGAGTGTCTCCCACAAGTTCGCCCCTGTGGTCAGTGTTCTCAAGGTGTACAACTTAGGTCAGCTTATACATGGGTTACAAAGATAGTTGAATACATGACATCACCTCCCTCCCAAAGTCTTATTGGGATCACAGGTTAAGTCTCTCTGGTGGTTTACGCTCCCTTGTAGAGCGCCTGAGTTGGGGCTCCGGTTGTTGGGCGCTGGCCTGAGTGTCTGCTGTTTGCGATACCTCAGGCCTGTCCGTACTGCCCACAGTGACTGGGTTCACCTCCACTTGGTTCCGGTGTTCGGTCACCTGTGGTGGAGTAAACTGTACGTCGTGTTCTACAGGGTTGCTGAACCTCCTTTTTGTTTGATCCATGTGTTTGCGGCAGATTTGTCCATTGGTAAGTTTAACTACCAAAACCCTATTCCCCTCTTTGGCAATCACAGCGCCAGCAAGTCATTTGGGCCCTGCAGCGTAATTAAGGATAAAAACAGGGTCATTGACATCAATACATCACGCCCTTGCATTCCTGTCATGGTAGTCACATTTGCCTGCTCTCAACAATTTCTTTCATAGTAGGGTGTATAAGGGATAACCTGGTTTTGAGCATCCTTTTCATTAGCAGCTCTGCGGGTGGAACCCCTGTGAGCGATTGTGGTCGGAATCTATTGGCAAATAGGAGGTGTGATAAGTGGCTTTGTAGGGAACCCCCTTGGATTCTGAGCATCCCCTGTTTGATTATCTGCACTGCTCGTTCCGCCTGGCCGTTTGAGGCCGGCTTGAACAGTGCCGTTCTGACATGATTGATTCCATTGCCGGCCATGAAGTCCTGGAATTCAGTGCTTGTGAAGCATGGGCCATTGTCGCTGACCAAGACATCCAGTAGACCATGGGTGGCGAGCATTGCCCGTAGACTTTCTACCGTGGCAGAGGTTGGGCTTGAATTTAAAATGGCACACTCAATCCATTTGGAGTAGGCGTCTACTACAACCAAAAACATTTTTCCCATGAAAGGACCTGCATAGTCCACATGGATGCGTGACCATGGCTTGGCAGGCCAGGACCAGGGGTTAAGAGAGTGCTTCCCTGGGTGCGTTGCCCAGCTGAGCACATGTGTTGCACCTGCGAACACAAAGTTCCAGGTCTGCATCTATCCCTGGCCACCAAACGTGTGACCTGGCAATTGCCTTCATCATGACAATGCCCGGGTGCTCTTTGTGAAGTTCTCTGATAAACACCTCTCTGCCCTTCTGGGGCATGACTACTCGGTTTCCCCACAGTAGGCAATCGGCCTGAATTGAGAGTTCATCCTTGCGCTGATGAAATGGTTTAAACTCCTCAGGGCATGCCCCGTACGTAGCTGTCCAGTCCCCATTCAGGACATATTTCTTAACTAAAGACAGTAGCGGGTCTTTATTTGTCCAGACTTTAATCTGACGGGTTGTCACAGATGAGCCTTTGCTTTCGAAAGCTTCAACAGCCATGACCATCTCAGCATCATGCTCAGCTGCCCCCTCAGTGGTGGCTAGTGGGAGCCTGCTGAGTGCATCGGTACAGTTTCAGTGCCCTGTCTGTGCCGAATTGTGTAGTCATAGCGGCTAACATAAGTGCCCACCTCTGTATACGGGCCGATGCATTCACATTTATGGCCTTGTTGTCGGCCAAAAGGGACGTTAGGGGTTTCTGATCTGTCTCCAGCTCAAATTTCCTGCCAAACAGGTACTGGTGCATTTTTTTTACTGCATATACACATGCTAGCGCTTCCTTTTCTACCATCCCGTAGTCCCTTTCTGCCTGGGACAGACTTCTAGAGGCATAAGCTACCGGCTGTAACTGACCATTGGCATTCACATGCTGCAACACACACCCGACCCCATAGGATGATGCATCGCACGTTAAAACTAGTTTCTTACACGGGTCATATAACGTTAACAGTTTGTTGGAGCAGAACAAATTGCCTGCTCTATCAAGAGCCCTTTCCTGCCTGTCCCCCGCAGACCCAATTGCGATCTTTGCATAGGAGCACGTGTAGCGGCCCTAACAGCGTGCTCAATTTGGGAAGAAAGTTGCCAAAATAGTTCAGGAGCACCAGGAACGAACGCAGCTCCGTCGTGTTACGGGGTCTGGGTACTCTCTGGATCGCTTCCGTTTTGGACGCAGTCGGTCTGATCCCGTCTGCTGCTACCCTCCTCCCAAAGAATTCTACCTCTGGAGCTAAGAAGACGCACATCGCCTTTTTCAGTCGCAGCTCTGCCCGGTCCAGTCTGCGTAGCACCTCCTCCAGGTTATGGAGGTGTTCTTCAGTATCGCGACCCATGATGAGGATGTCATCTTGAAAAACCACCGTCCTTGGAATCGACTTGACGAGGCTTTTCATATTTCGTTGAAAGATCGCGGTGGCCGAACGAATCCCAAATGGACATCTATTATACTCAAACAACCCCTTGTGTGTCGTGATGGTTGTCAGCTTCTTCGACTCACTCACCAGCTCCTGGGTAATGTAAGCTGAGGTCAGGTCCAATTTTGAAAAAGGTTTGCCACCGGATCGCGTCGCAAAGAGGTCCTCCGCTCTCAGTAGTGGGTACTGGTCTTGGAGTGACACCCGATTGATGGTGGCCTTGTAATCGCCACATATCCTGACCGACCCATCCGCCTTGAGCACCGGCATGATCAGGCTCGCCCAGTCACTGAATTCGACTGGCGAGATGCTGCCTTCCCTCAACAGGCGGTCCAATTCGCATTCTATATTTTCCCGCATCACGTACGGCACTGCTCTGGCCTTGTGGTGTACTGGCCTGGCGTCCGAGTTTATGTGAATCACTACCTTGGTCCCCATGAAAGTGCCGATGCCGGATTGAAATAGTGAGTCAAATTTGTCCAGGACCTGTGAGCATGATACTCGCTCCACATGCAGTTCGAGCAGTCAGTCGAGGAGGCGGGAGCTCGGAGCAGCGCGAGTCCGGGGTCGGCGAGAGGCCTATAAAGGCCAGCGGGAGTCGAGCAGTTCGAGCAGTCAGTCGAGGAGGCGGGAGCTTGGAGCAGCGCGAGTCCGGGGTCGGCGAGAGGCCTATAAAGGCCAGCGGGAGTCGAGCAGTTCGAGCAGTCAGTCGAGGAGGCGGGAGCTCGGAGCAGCGCGAGTCCGGGGTCGGCGAGAGGCCTATAAAGGCCAGCGGGAGTCGAGCAGTTCGAGCAGTCAGTCGAGGAGGCGGGAGCTCGGAGCAGCGCGAGTCCGGGGTCGGCGAGAGGCGTACCGGTGCAGCTACAGGGAGAAGGCAAAGATACAAAGGTGACGTCACAGCCTAGGGGGTAAGTGATTGGCTGGTGATTGGTGAGTAGTTTTTCTTTTTCTTCTTATATTAGTCAGTAACTTTTAACATTGTTATTACCAGTTTAAGTGTATCTAAGGGTTAAGACATGGCAGGAGAGCTCGGTCGGGTGTTATGCTCCTCCTGTACCATGTGGGAACTCAGGGACACTTCCGGTGTCCCTGACGATTACGTGTGCGGGAAGTGTATCCACCTCGAACTCCTGACGGTCCGCGTTACAGAATTGGAGCTGAGGGTGGATTTACTCTGGAGCATCCACGATGCTGAGAATGACGTGAGTATCACGTGTAGTGAGTTGGTCTTACCGTAGGGAAAGGATCCACAGCCAGATAGGGAATGGAAGACCAGCAGGAAGAGTAGTGCAAGGAAGGTAGTGCAGGGGTCCTCTGTGGTCATCCCCCTGCAAAACAGATACACCGCTTTGGGTACTGTTGAGGGGAATGACTCATCAGGGGAGGGTAGCAGCAGCCAAGTTCATGGCACCGTGGCTGGCTCTGCTGCACAGGAGGGCAAGAAAAAGAGTGGGAGAGCGATAGTGATAGGGGATTCAATTGTGAGGGGAATAGATAGGCGTTTCTGCGGCCGCGACCGAGACTCCAGGATGGTATGTTGCCTCCCTGGTGCAAGGGTCAAGGATGTCTCGGAGCGGGTGCAGGACATTCTGAAATGGGAGGGAGAACAGCCAGTTGTCGTGGTGCACATTGGTACCAACGACATAGGTAAAAAAAATGATGAGGTCCTACGAAACGAATTTAAGGAGCTAGGAGCTAAATTAAAAAGTAGGACCTCAAAAGTAGTAATCTCGGGATTGCTACCAGTGCCACGTGATAGTCAGAGTAGGAATCGCAGGATAGCGCAGATGAATACGTGGCTTGAGCAGTGGTGCAGCAGGGAGGGATTCAAATTCCTGGGGCATTGGGACCGGTTCTGGGGGAGGTGGGACCAGTACAAACCGGACGGTCTGCACCTGGGCAGGACCGGAACCAATGTCCTAGGGGGAGTGTTTGCTAGTGCTGTTGGGGAGGATTTAAACTAATATGGCAGGGGGATGGGAACCAATGCAGGGAGACAGAGGGAAACAAAAAGGAGACAAAAGCAAAAGACAGAAAGGAGATGAGGAAAAGTGGAGGGCAGAGAAACCCAAGGCAAAGAACAAAAAGGGCCACTGTACAGCAAAATTCTAAAAGGACAAAGGGTGTTAATAAAACAAGCCTGAAGGCTTTGTGTCTTAATGCAAGGAGTATCCGCAATAAGGTGGATGAATTAATTGTGCAAATAGATGTTAACAAATATATAGATGTTAACAAATATGATGTGATTGGGATTACGGAGACGTGGCTCCAGGATGATCAGGGCTGGGAACTCAACATTCAGGGGTATTCAACATTCAGGAAGGATAGAATAAAAGGAAAAGGAGGTGGGGTAGCATTGCTGGTTAAAGAGGAGATTAATGCAATAGTTAGGAAAGACATTAGCTTGGATGATGTGGAATCTATATGGGTAGAGCTGCAGAACACCAAAGGGCAACAAACGTTAGTAGGAGTTGTGTACAGACCTCCAAACAGTAATAGGGATGTTGGGGAGGGCATCAAACAGGAAATTAGGGGTGCATGCAATAAAGGTGTAGCAGTTATAATGGGTGACTTTAATTTGCACATAGATTGGGCTAGCCAAACTGGAAGCAATACGGTGGAGGAGGATTTCCTGGAGTGCATAAGGGATGGTTTTCTAGACCAATATGTTGAGGAACCAACTAGGGGGGAGGCCATCTTAGACTGGGTGTTGTGTAATGAGAGAGGATTAATTAGCAATCTCATTGTGCGAGGCCCCTTGGGGAAGAGTGACCATAATATGGTGGAATTCTGCATTAGGATGGAGAATGAAACAGTTAATTCAGAGACCATGGTCCAGAACTTAAAGAAGGGTAACTTTGAAGGTATGAGGCGTGAATTGGCTAGGATAGATTGGCGAATGATACTTAGGGGGTTGACTGTGGATGGGCAATGGCAGACATTTAGAGACCGCATGGATGAATTACAACAATTGTACATTCCTGTCTGGCGTAAAAATAAAAAAGGGAAGGTGGCTCAACCGTGGCTATCAAGGGAAATCAGGGATAGTATTAAAGCCAAGGAAGTGGCATACAAATTGGCCAGAAAAAGCAGCGAACCTGGGGACTGGGAGAAATTTAGAACTCAGCAGAGGAGGACAAAGGGTTTGATTAGGGCAGGGAAAATGGAGTACGAGAAGAAGCTTGCAGGGAACATTAATGCGGATTGCAAAAGTTTCTATAGGTATGTAAAGAGAAAAAGGTTGGTGAAGACAAAAGTAGGTCCCCTGCAGTCAGAATCAGGGGAAGTCATAACGGGGAACAAAGAAATGGCAGACCAATTGAACAAGTACTTTGGTTCGGTATTCACTAAGGAGGATACAAACAACCTTCCGGATATAAAAGGGGTCAGAGGGTCTAGTAAGGAGGGGGAACTGAGGGAAATCTTTATTAGTCGGGAAATTGTGTTGGGGAAATTGATGGGATTGAAGGCCGATAAATCCCCAGGGCCTGATGGACTGCATCCTAGAGTACTTAAGGAGGTGGCCTTGGAAATAGCGGATGCATTGACAGTCATTTTCCAACATTCCATTGACTCTGGATCAGTTCCTATGGAGTGGAGGGTAGCCAATGTAACCCCACTTTTTAAAAAAGGAGGGAGAGAGAAAACAGGGAATTATAGACCGGTCAGCCTGACCTCAGTAGTGGGTAAAATGATGGAATCAATTATTAAGGATGTCATAGCAGTGCATCTGGAAAATGGTGACATGATAGGTCCAAGTCAGCATGGATTTGTGAAAGGGAAATCATGCTTGACAAATCTTCTGGAATTTTTTGAGGATGTTTCCAGTAAAGTGGACAAAGGAGAACCAGTTGATGTGGTATATTTGGACTTTCAGAAGGCTTTCGACAAGGTCCCACACAAGAGATTAATGTGCAAAGTTAAAGCACATGGGATTGGGGGTAGTGTGCTGACGTGGATTGAGAACTGGTTGTCAGACAGGAAGCAAAGAGTAGGAGTAAACGGGTACTTTTCAGAATGGCAGGCAGTGACTAGTGGAGTGCCGCAAGGTTCTGTGCTGGGGCCCCAGCTGTTTACATTGTACATTAATGATTTAGACGAGGGGATTAAATGCAGTATCTCCAAATTTGCGGATGATACTAAGTTGGGTGGCAGTGTGAGCTGCGAGGAGGATGCTATTAGGCTGCAGAGTGACTTGGATAGGTTAGGTGAGTGGGCAAATGCATGGCAGATGAAGTATAATGTGGATAAATGTGAGGTTATCCACTTTGGTGGTAAAAACAGAGAGACAGACTATTATCTGAATGGTGACAGATTAGGAAAAGGGAAGGTGCAACGAGACCTGGGTGTCATGGTACATCAGTCATTGAAGGTTAGCATGCAGGTACAGCAGGCGGTTAAGAAAGCAAATGGCATGTTGGCCTTCATAGCGAGGGGATTTGAATACAGGGGCAGGGAGGTGTTGCTACAGTTGTACAGGGCCTTGGTGAGGCCACACCTGGACTATTGTGTACAGTTTTGGTCTCCTAACTTGAGGAAGGACATTCTTGCTATTGAGGGAGTGCAGCGAAGGTTCACCAGACTAATTCCCGGGATGGCGGGACTGACCTATCAAGAAAGATTGGATCAACTGGGCTTGTATTCACTGGAGTTCAGAAGAATGAGAGGGGACCTCATAGAAACGTTTAAAATTCTGACGGGTTTAGACAGGTTAGATGCAGAAAGAATGTTCCCAATGTTGGGGAAGTCCAGAACCAGGGGTCACAGTCTGAGGATAAGGGGTAAGCCATTTAGGACTGAGATGAGGAGAAACTTCTTCACCCAGAGAGTGGTGAACCTGTGGAATTCTCTACCACAGAAAGTAGTTGAGGCCAATTCACTAAATATATTCAAAAGGGAGTTAGATGAAGTCCTTACTACTCGGGGGATCAAGGGTTATGGCGAGAAAGCAGGAAGGGGGTACTGAAGTTTCATGTTCAGCCATGAACTCATTGAATGGCGGTGCAGGCTAGAAGGGCTGAATGGCCTGCTCCTGCACCTATTTTCTATGTTTCTATGTTTCCACAGAAGAAATTGTATTGACATTGCCCCATTTCCAGTTCATGACAGCAAGCCAACTCCTCCCCAGTAGTGCGGGACTGTCCCCCGGGACAATCCAGGGTGGCAACCTGTTCTCTGAATCTTTGTGGGTCAAGACTACCGTGGCGCTGCCTCGCACCGGAATAATCTTCATTGTATATGCCTGTAGCAGTGCGTCAATTGGCAATAATTTGGCCTCCTGGCCTTGGACACCCACAACCTTTTGAACTGTTTGATACTCATCAGCGACTGGCTGGCCCCCGTATCTAGCTCCATTAATACTGGGATGCCATTGAGGAGCAATTTCATCATTGTCGGTGGCATCCTGGTATATGAACTGTATATGTGCGCCACATGAACTCGCTGAACTTCAGCTTCCAGCGATTTCCCCCAATATTCATTTGGCCTCGTAGGGCTTACATCGGGCCCATCCTCCTCGTACATGAACCTGGCTGCAGGCTTCCTGCACATATGCGCCAAGTGACCGCTGACGTTGCAGTTTCTGCAGGTATATTGCTGATACCTGCAAGCTCTGGCTGGGTGTTTGCCTCCACACCTCCAGCATGAGCTGAAGGCCCCATTGTTGGAAACAAAAGGTCCATTACCAGTCGATTGTCACTGACTGTCTCTGTAACTCTCCTTAAACGCACCATTAACAGGCGTTGATGGCCCCATTACTGGCTGCATTGTCCATTGCGATGGCATGAATCGCTATTCAGCTAGCCATTGTCTCTGTTGAATTTCCCCTTTAGGTTCGACTGCATGCTGGGGCCCTGTCTGTCTAGAGAACTGTGTGCTGTATTAACAGTGTTGACTCCCTGGTCATTTGCCGCATTTGAGCCAAGATTTTTGCCATAAATCATTCTGGTCTCTTCCTCCCCCGAGATAATTGTCTGGGCTATCAGAGCCGCTGCTTCCAAGGTCAAGTCTTTGGTCTTAATCAGTTTCCTGAAAACCCCAGCGTGCCCGATGCCCTCAATAAAAAAGTCTTGCAGCATCTCCGCTCTGCATGCATCTGGGAACTTACATAGGCTCGCCAGTCGCCGGAGGTCTTCCATGAAGTCTGGAACGCTTTGCCCTTCTCGCCGCCAGTGCGTGTAAAACCGATGTCTCGTCATGTGCATGCTGCTCGCCGGTTTAAGGTGTTCCCCGATCAACTTACTGAGATCTTCGAACATCTTGTCCGCCGGCTTCTCTGGCGCTAGAAGGTCCTTCATCAGGGAGTACGTTCTGGATCCACAAACCATCAGGAGATGAGCCCTACGTTTGTCGGGCGAATCCTGTCCCAACCTTTCCTTAGTGACAAAACTTTGCTGTAGTCTCTCAATAAAGTCGTTGCAAACATCCCCAACACAGTACCTCTTTTCTGTGTTGCTAGTGGTCATGCTCGCGTGGTTTAAATCCCAGTTTCACGTCGCCAATGATATGTCCTTACTATACAGTATAAATGCACATGAGGCCCATACTTGAGAGAAGGTTACTCTGTGACCAGTTACCTTTCTTACCAAGACCTCAAGAGACTGAAGGTGGGTGGAGCTTCCCCTTTTATAGCGGAAAGTCCAGGTTTGGAGTGTCTCCCACAAGTTCGCCTCCTGTGGTCAATGTTCTCAAGGTGTACAACTTAGGTCAGCTTTTCCATGGGTTACAATGATAGTTGAATACATGACAATACCTAACATTTGATCTTATGTTGCAAAATTAAGGTCTGAAATGTCCTCGAAACCTGCACCAAAACAATGCCGTAAATACGGTGTAATGCCGAATTTCGCCATGATAGATCGAGGAAATTTGCACGTAAGTGACCTTCGCTGCGTTTTACGCTTTGCCCGGGTGTCCTCAATCTTTTGTACAGGCTCAGAGGCATTTCCACTGAAAACCTTTCCGCTCATTAACATAGCCCCGCACTACCCAAAAGACTAGAGAACACAAGATTTTTGCATTCACGCCAGTTCTGAATGAATTGTAAATTTTTGCCCAAAATTTTTAGCTGCAGCAGGCCCAAAGTCATATTTTTGCTGTTTTATAGTGATTTTTAAAAATGTTTCACTCACTAAGACTGAGACCTACTCTGTATTTTCTGGATTTTTGTGGATTTTCATGGCAACAGAGTGATACTAAAAATTGAAACAATTCTTTGATTACATTTCAGTAAATATGATGTGCCGCATGTGCCTAAATGATGGTTTGCTGGCCCCCTGTTTCCTACATAAAGAGGGACTTGAAGAAGGAACATTGTGCAAGTTCAGTGTTTTCCTCAGGCTCCGGCTGTTTATGCTGATTTCCATCTGTTTATGGCAGTTTTTATTTTCTGAATGAGAATCTCAGGATATTCTGGTGTAAGCACCAGTTGGGAAGATTGTGTCGAAGCCGATGCAAATTTTGGTGTAACTTGGAAATTCTTTGTATTTAATTGTGGTCCATTATTACACATTACACACGAATTCGAAGATTTATGGTTTAACAGCACAGCACTGTTTATTATGTCAAAGAATGGGTACATGACACCTCCCAAAAGATGATGGCTGCCAAATTCTGACAGCGTCATTGTACTGTTAGAACTGAGACGGAGTTGGACTCTGTCCGCCTTGCGGTCATGGCACTGACCCTCCCAGAAATTATGGGATCAGATCATTTAAATGTTGGAGGGAACCAGAAGTACCAGAAGTAGATGTAGAAACCTAGTTCAGCCTCGAGGGACAATACCAGCACTGGAAGTAGCAGGCAACCTGGCAGTCCGACTGTAGAAGTGAATGGTGCCTTACCTTGGTTCCTGAAGCTGGCCAGCAGCAACTTTCCACCATTTTCCGGCAGGCAGCTGGCCAAAGAGTTGCAAATAAGGCCTTGGAATTAAAATGGCCTGCACTTCAAACTGGTGACGTTAGGCAGATTAGACCCTTGCCCAGCCCAAATCTCGTCCAGTTGAAATCCCCCTCATAAATGCGGTAAGAAAACTTTGCCGTCAGAACTATAAAGCAATGGTGACAAAACGCATGTGTAATATTAAATAGCAATAACCAATCACATTGAGTGTAAAGGGAGTCAGGTGATTGGTTCCAGTTGCTGCAATAGATTGAGCAAATACTCAGGGTGCATCAGAAGAATTAATTTGATCAGTGGTTATAGCCAATTTTATCTCTCTCTGCCCGATGTAAATGGGGCAGTTATGGCCTCAAAAATGCAGCATGACCTTAATGTCCCATTTACACCCCTGGTCTGCCCGCTGCCATCTTGTGTAGGGTCCTAAGAAGGTTGACCCCCGTTTCCTGTTTCCAGTGGCAGCCTCACTACAGTATGTCAGTTAGGGTTCTATGATGAAGTCAGAACTCCGATGCAATGTTCAAAGGTAATGGCAAGCCTACTGCCGAGTACAGGACCTGCCAGTCGAGTGGGAGGTACGGATAACAGGCCATTTGAAGCGCTATTTAAAGGATCACATGAAATTCTTTGGATCAGTGGATCTATATGGACACAAGCTTGTCTTGACTCACAATGTCGGGATTTTGTGCGGAGAAGCCTTTTTCATTGCTTGCAACATTATAAGAGGCCGAGAAACCTTCGAAAGTGGGAGAGATTTTGCTGTTCCCTTCTGGTTGGAGGAGGAGGTGAAAGAGCAGCAGCAGTTGGAGAGACCACAGGCATTTGTAGTGGAGCCACAGAGGAGATTGCCAAGGAGGGGGGCGGGGCAGCACAAAGGCATCCATACCCAGCAAACAGAGCATACAGACCCAGAGTGACATGCCTTAATGAGGAGCAGTGTTTGATGAGATCTGTGCTTCAGCAAAGAGGCTGTGACTGCCCTGTGCCACCTGCTACAGCAAAACCTCCACCATTGCATCCAAAGCCCCGGGACCCCTTGCGTTTGCCACCTCTCACTGAATGTTCAGCAGCAGCAATCATAGAAACTCACCAAAAAAAAGACACCTTGCTTTAAGAGATGCAGCCTCAATGTAAACAGATACATCCAACCCTATAGTAGGCGAGTGTCTGTCAACACTGGAACATGCATGGGGAGTTCACCAATGAGATTATTTTATTCGTTCATGTGATTTAGGCGTCGCTGGCAAGGCCAGCATTTATTGTGCATCCCTAATTGCCCTTGAGAAGGTGGTGGTGAGCCACCTTCTTGAACTGTTGCAGTCCATGTGCTGAAGGTACTCCCACAGTGCTGTTAGGGAGGGTGTTCCAGGATTTTTACCCAGCGACGATGAGGGAACAGGCAATATACTTCCAAGTCAGGATGGTGTCTGACTTGGAGGGGAACTTGGTGCTCCCATGCGTCTGCTGCCCTTGTCCTTCTCGATGGTAGAGGTCACAGGTTTGGGAGGTGTTGCCGAAGAAGCCTTCCCGAGTTGCTGCAGGGCATCTTGTAGATGGTACACACTGCAGCCGGTGGTGGAGGGAGTGAATGTTTAAGGTGGTGGATCGGCTGCCAATGAAGCGGGCTGCTTTGTCCTGGATGTTGTCGAGCTTCTTGAGTGTTGTTGGAACTGCACTCCTTCATCACCTTCAGTGTGCCAGTGCAGCCTTCTACCACCTGAGGAAAAGAGTGTTCGAAGACCAGGACCTCAATCCTGGTACCAAGCTCATGGTCTGCAGATCAGTAGTGCAACCCGCCCTCCTATATGCTTCAAAAACATGGACTATGTCCAATAGGCACCTCAAAGCACTGGAGAAGTACCACCAATGCTGCCTCTACAAACTCCTGCAAATTCCTTGGCATGATAGGTGCATCAACGTCAGCGTTCTCTCTAAGGCCAACATCCCCAGCATCGAGGCATTGTCCATGCTCGATCAGCCCTGATGGACGGGCCATATTGTCTGCATGCCCGATACTAGACTCCCGAAACAAGCACTCTACTCTGAGCTACGTCATGGCAGGGGGATCCCAGAAGGGCAGAGAAAATGATTCAAGGACACTCTCATATCCTCCTTGAAAAAATGCAACATCCCCACCGACTCTTGGGAATCCTTCACCCAAGACCGCTCAAAGTGGAGGAGGAGCATCCGAGAAGGCACTGAACACTTCGAGTCTCTTCACCGGGAGCACGCAGAAGCCAAGCACAAAAAGCGGAAGGAGCATATGGCAAATCAAGAACCCCACCCACCCGTTCCTCCAATCACCATCTGCTACACCTGTGACAGACCCTTTAGATCCCACATTGGTCTCATCAGTCACCTTAGAACTAATTTTAGAATGGAAGCAAGTCATCCTCAACTCCAACGGACTGTCTAAGAATAAGAAGATTACTCATCCAGGCAAGTGGAGAGTATTCCATCACACTCCTGACTTGTGCCTTGTAGATGGTCAAAAGATTTTGGGGAGTCAGGAGGTGAGACACTCACCGCAGAATACCTGGCCTCTGACCTGCTCTTTTTGCCACAGTATTTATGTAGCTGGTCCAGTAAAGTTTCTGGTCAATGGTGACTCCCAGGATGTTGATGGTGGGGGATTTGGCAATGGTAATACCGTTGAATGTCATGGGGTGTGGTTAAAATCTCGCTTGTTGGAGATAATCATTGTCTGGTACATGTGTGTTGCGAATGTTACTTGCCACTTATCAGCCTGAGCCTGAGTGTCATCCAGGACTTGCTGCACACAGACATGGACTGCTTCATTACCTCAGGAGTTGCTAATGGCACTGAACACTATGCGGTCATAGAAAACATCCCCACTGCTGAACTTGTGATGGAGGGAAGGTCATTGATGAAGCAGCTGAAGATTGAATGCAATATAATGCAACAGAAGGGGCCCAGAAGAGGCGAGGGCCCAGGGGCAGCACAGGCCATCCCACACTGCGATATGTGTGCGCACTAGGTCCATGTAGCAGAGCTGGTCTCCAGTCGTCTTGGTCAATCCTTGCCACTGGACCAAGACCTAGCTCTGTCAAGCCCGTGTGGTGGCTGGGGTGCAACGGCCACCACACGTTAAAAAAAATCCACGCACGGCATCTTCCACCCTTCAGGATGTAGTTCGGGATCCGGAATATCATTGAAACACCTGTGAACTCATCCGTTTTCGGCATGGAAACAAGTCATCCTCATTTCGAGGGATTGCCTATGATGATGATGAAGATGGTTGGGCCTAGGACACTGCCCTGAGGAAATCCTGCAGTGATGTCCTGGGGTGGGATGATTGAACTCCAACAACTACAATCATCTTTCTTTGTGCAAGGTATGACTCCAGCCAGTGGAGAGTTCCCACCTGATTCCCATTGACTTCAATTTTACTCGGGCTTCATGATGTCACACTCAGTCAAATGCTGCCTTGATGTCAAGGGCAGTCACTCTCACCTCACCTCTGGAATTCAGCTCTTTTGTCCATGTTTGGATCAAGGCTGTAATGAGGTCTGGAGCCGAGTGGTCCTGTTGGAACCCTAACTGGGCATCGGTGAGCAGGTGAGTAAGTGCCGCTTGAAAACAGAGAGTCGGGATAAATGGTTCATTCTCGGGCTGGCAATCAGTAACTAGTGCCGCAGGGATTAGTGCTGGAACCCCAACTATTTACCTATATTAACGACTTGGATGAAGGGACTGAGTGTAATGTAGCCAAGTTTGCTGACGATACAAAGATGGGAGGAAAAGCAATGTGTGAGGAGGACACAAAAAACCTGTAAAAGGACATAGACAGGCTAAGTGAGTGGGCAAAAATTTGGCAGATGAAGTATAATGTTGGAAAGTGTGAGGTTATGCACATTGGCAGAAAAAAATAGAAGAGCAAGTTGTTAATTAAATGGAGAAAAATTGCTCAATGCTGCAGTACAGCGGGACCTGAGGGTCCTGGTGCATGAAACTTAAAATGTTTGTATGCAGGTACAGCAAGTGATCATGAAGGCCAATGCCAATGGAATCTTGGCCTTTATTGCAAAGGGGATGGAGTATAAAAGCAGGAAAGTCTTGTTACAGTTATACAGGGTATTGGTGAGGCTACACCTGGAATACTGCATACAGTTTTGGTTTCCATATTTAAGAAAGGATATATTTGCTTTGGAGGCAGTTCAGAGAAGGTTCACTAGGTTGATTCTGAAGATGAGGGGGTTGACTTATGAGGAAAGGTTGAGTAGATTGGGCCTCTACTCATTGGAATTCAAAAGAATCAGAGGTGATTTTATTGAAATGTATAAGATTATGAGGGGGCTTGACAAGGTGGATGCAGAGAGGATGTTTCCGCTGATCGGGGAGACTAGAACATGGGGGCATAACCTTAGAATAAGGGGCCGCCCATTTAAATCTGAGATAAGGAGGAATTTCTCCTCTCATAGGGTTGTAAATCTGTGGAATACACTGCCTCAGAGAGGTGTGGAGGCTGGGTCATTGAATATATTTAAGGCGGAGATGCCAGTATAATAGTGCTCCATCTAGTGGACAACTGTGGTAATGCAACTGCTGATGTATATAATAAAAGCATCATGTGACAAGATCACATGACAAGATCCTGTCGAGCCATCTTGTGTGTACTGTGCTTAGTGATGTTGTAAAGAATGTATCACATTGGCAAACAATGGATAGGATTTCTGAATTTCCGAGCTGAAATTGTTGTTGGTGGAAGATTCCAGCCAAACAACAGAGAGACTTAGAGTGTTTTTTTGTTGTGCGGCATAGCTAAAATTCCAAGCATAAATTTCAAGCATACGTGTCTGAACTGCCAGAGTCCAGATGGCTGCATTTGGGTAAGTTCCATCACGACCGAGGGACTTTCGGAACATATGATGAACGGCTAGAAATGTTTTTCACCACAAATAGTATCGTCAAAGTCCCCGATGATGAAAACCATAACCGGATGGTTTTAGAAAGGAAACGGGCTATTTTCTTGATGGAAGCAGGCCCCGAGGTATATGAAACCCTGAAAAATTTGCTGGTCCCCATCAAACCAAAGGACATGCCCTTGACAGAGATTCTCATCAAATTAGAACAGCATTACAGCCCTGAGCCCCTGGAAATTGCTGAAAGTTATCGTTTTGGAATACAAAATCAATTAACTGAAGAGAGTATCACTGAGTACATTGTAGCTTTAAAAAATTCACTGTCTTTTCAGAAACTTTCAGGACCGAGCATTGCGGGAACGCTTTGTTTGTGGAATGAAAAATGAAGCACTCAGAAGAAAGTTGTTGACAACCCCTAACTTGATTTTTGATTTAGCCTGTCAGACAGCTATGTAGATGGATATGACCAAGCAATAGTCCCAACAATTTCACACCATTTCCAGTCATCAGACAATCAAGGTGAATTGCCTGCAGGTTAAAAGTAAAAAGCAGTTGGGCCCCAAGGTCTCAGCAGCTGGCCAAGGTAACAATAAATTGAAGTCATGCTATCAGTGTCTGGGACAACACATTGCTCAAAGTTGTCCATATGTGAAGGCAGGGTGGGGCCGAAATTGCCCCTTCCCTTAAGGCCTGTTACCACCGGAAATTGGCACTGCGGAGTGGAATAGCCATTGATTTTTCATGGAATGACCGCCATTCCGACAATTCCGCTCCTGCGGTATCCCGGCTGTGACTCGTTCCCCCCCCCCCCACCCCCAATCGCTCCACTGCTGCCGATCATCTTAAGTGCGTCATCATAGTGCGCATTACTGATGTTCCCCCCCGATCTGTGCATGAAGTGTGCTCAAAATGACGGTGTGGCTGCGATTAAAGGGGAGATCCTACTTCTGCGGCCACCATTTTTTTTTTATCGGCCAACTGATATGTCGGACCAACAGTTATGCCCCGGATTCAGCCGGGTTGCCAACAAGAAGCCTGGCACTTCCTCTTGGTTGCCAGGCCGTTGGTGGCCCAGTCGAACTAACTTAAATAATGGCTTGCCCCTTTAAGTGAAAGGGAGAGACATGGTGACACGCCAGCGCCATGACATCATCAGCGCTATGCTGATGAGTGACAACGGAGGATAGTCCGTCCGCCCCAACTTCCACCCCTCTAGTGTGTGAACTTCCGCTCACCGCCACACTTCCGCCCCCATTATGACCGGCTTCCGGGCCGCTGTAAAAAAAAAAGCTAAAGAGTGGAATTTCGCTCAAGAGGCCACCGCATCAACCGCTCCAGTAAAAACGTCTGAAACAGGTTAGGTGCTCCACAGTTCCGGCAGTGGGCAATTTCAGCCCCGGTGTTTCTACTGCCAGAAAACTAGTCCTCTTGTGAAGGCATGCTGACTGAAGAGTAAAGCAATGTTCAATGCTAGAAGTAGAAATCGGCATACAGTACATAGCATTGAAGAGAAGCAACAAGAACAGGAGGTTCTGGAGAGACACGTTATCAGGGGCACTAGGGTATCTAACAGCGATTCGGGATGTACGTCATCCAAGTAGATGTTGCAGGAACCATGATACCCATGGAAATCAACACTGGAGTACCGGAATTGCTATATCTCGATAAGTTGCGTGATTTTTCACTGGATAAATCGAAGATAGAGCTGCGAATTTCTTCTCTCAGAGGGTTGTAAATCTGTGGAATTAGCTGCCTCAGAGAGCTGTGGAAACTGGGACATTGAATAAATTTAAGACAGAGATATTTCTGAAACGATAAGGGGATAAGGGGTTAAGGGGAGCGGGCGGGGAAGTGGAGCTGAGTCCATGATCAGATCTGCCATGATCTTATTGAATGGCGGAGCAGGCTCGAGGGGCCGTATGGCCTACTCCTGTTCCTATTTCTTATGTCTTATGGTCTTATGTTCTATTTTTCATACATTGATGAACTGCCAGTCACAGCGGAAGAGATTGGTAGGGCAACCAAACGTGACCCAGTTATGTCAAAGGTGTATGATTACATAGCAAATTGCTGGCCAAACCAGGTATCAGAGAAAGATATTCATCCATACTTCGTTCGTAGGAATGAATTATCAGTGGATAAAGATTGTATCCTGTGGAGTGCAAGAGTAGCTATTCCAAATAAGTCCAGGTCCAAATTGTTAGGAGATCTTCATGACCAGCACCTGGGAATGTGCTTGACCAAGAGTTTTGCACACAGTTACTTATGGTGGCCTGGTATAGATAAAGATATATAGAGTACATCGTTAGTCAGTGTACAACATGTCAATCGGTAAGCAAGAATCCAACATCAGTACCATTACAGCCATGGTGTGGCGAAGGCTACATGTAGATTTTACTGAGCTTGAAGGGCAACAATTGTTCAATGTGATTTATAGCCATTCGAAGTGGGTAGAGGTGTTTCCGATGCGGAAAATAATAACAAGTAAAACACGAGACACTTTGCGAAGATTGTTTTCTCCATATGGCCTCCCAGAAGAAATTGTGTCTGATAAATGGGCTGCAATTTTATTCAGAAGAATTTGCACAGTTCATGAGCAGCAATGGTATAAAAGATACTAAGGTTCCACTGTACCACCCTGCTTCAAATGGTGCAGCAGAGTGCACAGTACAAATTGTAAAACGTGCCCTCATCAAGCAAATGTTGGATCCAAATCCAAAGAAACGGTAGTTGTTGTTGGATCATAAATTGGCAAATTTTCTAATTACTTATTGTAATACTCCTCATACAACTATTGGTAGAACACCAGCAGAGTTGTTTCTCAAATGACAGCCATGAACCAGGTTCTCGTTGTTAAAGCTGAACTTGGTCAGTAGAAGAGAAACAATTAAGACAGAAAGAGAATCATGATAGTGTAGTGGCAGAGTAAGAGAGAGACGTGTGAAATTAAATCAGAAGGTTAGAGTAGTGAACCATCACCATAAATGGTTAAAGTGGTTCCCAGGAAGAGTGGTGAAGATATGTGGTCCTCACAAATATTTGGTCAAGGTGTTTGATCATGGACAGCTTAGGTTTGTTCACATTGATCATATTTTACCAAAAATGTGGAAGGAGTTGAAAGTTGGAATGATTTGATTATTTCTGATGAGTCAGATATTCTTGTTACAAGTAGAGTACCAGCAGTAAATCCTACACCAGATGTACTAGAAACAAGTCAGATTTTAAGTCTGAGTTCGAGTCAGGCAGACAAACAGTCTGAAGTTGTAGAGAGTCCAAATGTAGATCAAAGGCTGCCGATGGAGGATAGCTCTCCTCAGGTTCAGCCTAGAATGAGTCTAAGTTCAACACCAAGTTTGGAAAGTTCTGTTCAAGAGCGAAGATATCCTCTTCGAAACAGAAAACCAGTGGTTAAGTTTGATTTGTAACTATGGAACAATAAGTCCATATCTTTCGTTGCGTTGACCATGAACGTTATGTATGATGATGATTTTGTTATGATTAGTTCTTCATTAAGGAAGGAGAAGTGTAATAGAGCTCCACCTCATGGACTACAATGGTAATGCAAGTGCTGATGTATATAATAAAAGCATCATGTGACAAGGTGAATTGAATTGGCTGAAGACTGGCTTCTGTGATGGTGGGGGCCTCAGGAGGAGGCCAGTATGCATCATCCATTCGGCACTTCTGGCTGAAGATGGTTGCAAATGCTTCAGCCTTGTCATTTGCAATCGCGTGTTGGGCTCCGCCATCATTGAGGATGGGAATATTCATGTAACCTCCTCCTCCCGTTAGTTGTTTAATGGTCCACCACCATTCACGACTGGATGTGGCAGGACCGCAGAGCTTTGATCTGATCCGTTGTGGGATCACTTAGTCCTGTTTATGGCATGCTGCTTCTGCTGCTAGCATGCATGTAGTCCTGTGTTGCAGTTTCCCCAGGCTGGCACCTCATTTTTCCCACATTACAATGGTGACTACAGTCCAAAAAGTATTTATTGGCTGTAAAGCACTTTGAGATATCCGGTGGTCATGAAAGGCGCTATATAAATCCTAGTTTTTCTTTTATGCTTCTGGCATGCACTTATACACTCCTCATTGAACCAGGGTTGTTCCCCTGGCTTGAAAGTAATGGTAGAGTCAGTGATATGCTGGACCATGAGGTTACAGATTGTTGTGGAATATAATTTGGTTGCTGTTGATGGCCCACAATGCCTCTTGGAACTCCAGTTTTGAGCTGCTAGATCGGTTCTCAATCTATTCCATTTAGCACATACGAAGTGCCACACAACCCGATGGAGAATGTCCTCGGTGTGAAGACAGGACTTCGGCTCCATAATGACGGTGCGGTGGTCGCTGCCACCAATGCTGTCATGGACAGATGCATTTGTGACAGATAGATCGGTGAGGACGTGGTCAAGTAGGTTTTTCTCTCGTGTTGGTTCTCTCACCCCCTGTGACAGCTATGTCCTTCAAAACTTGGCCAGCTCAGTCAGTAGTGGTGCTACCGAGCCACTCTTGGTGATGGACATTGAAGTCCTCCAACCAGAGTACAATCTGTGCCCTTGCTACTCTCAGTGCTTCTTCCAAGTGGTTTTCAACATGGAGGAGTACTGATTCATCAGCTAAGAGACGGGGGTAGGTGGTAATCAGCAGGAGATTTCCTTGCCCATGCTTTGCCTGAAGCTATGAGACTTCATGGGGTCCGGATTCAATGTTGAGGACTCCCAGGGCCATGCCTCCCGACTGTATAGCACTGTGCCACCACCCCTGGTGGGTCTGTCCTGCCGGTGGGACAGGATGTACTCAGGGGTGGTGGTGGAGGAGTTTGGGACATTGGCTGAAAGGTTTAATTCTGTGAATATGACTGTGTCAGGCTGTTGCTTGACTAATCTGTGCAACAGCTCTCCTTTTGGCACAAGTCCCCAAATATTGGTGACGAAGACTTTGCAGATTCAACTGGGCTGGGTGTGCTATTGTTGTGTCCACAGCCAGTGCCAAGGTCGATGCTGGGTGGGCCATCTGGTGTTCTTCTTATTGTTTCTTGTAGCTGTTTGTTACAATTGAGTGGCTTGCTAGGCCATTTCAGAGAGCAGTTAAGAGTCAACCACCTTGCTGTGGGTCTGGAGTCACATATAGGCTAGACCAGGTAAGCTCAGCAGATTTTCTTCCCGAAAGGAAATTAGTGAAACAGATGGGTTTTTACAGCAATCCAATAGTTTCATGTTCACCATTACTGATACTAGATTTTTTTTTCCAAATTTATTTAATTAACCGAATTTAAATTCACCAGCTGCCGTGGTGGGATTTGAACCCATATCTCTAGATCATTACTCCAGCCTGGTGGATTACTAGTCCCTTAACTTAACCACTATGCTACTGTTCCCATAAGCAGAACTTCACCACCTGGGCAGTAACCTGGCAGAGCAGAATGCCCACTCTTTATAGATCTGCCCGACTCATTTCAAACAAATGATAATTGAGTTGGTTTTACATCCAACAGTTTGCTGCCCAGGCGACGAAGTTGAAAATCACCCCGCAGTGCTTGCAATAATTTTGTGTTACTATATGCAAGTCATGCTATTAGAAATCTGCAGCTCAATCTGTTGGCCTGTAATCACTGAGTGGATGCTTTTCTTTCTGTCAGTAGTGAGCGTTAATTCAGCTTTCTCAGAAATCCATGACTGATGGATAAATCCTTCTTATTCCCTGCCAGGTCCCTCATGGGTATACAATTTCATCTTCTATCATCGTTTATCACTTATTTCTTTGCCACAGCCTGGAAGCCCGTCTGTGAGACAGATCTCCCAACAATATCATTATAACCACAACCAAGCCAACATATCAACAGGCACTCAGGGCAGCATGGTTGACACAATTACAGGACCTCTTGGTTCTTTAATAGACCTTGGAAACCTGGCAGATAAACAGAGAAGACAAGATGAAGTGTTCATATCATTTAAAATCAGAAACTGGTATAAACAGAAAAACGTTATGCTTATGATTTATGATTTCCAAGTTCATGAGGGAGACTGGACGATTGGATCACACATCAATCATTTACCCCCAGAAAGAGATCTCAACATGATGCTGCATAAACTGAGAGATGCTCCGTTTGAACAATTCTCCACAAATTCATAGACCTGTATTGGAAGACTATGCTTTTCTTAGACATGTTCTTAGCTTGAGCACCATGCGGTTGAAATAGAGATGTTTAATTAGTCTGTCATGGGAATACAACAGTGTGGCACTTTCACTGGTTTTGACAGGAAGTAATGTCAAAGTTTTTTCTCGCTCCTCCTCAGCTGTAAAAAAAAAATAAGCAATCGAGGGGTAGGTTCCTTCTCCTGTTATCAAGAAAACCTTTATGATTTTCCGACAGTTAATGCACAAAGAAAACTTACCGATCATTTCCTCAAGCTGGTGTGAAGTATTGGATATGACCTTAAGGCCTGTCTGGTTTAATGTCACAAAGCCTATTTTTACTGGAGGAAATACATTTGAGAAGGATTATGAATGATCTGACTATTTATAGTGCTGAAAGGTGTGGACAGCATAGCTCCTCCCATTCTCACGGCCATCAAGAAGGACAAGAACAGGGGAACACTTCCATGTTCCCGACTATGTCACACACTCTCCTGACTTGTATGCCAACATTCTATCGCTGTGGCTCGGTCAGTATCCTACCACCATCATGAAAGCACCATCCTCACAAGGACTAGAGCAGTTCAAAGAGAAGACCCATCGCCAACATCTGAGAGCAGTTGAGATGGCAATATAAATGTGGCCTTGCCAGAATTGCCTACATCCCATGAATAAATATTTAAAAAAATTTAGATTGTGATCATGAGATGAACTATCTCATTTAACAAGTTACCAAGTTAGAATTACATAGAAATGACAGGCATTCGATAAGGTGCCACATAAAAGGTTACTGCACAAGATAAGAGCTCACGGGATTGGGGGTAATGGATTAGCATGGATAGAGGATTGGCTTACTAACAGAAAACAGAGAGTCGGGATAAATGGGTAATTTTCCAGTTGGCAAACGGAGTGGGGTGGGGTATCACAGGGATCGGAGCTGGGGCATCAACTATTTACAATCTATGTTAATGACTTGGATAAAGGGACCGAGTGTAATGTAGCCAAGTTTGCTGATGATATAAAGATGGGTGGGAAAGTAAGTTGTGAGGAGGACACAAAGGATCTGCAAAGGGATATAGGCAGGCTAAGTGAGTGGGCAAAAAAATGGCAGATGGAATATAATGTGAGAAAGTGTGAGGTTATCCACTTTGGCAAGAAAAATAAAAAAGCTAATTATTATTTAAATGGAGAAAGATTACAAAATGCTGCAGTACAGAGGGACCTAGGGGTCATTGTGCACGAAACACAAAAAGTTAGTATGCAGGTACAGCAAGGCGGATGGAGTATAAAAGGAGGGAAATCCTGCTACAACTTTACAGGGTATTGGTGAGACCACATCGAGAGTACTGCGTACAGTTTTTGTCTCCTTATTTAAGGAGGGATATATTGTATTGGAGGCAGTTCAGAGAAGGTTCACCAGGTTGATTCCTGAGATGAAGGAGTTGACATAGAAACATAGAAACATAGAAATTAGGTGCAGGAGCAGGCCATTCGGCCCTTCGAGCCAGCACCGCCATTCAATAAGATCATGGCTGATCATTCAACCTCAGTACCCCTTTCCTACTTTATCTCCATACCCCTTAATGCCTTTGGCCATAAGGGCCATTTCTAACTCCCTTTTGAATATATCTAACGAATTGGCCACAACAATTTTCTGCGGTAGAGAATTCCACAGGTTAACCATTCTCTAAGTGAAGAAGTTTCTCCTCATCTCAGTCCTAAATGGCTTACCCCATATTCTTAGACTGTGACCCCTGGTTCTGGAACTCCCCAGCAATGGGAACGTTCTTCCTGCCTCTAACCTGTCCAATCCCATCAAGATTTTATATGTTTCTATGAGATCCCCTCTCATTCTTCTAAACTCCAGTGGATACAAACCCAGTTGATCCAGTCTCTCCTCATATGTCAGTCCTGCCATCCCAGGAATCAATCTGGTGAACCTTCGCTGTACTCCCTCAATAGCGAGAACATCCTTCCTCAGATTAGGAGACCAAAACTGAACACAATATTCCAGGTGTGGCCTCACCAAGGCTCTGTACAACTGCAGTAAGACCTCCCTGCTCCTATACGCAAATCCTCGAGCTATGAAGGCCAACATACCATTTGCCTTCTTCGCCGCCTGCTGTACCTGCATGCCAAACTTCAATGACTAATGTATCGTTGCACCTCCCCTTTTCCTAATCTGTCACCATTCAGATAATATTCTGTCTTCCTGTTTTTGCCACAAAAGTGGATAACCTCACATTTATCCACATTATACTGCATCTGCCAACTTGGAGATATTACATTCAATTCCTTGAGGAGAGGCGGGAGTTCCGGGTCGGTTTGTGAGAGGCCGACAAAAGGCCCAGAGTCGGTGGAGGAGTGTCGAGGAGAGGCGGGAGTTCCGGGTCAGTTTGTGAGAGGCCGACAAAAGGCCCAGAGTCAGCGGAGGAGCGTCGAGGAGAGGCGGGAGTTCAGGGTCGGTTTGTGAGAGGCCGACTGGTGCAGCTGCAGCATGGAGAAAAGGCAGAAAAGAAGTCGAAAGAAATCGAAAGGTGACGTCATAGCCAAGGGGGTAAGTGATTGGCTGGTGATTGGTAAGTAGTTTTTCCTTTTTTTTATCAGTAAGTCACCTTTTAGCATAGTTGTGGCCCAATTAGGTTAATCTAAGGGTTAAGTCATGGCAGGCGAGCTCGGACACGTGTTATACTCCTCCTGTACAATGTGAGAAGTCAGGGACGCTTCCGGTGTCCCTGACGACTACGTGTGCGGGAAGTGTATCCACCTCCAGCTCCTGACAGACCGCATTGCGACACTGGAGCTGCGGGTGGATGAACTCTGGAGCATCCACAATGCTGAGAATGACGTGAATAGTACGTTTAGCGAGTTGGTCTTACTGCAGGTAAAGGGTACACAGCCAGATAGGGAATGGAAGACCAACAGGAAGAGCAGTGCAAGGAAGGTAGTGCAGGGGTCCCCTGCGGTCATCCCCCTGCAAAATAGATACACCGCTTTGGGTACTGTTGAGGGGGATGACTCATCAGGGGAGAGCAGCAGCAGCCAAGTTCATGGCACCGTGGCTGGCTCTGCTGCACAGGAGGGCAGGAGAAAGAATGGGAGAGCGATAGTGATAGGGGATTCAATTGTAAGGGGAATAGATAGGCGTTTCTGTGGCCGCAACCGAGACTTCAGGATGGTATGTTGCCTCCCTGGTGCAAGAGTCAAGGATGTCTCGGAGCGGGTGCAGGACATTCTGAAAAAGGAGGATCAACAGCTAGTTGTCGTGGTGCACATAGGTACCAACAATATAGGTAAAAAATGGCATGAGGTCCTACGAGACAAATCTAGGGAGCTAGGAGTTAAATTAAAAAGTAGGACCTCAAAAGTAGTAATCTTGGGATTGCTACCAGTGCTATGTGCTAGTCAGAGTAGGAATCGCAGGATAGCTCAGATGAATACGTGGCTTGAGCAGTGGTGCAGAAGGGAGGGATTCAAATTGCTGGGACATTGGAACTGGTTCTGGGGGAGGTGGGACCAGTACAAACCGGACGGTCTGCACCTGGGCAGGACTGGAACCAATGTCCAAGAGGGAGTGTTTGCTAGTGCTGTTGGGGAGGAGTTAAACTAACATGGCAGGGGAATGGGAACCTATGTAGGGAGACAGGGGGAAATAAAATGGAGTCACAAGCAAAAGATAGAAAGGAGAATAGTAAAAGTGGAGGGCAGAGAAACCCAAGGCAAAAAGCAAAAAGGGCCACATTACAGCAAAATTCTAAAGGGACAAAGTGTGTTAAAAAGACATGCCTGAAGGCTCTGTGCCTCAATGCGAGGAGTATTCGGAATAAGGTGGATGAATTAACTGCGCAGATAGCAGTGAATGGATATGATGATTGGCATCACGGAGACATGGCTCTAGGTTGACCAAGGCTGGGAACTCAACATCCAGGGGTATTCAGCATTTAGGAAGGATAGACAGAAAGGAAAAGGAGGCGGGGTGGCATTGCTGCTTAAAGAGGAAATTAATGCAATTTTAAGGAAGGACATTAGCCTGGATGATGTGGAATCGGTATGGGTGGAGCTACGGAATATCAAAAGGCAGAAGACGCTAGTGGGAGTTGTGTACAGGCCACCAAACAGTAGTAGTAAGGTTGGGGACAGCATCAAACAAGAAATAAGGGATGTATGCAATAAAGGTACAGCAGTTATCATGGGCGACTTTAATCTACATATTGATTGGGCTAACCTAACTGGTAGCAATGCGGTGGAGGAAGATTACCTGGAGTGTATTAAGGATGGTTTTCGAGACCAATTTGTCGAGGAACCAACCAGAGAGTTGGCCATCCTAGACTGGGTGATGTGTAATGAGAAGGGACTAATTAACAATCGTGTTGTGCGAGGCCCCTTGGGGAAGAGTGACCATACCATGGTAGAATTCTTTATTAGGATGGAGAGTGACAAAATTAATTTAGAAACTAGGGTCCAGAAGATAAGGAAAGGTAACTTTGACAGTATGAGGCGTGAATTGGCTAGATTAGACTGGCAAATGATACTTAAAGGGTTGACGCTGGATAGGCAATGGCAAACATTTAAAAATCATATGAATGAACTTCAACAATTGTACATCCCTGTCTGGAATAAAAAATAAAACGGGGAAGGTGGCTCAACCGTGGCTAACAAAGGAAATTAAGGATAGTGTTTACTCCAAGGAAGAGGCATATAAATTGGCCAAAAAAAGTAGCAAGCCTGAGGGCTGGGAGAAATTTTGAAGTCAGCAGAGGAAGACAAAGTGTTTAATTAAGAAGGGGAAAATAGAGTATGAGAGGAAGCTTGCTGGGAACATAAAAACGGACTGCAAAAACTTCTAAAGATATGTGAAGAGAAAAAGATTAGTGAAGACAAACGTAGGTCCCTTGCAGTCGGATTCAGGTGAATTTATAATGGGGAACAAAGAAATGGCAGACCAATTGAACAAATACTTTGGTTCTGTCTTCACGAAGGAAGGCACAAATAACCTTCTGGATGTACTAGAGGACTGAGGGTCGAGTGAGAAGGAGGAACTGAAGGATATCCTTTTTAGGCAGGAAATGGTGTTAGGGAAATTGATGGGATTGAAGGCTGATAAATCCCCAGGGCCTGATAGTCTACATCCCAGAGTACTTAAAGAAGTGGCCCTAGAAATAGTGGATGCATTGGTGATCATTTTCCAACAGTCTATTGACTCTGGATCAGTCCCTATGGACTGGAGGGTAGCTAGTGTAACACCACTTTTTTAAAAAGGAGGTAGAGAGAAAACGGGGAATTATAGACCAGTTAACCTGACATCAATAGTGGGGAAAATGTTGGAATCAATCATTAAGGATGAAATAGCAGTGCATTTGGAAAGCAGTGACAGGATTGGTCCAAGTCAGCATGGATTTATGAAAGGGAAACCATGCTTGACAAATCTTCTGGAATTTTTTGAGGATGTAACTAGTAGAGTGGACAAGGGAGAACCAGTGGACGTGGTGTATTTGGACTTTCAAAAGGCTTTTGACAAGGTCCCACACAAGAGATTGGTGTGCAAAATGAAAGCACATGGTATTTGGGGTAATGTACTGACGTGGATAGAGAACTGGTAGGCAGACAGGAAGCAGAGAGTCGGGATAAACGGAGCCTTTTCAGAATGGCAGGCAGTGACTAGTGGAGTGCCGCAAGGCTTAGTGCTGGGACCCCAGCTCTTTACAATATATATTAATGATCTAGAGGATGGAATCGAGTGTAATATCTCCAAGTTTGCAGATAACACTAAACTGGGTGGCGGTGTGAGCTGTGAGGAGGACTTGGACAGGTTGGGTTAGTGGGCAAATGCATGGCAGATGCAGTATAATGTGGATAAATGTGAGGTTATCCACTTTGGGGGTAACAACACGAAGGCAGAATATTATCTGAAAGGCGGCAGATTAGGAAAAGGGAGGTACAGCGAGACCTGGGTGTCATGGTTCATCAATCATTGAAAGTTGGCATGCAGGTACAGCCGGCGGTGAAGAAGGCAAATCATATGTTTGCCTTCATAGCTAGGGGGTTTGAGTATAGGAGCAGGGAGGTCTTACTGCAGTTGTACAGGATCTTGGTGAGGCCTCACCTGTAATATTGTGTTCAGTTTTGGTCTCCTAATCTGAGGAAGAACGTTCTTGCTATTGAGGGAGTGCAGCGAAGGTTCACCAGACTGATTCCAGAGATGGCTGGACTGACATATGAGGAGAGACTGGATCAACTGGGCCTTTATACACTGGAGTTTAGAAGGATGAGAGGGAATCTCATAGAAACATATAAGATTCTGACAGGGCTGGACAGGTTAGATGTGGGAAGAATGTTCCCGATGTTGGGGAAGTCCAGAACCAGGGGATAAAGTCTTAGGGTAAGGGGCAGGCCATTTAGGACTGAGATGAGGAGAAACTTCTTCACTCAGAGAGTTGTTAACCTGTGGAATTCCCTGCCGCAGAGGGTTGTTGGTGCCAGTTCATTGGATATATTCAAGAGGGAGTTGGATATGGCCCTTATGGCTCAAGGGATCAAGGGGTATGGAGAGAAGGCAGGAAAGGGGTACTGAAGGAATGATCAGCCATGATCTTAATGAATGGTGGTGCAGGCTCGAAGGGCCAAATGGCCTATTCCTGCACCTATTTTCTATGTTTCTATATTTCTATGTTTCAGCTAAATCATTGATGTATATTGTAAATAGCTGGGGTCGCAGCACTGAGCCCTGCGGCACCCCACTGGTCACTCCATTCTGAAAAGGACCCATTTATTCTGACTCTTTGCTTCCTGTCTGTCAACCAGTTCTCCATCCATGTCAGTATATTACCCCCAATACCATGTGCTTTAATTTTACAAATTAAATTTTGGGTCCTTGTCAAAAGCTTTTTGAAAGTCCAAAAATACCACATCCACTGGTTCTCCCTTGTCCACTTTACCAGTTACATCCTCAAAACATTCTTGAAGATTTGTCAAGCATAATTTCCCTTTCATAAATCCATACTGACTTGGACCGATCCTGTCACTGCTTTCCAAATGCACTGCTATTTCATCTTTAATAATTGATTCCAACATTTTCCCCACCACTGATGTCAGGCTAACCGGTCTATAATTCCCCATTTTCTCTCTCCCTCCTTTTTAAAAAAGTGGTGTTACATTAGCTACCCAGTCCATCGGAACTGATCCAGAGTCAATAGAATGTTGGAAAATGATCACCAATGCATCCACTATTTCTAGGGCCACTTCCTTGAGTACTCTTGGATGCAGACTATCAGGCCCTGGAAATTTATCGGCCTTCAATCCCTTCAATTTCCAGAACACAATTTCCTGACTAATAAGGATTTCCTTCATTTCCTCCTTTTCACTGGACCCTCGAACCCCTAGTATTTCCATAAGGTTATTTGTGTCTTCCTTAGTGAAGACAGGTTGACTTGTGAAGAAAGGTTGAGCATGTTGGGCCTATACTCATTCGAGTTTAGAAGAATGAGAGGTGATTTTTTTAAACATATAAGACACTGAGTGGCCTCGACAAGGTAGATGCAGAAAGGATGTTTCCACTCGTGGATGAATCTAGAACTCGGGGGCATAGTCTCAGAATAAGGGGTTGCCCAGTTAGTACTGAGTTGCGTAGGAATTTCTTCTCTCAGAGGGTGATAAATCTGTGGAATTCTCTGCCCCAGAAAGCTGTGGAGGCTGGGTCATTGAATATATTTAAGGTGGAGTTAGACAGATTTTGAACGATAAAGGAATAAAGGGCAGGAAAGTGGAGCTGAGCCGAAGATCAGATCAGCCATGATCTTATTAAATGGCAGAGCAGGCATGAGGGGCCAATTGCCTACTTCTGTTCCTATTTCTTTAGTTCTTATGGGCGAGAAGCTCCACTTTTTTTGCATGCTTAACACCCACTTAACGCCCATTTTATCGCTGATATGACGTATAACGCCCATATATTGCCCATTTTGGCACAAAATTGAAACTGACGGGCATTTTTAGGAAATGTATCGGCGAGCGTTACTTTCACCATGTGCTTAACACCGGGAAAAAATATTACCACCGCCCACTTTTTTGGGGCGGAATTATCAGAATGGGCGAAATCAACACCCATAATATCGCCCAGCATTACTTTCTGCACAGAATTAATGCCAAGATTCAATAATACCGCCCACCCACTTTTTTTTGTCGTAAAGAGCACATTTGGCGAAACTAACGCCCAGGAGATCGCCCACCCTCACTTTCACCACCTCACACACACATTGCCCACAATGTCACTCACCCAAAAAAACCACCCAGAAAAAGTGGAACTTGTCATGTATTCTACTGTCATTGTAAACTGACCAAAGTTGCACACCGTGAGAACACTGACCACTAGGTGGTGAACTTGTGGGAGGTACTCCTAACCTGGACTTTCAGGTATAAAAGGGGAAGCTCCACCCATCTTCTCCACTTCAGTGCTGGCGAATAAAGGTTACTGGTCACAGGTATGGGCCTCGTGTGCATTTATACTGGATAGTAAGGACATATTATTGGCGACGAGAAACTGGGATTTAAACCACGTTAGCATGGCCACTAGCAGCACAGACGAGAGGTACTGTGTCGGCGATGACTGGGACAATTTTATTGAGAGACTACAGCAAAGTTTCGTCACCAAGAAATGATTGGGACAGGATTCGGCCGACAAACGCAGGGCTCATCTCCTGATGGTTTGTGGATCCAGGAAGTACTCCCTGATGAAGGACCTTCTAGCGCCAGAGAAGCCGGCGGACAAGACTTTTGAAAAGCTCAGTAAGTTGATCGGGGAACACTTGAAACCGGCGAGCAGCATGCACATGGCAAGACACCGGTTTACATGCACCGGCGGTGAGAAGCGTTCCTGACTTTGTGGCAGACCTCCGGCGACTGGCAAGCCTGTAAGTTCCCTGATGCATGCAGAGCGGAGATGCTGCGAGACTTTTTATTGAGGGCATCGGGCACGCTGGGGTTTTCAGGAAACTGATTGAGACCAAAGACTTGATCCTGGAAACGGCGGCTTTGATGGCCCAAACATTTATCTCAGGGGAGGAAGAGACCAGAATGATGCTTGACAAAAATCTTGGTTTAAATGCAGCAAAGGGACAGGGAGTCAACATTGTTAACGCGGCACACAGTTCTCCACGCAGACAGGGGCAATCGGACATGCCCGAGCATGTAGTCGAACCCAAAGGGGGAATTCAACAGAGACAATGGCTAGCTGAACGGCGATTCATGCCATCGCAAGGGACAATGCGGCCAGTAATGGGGCCATCAACACCTGTCAATGTTGCGTTTAAGGACAGTTACTGAGTTTGCAGGTATCAGCAATATACCTGCAGAAATTGCAACGTCAGCAGTCACTTGGCACATATGTGCAGGAAGCCTGCAGCCAGGTTGATGTACGAGGAGGACGGGCCCGATGTAAGACCTACGAGGCCAAATGAACACTGGGGGAAATCGCTGGAAGCTGAAGTTCAGCGAGTTCATGTGGTGCACATATACAGTTCATACACCAGGGCGCCACTGATAATGATCAAAGTGCTCCTCAATGGCATCCCAGTATCAATGGAGCTAGACACAGGGGCCAGCCAGTCCCTGATGAGTATCAAACAGTTCGACAAGTTGTGGGCGTCCAAGGCCAGGAGGCCAAAATTATTGCCGATTGACGCACAGCTACGGACATATACAAAGGAGATCATTCCGGTGCAAGGCAGCGCCATGGTAGTCATGACCCACAAAGATTCGGAGAACAGGTTGCCACGCTGGATTGCCCCGGGGGATGGTCCCGGACTGCTGGGGAGGAGTTGGCTTGCTGTCATGAACTGGAAATGGGGCGATGTCAATGCAATTTCTTCTGTGGAGCGAATATCATGCTCACAGGTCCTGGACAAATTTGACTCACTATTTCAACCCAGCATTGGCACTTTCATGGGGACCAAGGTAATGATTCACATAAACCCGGACACCAGGCCAGTACACCACAAGGCCAAAGCGGTGCCGTACGTGATGCAGGAAAAGATAGAAGGCGAATTGGACCGCCTGCTGAGGGAAGGCATCATCTCGCCAGTCGAATTCAGTGACTGGGTGAGCCCGATTGTGCCGGTGCTCAAGGCGGATGGGTCAGTCAGGATGTGTGGTGATTACAAGGCCACCATCAATCGGGTGTCACTCCAAGTCCAGTACCTGCTACCATGAGCGGAGGACCTCTTTATGACACTGTCTGGTGGCAAACTATTTTCAAAATTGGACCTGACCTCAGCTTACATGACCCAGGAGCTGGCGAGTGAGTCGAAGAAGCTGACCACCATCACGACACACAAGGGGTTGTTTGAGTACACAGATGTCCGTTCGTGATTCGCTCGGCCGCCACGATCTTTCAACGAAACATGGAAAGTCTCCTCAAGTTGATTCCAAGGATGGTGGTTTTTCAAGACGACATCCTCATCATGGGTTGCAATACTGAAGAACACCTCCACAACCTAGAGGAGGTACTACACAGACTAGACCGGGTAGGTCTGCGACTGAAAAAGGCGAAGTGCGTTTTCCTAGCTCCAGAGGTAGAATTCCTGGGGATGAGGGTAGCAGCAGACGGGATGAGACCTACTGCATCCAAAACAGAAGCGATCCAGAAGGCACCCAGACCCCGTAACACGATGGAGCTGCGTTCGTTCCTGGAGCTCCTGAACTATTTTGGTAACTGTCTTTCCAAATTGAGCACACTGTTAGAGCTGCTACATGTGCTCCTACGCAAAGATCGCGAATGGGTCTGGGGGGACAGCCAGGAAAGGGCTTTTGACAGAGCACGCAATTTGTTATGCTCCAACAATCTGTTAACGCTCTATGACCCATGTAAGAGACTTGTTTTAACGTGCGATGCGTCGTCCTATGGGGTTGGGTGTGTGTTGCAGCATGTGAATGCCAAGGGTCAGTTACAGCCGGTAGCTTATGCCTCCAGAAGTCTGTCCTCGGCAGAAAGGGGCTACGGGATGGTAGAAAAGGAAGCGCTTGCATGTGTACATGCAGTAAAAAAAATGCACCAGTAACTGTTTGGCAGGAAATTTGAGCTGGAGACGGATCACAAACCCCTAACGTCCCTTTTGGCCGACAACAAGGCCATAAATGCAAATGCGACGACTGCATACAGAGGTGGGCACTCACGTTAGCCGCCTATGACTATACAATTCGGCACAGACCGGGCACTGAAAACTGCGCCGATGCACTCAGCAGGCTCCCACTAGCCACCACTGAAGGGGCAACCGAGCATGCTGCTGAGATGGTCATGGCTGTTGAAGCTTTCGAAAGTGAAGGCTCACCCGTGACAGCCCGTCAGATCAAAGTCTAGACAAATAAAGACCCGCTACTGTCTTTAGTCAAAAAATGTGTCCTGAATGGGGACTGGACAGCCACGTATGGGGCATGCCCTGAGGAATTCAAACCATTTCACAGGCGCAAGGATGAACTCTCGGTTCAGGTCGATTGCCTACTGTAGGAAAACCGAGTAGTCATGCCCCAGAAGGGCAGAGAGGTGTTCATTAGAGAACTTCACAATGAGCACCCGGGTATTGTCAAGATGAAGGTAATTGCCAGGTCACACGTTTACTGGCCAGGGATAGATGCAGACCTGGAACTTTGTGTTCGCAGGTGCAACACATGTGCCCAGCTGAGCAATGCGCCCAGGGAAGCCCCCCTTAGCCCCTGGTCCTGGCCCGCCAAGCCATCGTCACACATCCATGTGGACTACGCAGGTCCTTTCATGGGAAAAATGTTTTTGGTTGTAGTAGACGCCTACTCCAAATGGATCGAGTGTGACATTCTCATTTCAAGCACATCCCCTGCCACGGTCGAAAGTCTACAGGCAATGTTCACCGCCCATGGTCTACCGGACGTCTTGGTCAGCGACAATGGCCCGTGCTTTACAAGCATTGAATTCCAGGACTTCATGGCAGGAAATGATATCAATCATGTCAGAACGGCACCGTTCAAGCCGGCCTCAAACGGCCAGGCAGAACGAGCAGTGCAGATAATCAAACAGGGGATGCTCAGAATCCAAGGGGGTTCCCTGCAAAGCCGTTTATCATGCCTCCTGTTGGCCAATAGATCCTGACCACACTCACTCACAGGGGTTCCACCCGCAGAGCTGCGAATGAAAAGGACACTAAAAACCAGGTTATCCCTTATACACCCCACCATGAAAGAAATTGTTGAGAGCAGGCGCCAGTCACAATGTGACTACCATGACAGGAATGCGAGGGCGCGATGTATTGATGTCAATGACCCTGTCTTTGTCGTCAACTACGCTGCAGGGCCTAAATGGCTCACAGGCACTGTGATTGCCAAAGAGGGGAATAGGATTCTGGTAGTTAAACTTCCCAATGGACAAATCTGTCGCAAACACGTGTATCAAACAAAAAGGAGGTTCAGCAACCCCATAGACGAAGCAGAGGAAGAACACGACGTAGAGTTCACTCCTCCACAGGTGACCGAACACCGGCACCAAGTGGAGGAGAGCCCAGTCACTGTGGGCAGTCCGAACAGGCCTGAGGCACCGCAAACAGCAGACACTCAGGCCAGCGCCCAACAACCGGAGCCCCAACTCAGGCGCTCTACAAGGGAGCGTAAACCACCAGAGAGACTTAACCTGTGATCCCAATAAGACTCTGCGGGGTAGGTGATGTCATGTATTCTACTGTCATTGTAACCCATGTATAAACTGACCTAAGTTGTACACCGTGAGAACATTGACCACTAGGTGGTGAACTTGTGGGAGACACTCCTAGCCTGGACTTTCAGGTATAAAAGGGAAAGCACCATCCACCTTCATCACTTCAGCGCTAGTGAATAAAGGTTACTGGTCACAGAGTGACCTTCTCTCAAGTATGGGCCTCGTGTGCAGTTATACTGTATAGTAAGGACATATCAGTATGTAGCCCAATTACGAGGCATCTGGTTTTTAAAACACGTCCCAATTGCACAGGCTCATGGCAGATTTTGCATTTGGCGCTATACAAAGGAGTTTGAATGGAAACATGAGAAGATAAAACACTTTTCAAAACAGACCCAATTTTTGCCGCAATCTGAGCCCGCGTTGCCAATTGTGCCCAAAGCGGGAACTCTACCTTCTTGTACCCGATGCAATATGATACAACAGAGTCGATTTTACCTGAACAGAGGACCGGTATGTGGGTTGAGGGGAAGGGGAAGCGAGGTGAGCAGTGCATCCGAAAGACATCATTGGCGCAGGGTTCAATGGTTTTAACTGACGGGCCTCATTATAATATGATTGGCCAGCTGGTCATATCGACATCAGGGAAATAAATAAGAGGAGGACAGGACTACTCAACACCCAGGTGGAGCAGGATGCTTTGGAAATTTGTGGCATAGCAAGAGCAATCAGCACTGGAGGTGGCGAGGCTGACAGCTTCTCTCAGCAGGGGGATTGCTTATCCCTTTTACCCTTACATGTACTCGAGGCAATTGCACCTTTAGTCAACTTCAAATTTTCAACTCGGAAAATCACATTTGACTGTCCAGCTTCTCATTGCCATTCTAATTCTTTTCTCTTTCTTCTAGATCCTTCTCAATAGCAGTAACCTCCACAAGAAGTTCCTGAAGAGGATACCTCCAAGCAGGGCAGCCATCCTGAAGAAGCATCATGATGCACTCCATCCCTCCCACACAAATGTGCATTGATTGGCCTCTTGGGTGGGATATATAGTGAGTTGGAGGGGCCTACACCTGGTGAAACACTCAGCACCAGTGTACAGGAGCAGGTACTGGTGGCAGGGGCAGCCCAGTAGAGCGGAGAGCGAGGTCCTCTCCTACCTCGACTGAGTGCGGGCTTCTGAAGCTCAAACATGAAAAGAAAAATGCATGAGGCACACCGGCGATTATATGATAGATTGGAACCTCTACCAAAGACTTTGAACACCATGCCTGAAAGTCTGGAGGAGTCTACTTGCAGAACGAGTGGAATTCTGTCACAGGGCATTTCCACTCTGCCACCTCCTGAGACATTGCATCCCTGCAATTCAATTGATGATGTGTTTTACTAATTTTTAAAATTCATTCTCAGGATGTGGGCATCGCTGGCAAGGCCAGTATTTATTGTCCATCCCTAGTTGCCCTGAGAAAGTTGCTTGGGGGCTGGCTTCCTGAACTTCTGCAGTACAGCAGTTTGATACAACTGATTGGTTTGCTGGGCAACTTCAGAAAGCAGTTGGTCAACCACATCGATGTGGACTGGAGCAGCATATAGGCCAGCAGGCCAGGTAATGACAGCAGGCAGGAGTTTCCAGTGGGTTAATCCCAGCACTTATGCCGAGATCAAAGGTGTTATGTATGCAATAAAGGTACAAACTGAGTACTGTTTAACTGAACAAGGTACAACCTTGGCTCTGCTTTATTACAGCCCAAAGTACGTAACTCACAAAATGACTGGCCTTTTATACCAGAGCAGCACCATGTGCGTGCTGCTCAGTGGCCTCCAACAATGACACCATCTGGTGGTTACAAACAGCATGTACATACATAACAATACCCTCCTCTGAGATCTTATCACAGACTTTCATAGGTTGAGACGGTCCGGTGCTTTACGCTGTTGGGTTGACCGTCTCAGTTCGATTCCGGCCTTGGGTGAATGTGCGGAGTCTGTTGTGGCTGGTGGCTGGATGGCTGACTTGTTGGGGGTGGCAGTGGCCATGTCAGAAATTGCAAATCCATCTTTATTGAACAAGTCCGTCATGGAAATTCCGGGTTCACTGATGACCCTTGAGTCCACTGAAGGCTGTTGGTAGGTTGGTTGGTCATCGACGGTTTCTTCGTCCAACTGCTCTGGCTAGTCTGTGTACCTCAGCTTTGTTTGATCCATGTGTTTCCTGCAAGTTTGCCCATTCTTGAGCTTAATAACAAATACTCTGTTGCCCTCCTCGGCCATGACCGTACCAGTGATCCATTTGAGACCCTGACCATAATTCAACACATATACAGGACCATTAACAGAAATCTCGAGTGGCACAGTTGCGCGATCGTGGTACCCTTGTTGACTCTGTCTTTTGTATTCAACATGATTACTTAAATCCGGGTGTACAAGAGATAACTTGGTCTTGAGACCTCGTTTCTTCATGAGTTCAGCAGGAGAAATCCCTGTGAGTGTGCGGGCTCTTGTCCTGTAACTCAGCAGTATGCAAGACAAGCAGGTCTGTAGTGACCCTTGGGTTACTCTCCTCATGCTTTACTTGATAATTTGTACTGCATGTTCTGCTTGCCCATTAGACGCAGACTTGAACGGTGCTGACCTTACATGTTTTATGCTGTTAAGTTTTACAAACTCCTGAAACTCCTGACAGGTGAAGCACGACCCATTGTCACTCACCACTATGTCAGGCAGACCATGTGTCGTGAACATGACATTGAGATTCTCTATGGTTGCCATGGACATACTGGACGACATGATTATGCATTCTATCCACTTCGAATAAGCATCCACCACCACTAAAAACATCTTGCCCAGGAAGAGACCTGCAAAATCTACATGTATCCTGGACCAAGGTTTGGATGGCCATGACCACAGACTCAGCGACGATTCCGCTGGTGCTTTGCTGAGCTGCATGCAGGTGTTGCATTGATGCACGCATGCTTCCAGCTCAGTATCAATTCCTGGTCAGCATACATGGGACCTGGCGATGGCCTTCATCATCACTATATCACAATGTGTGCTGTGTAACTCACACACAAACTTCTCTCTCCCTTTCTTCGGCATTAAAACTCGATTGCCCCACAATATGCAATCTGCTTGAATAGACAGTTCGGCCTTGCGACTAATGTACGGTTTGGCCTCCTCGCACAGTTGCTTAGGTATGGCAGACCAATCCCCTTAGAGGATGCAAGCCTTTACCACCGATAATATCGGGTCCAGGTCATAACTTGTTGAGCCGTGACAGGGGTATCTTCATTCTCAAAAGCAGCCATGATTAACATTAGATCTGCCGGTTGTGGCGTTTCCACCTCCAGTGTGGGCAACGACAACCGGCTCAAAGCATCGGCACAATTCTCGGTGCCAGGTCTGTGGCGAATGACATAATCATAGGCAGATAATGTCAGCACCCACCTTTGGATGCGGGATGAAGCGTTGGTATTGAAACCTTTGCTCTCGGAAAACAATTAAATGAGCGGCTTGTGATCGGTCTCTAATTCAAACCTCAGACCGAACAGGTATTGATGCATCTTTTTAACACTGTACATGCTAAAGCTTCTTTTTCTACCATACTGCAGGCTATTTCTGCTTTAGACAAACTTTTGGATGCATACGCGACAGATTGAAGTTTCCCCGACTCATTGGCTTGTTGTAACACACAACCAATTCCATATGACGATGTGTCACAGGCCAAAACTAAACGTTTACATGGCTCAAAATGTACCAGCAGCTTGTTCGAGCAAAGCAGATTGGTGGCTTTCTTGAAAGCTCTGTCTTACAATGCGCCCCACACACAGTTGTTGCCTTTTCTCAATAGCATGTGCAGTGGTTCAAGTAAGGTGCTCAATTTAGGTAGGAAGTTACCAAAGTAGTTGAGTATGGAAGGGGTTCTGGGGGGTGTTGTGTCTTGGGTGTCTCTCTCTGGGCTTCTGCCCTCACAGCTTATGCCTGGCCTGTGAGGTACCCTGAGTGCTGCAAGAGCACTCCTGGAGAGAGAGCTTATGAAAGGGATTTTGAGACTCGTGCGTCCTCACAGCTTATGTCTAGCCTGTGAGGCACCTGTAAGTGTCAAACACTCCTAACTCCTTCTTCCCTAGCCTGTGACACACAGTTGAGCATTTTCGAGGTGCTCCTAGCTTCCCTTACACTGTTCTGACACAAGACTCACGATCAGGAGATGTAATACAACAGAACTGAGACGAGGCGATTCCAAGAGGAACTTTAAGCTTCCAATTTATTTGACAAGGTGTATCTCAACAAACAGCAATACACCAACAAAACAATCCCCCTAAATCCCACTAAACGGACACAACGAAAATTTTTACACAAGTATTAGCAGTACAATGCCTGTTAGCGCGAATGTTTTCCTGCAAGAATCACTCGACACTCTGGGTCGGTTCCAACACCAAAACGGCTTTTATTACGCCGGCGGGGAGAGAGCCTCTGGTCCAACTCCAGGCACTCCACTCCACCGAACAAAGAAATCCATCGATATTTACATGTTTTACAACAGTTCATTACAGTTACTTCAGCCCACATCGGCTGGACACAATCCAATCATAACGATTATAGATTACTTATAGGTTTCTTTAACCCAATAGAATTCACCTGATACCTCAGGGGCTGTATGTTCGGTTCTTGTCAGCTCGGGCTGATTCATGACCCTGTTATGTGAGGCAGGCCTCCCCTTATCTCTGTTCCTCGGGGCTCTGCTCTGTGAAGTAATTGATTAAGGACATTCCATACCAGGTACTATAATGGTTCATTATAGTTATCTTGTCTCAAGCAGATGATCCAAGGCATTCCCGGTAGTGGGTCTCACAGGGTCATTGCTCGGTCAGCCTCAGTCAACAGTTCATTGCTTGACTAATTGAGTTCCCATCATGCTTGGGCAGCCATTTTATATGTGGCCATTTTAAACATATATGCGTATAGATATATTCAGCAGGTACCTAATGCCGAGTGTATAGATATATTCAGCAGGTGCTTATTGCCTACAACAATGCCCAACCTCCCACCTTTCCTGACCTAACTGAGTTGGGAGTTCTGGGGACCAGAGGTAGTACTCACTACTGTGCCTTTTGCAGTCTGGTGGTTTGTTTCTTCTGTCTTCGGTGTCTTCGGGCACTGGTCTTCCTTCTGTGTCGAGAGGCTTGCTGGTTGCTGGATCACGAGAGCAGAACACACACACACACTGGGTCAGAACCCCCTTCTTATAGCCAGATATCCAGTCCGCCTCTCGTGCTAAAATCGATCCTTCCCATTGCTGGGCTTTGTGTTTTTTCCCCTGACCATTCAGATGTTAACCTACTCAAGGGTTGAGTAGGTGTTGATTGGGCTGGCAGGGTGTGGGCCTCCTGTAGCCATTGTGTTGGCCCTTGGTTTGTTTTGGGTTCCCTAGTTTTCTGAAGGTCTGCATAATTTCCTGATAATGGTGTAAACATGGGGAAGACAATAGCCCGATAATGGTGATGAGTCAATCCCACAGTTTTCGAGCAAGTGCTCTCCCATTGGCTTGAAGCCCCTTGCTTTGGGCTAACTCTGTCCCACCATTGGTCCTCCTGTGTCCTCCCCCATCCAATCACTGCTCTGCCAAGGCCACATCGTCTCAGTCGCAACCCATGCCTGGATCTGGGTTCTCTGTTCCTTCCAGGATACTGGCCTTCTGTTTTATTGCAGCACAGGCAGATCCCACAGCTCCTTTTCTTCTGGGTAAAATGAGGGTTTTTTGTCCTCCCCTACAAGTAGACCCAGGAACCAATGCAGCTTCATCACGTTCTGCGGCTTGGGTGCATTCTTGATGGCTTGGTTTTCCCGTCAGTAGGTCTGATGTCATCAGCAGCGATTTTCCTCCCGAGGAATTCGACCTCTGGTGCCATGAAGATGCACTTCGAGCATTTAAGTCTGAGTCCCACTCTGTCCAAATGCAATAGAACCTCTTCCAGGTTGTTCAGATGTTCCTTGGAGTCACGACCTGTGATCAGGATATCATCTTGGAACACAACGGTTCTGGAAGCGGACTCCATATTCCTTTGGAATATTTCTGCAGCCGAGCGAATTCCAAATGGGCACTTGTGGTAAATAAACAGTCATTTGTGCGTGTTAATGCACGTAAGTCTCTTCGACGTCTCGACCAACTCCTGCATCATATAGGCCGACGTCATGTCCAGTTTTGTGAATGACTTCCCTCCGGCTAGCGTCGCAAACAAGTCATCAGCTTTCAGTAACGGGTACTGATCTTGTTTTGAAAACCTATTGATTGCAACCTTGTAGTCTCCACAGATCCTGCCTGTACCATCACTTTTCAGCAGAGGAACAATGGGGCTGGCCCATTCATTAAATTCGACTGGTGATATGATCCCTTCACGCTGGAGTCTGTCCAGTTCAATTTCGACCTTCTCCCTCATCATATACAGCACTGCCCGAGCTTTATGATGGACAGGTCTTGCATCTGAGTCCACGAGGATCTGCACCTTGGTTCCCGTGAAGTTGCCGATACCCGGTTCGAACAGTGAGGGGAACTTGCTCAATACTTGGGCACATGTATCTTCCTCCAACGACAATGCCTTTATGTCATTCCAGTCGCATCTGATTTTCTCCAACCAGCTCCTGCCGACCAGCGTTGGGCCATTGCCTGGAACAATCCACAGTGATAACTCGTGAACCGTACCATTATACGACACATTAATTTGTGCACTGCCAATCACCTTTATCAGTTCTTTGGTGTACGTGCGCAGCTTAGCATTAACAGGGCTCAGCCTGGGCCTCACAGTCTTAGTATCCCACAGCTTATTAAATGCCTCTCGTTCATGATCGATTGACTCGCCCCTGTGTCCATTTCCATCGATACCGATATCTCGTTAAACTTCACGTTAATCAAAATTGGTTTACTCTTGGTTACGAAAGAGTACAGTCCATACACTTCCTCCTCTGGCATCTTGGATTGCGTATCCGGATCCACGCTAGTCTGACTCTCATCCTCCACGTGGTGTGTCATAGCTCGCTTGCTCATCTGCGGACACTTGCGCTGGAGATGCCGCACTCTCAGACAGCCTTTGCAACTATATTGCTTAAATCGGCACTGCTGGTGCCGATGATTTCCCCCACAACGTCAACACAGAGAAGTCGGATACATTCCCACTGGCGGACTTTGGGCAGCCACAGGTTTCACGAACGCAGCCGGATAGGCCCTGACTTGTGTTATTCTGCCGAAAGCCGAAACAATTGCAGGGTGACTTGAACAGGTTAGGTGAGTGGGCAAATGCATGGCAGATGCAGTATAATGTGGATAAATGTGAGGTTATCCACTTTGGTGGCAAAAACAGGAAGGTAGAATATTATCTGAATGGTGACAGATTAGGAAAAGGGGAGGTGCAACGAGACCTGGGTGTCATGGTACATCAGTCATTGAAGTTTGGCATGCAAGTACAGCAGGCGGTGAACAAGGCAAATGGCATGTTGGCCTTCATAGCTAGAGGATTTGAGTATGGGAGCAGGGAGGTCTTACTGCAGTTGTACAGAACCTGGAATGGAATATTGTGTTCAGATTAGATTTGGTCTCCTAATCTGAGGAAGGCCATTCTTGCTATTGAGTGGGTACTGCAAAGGTTCACCAGACTGATTCCAGGGATGGCAACACTGACATATGAGGAGAGATTTGATCAACTGGGCTTGTATCCACTGGAGTTTAGAAGAATGAGAGGGGATCTCATAGAAACATATAAAATTCTGACGGAATTGGACAGGTCAGAGGCAGGAAGAAGGTTCCCGTTGCTGGGGAGTTCCAGAACCAGGGGTCACAGTTTAAGAATAAGGGGTAAGCCATTTAGGACCGAGATGAGGAGAAACTTCTTTACTCAGAGAGTGGTTAACCTGTGGAATTCTCCACCGCAAAAAGTTGTTGAGGCCAGTTCGTTAGATATATTCAAAAGGGAGTTAAATATGGCCCTTACGGCCAAAGGGATCAAGGGGTATGGAGAGGAAGCAGGAAAAGGGTATTGTGTTCCTAACACAGATGAGGTTGCACACAGGAGGTTAAAGTAACAGTGCCCTCAGTCTTTAATAAGACACTCCAGAGTGAGAACAGGCCTTAGGGGCCGGCTTATATACAGTGCTCCCAAGGGATGCTGGGATCCCTTGGGACTTCAGGGGATGAGCTCCCTGGTGGCGGAACATGGGAGTGAATGCTTTACAGATACACAACATCACTCGCTTCCCAAAGTCAAAGTGAAAACTATTTACAAGGTGAGGCGGTCGGTAGCCTTTCTTTCCCTGGTGGACTGCCTTTGTACAAATGCCTGTTCTGGTGTGTTGGCTGTGCCCTTGCTGGGCTAGCATGTTGTTGAACCTGCAGGGCTGCGAGGTGAGCCTGACCTTGCTGGGCTGTTGGGTGTGATGTGTTCGATTTCCTGGTCCGGCGTGGTATCATTGATCCTTTGAGTGTTTGTTGTGGGCTCGAAAAAGGTGGTGTCTGCTGTGGGTTGTTCAGGGCAGTCTGTGAACCGCAGCCTCGTTAGGTCCAGGTGCTTTCTGCAAATTTGTCCATTGTCTAGCTTGACGACAAACACCCTATTCCCTTCTTTAGCTATCACCTTGCCCGCGATCCACTTGGGACCATGTCCACAGTTTACCACATTCACAGGGTCCTTCAGATCAATTTCCCGTGACACAGTGGCACGAGCATCGTTTACATAAGAACATAAGAACATAAAAATTAGGAACAGGAGTAGGCCATCTAGCCCCTCAAGCCTGCTCCGCCATTCAACAAGATCATGGCTGATCTGGACTCAGCTCCACTTACCGCCCTCTCCCAGTAACCCTTAATTCCCTTATTGGCTAAAAATCTATCTATCTGTGACTTGAATACATTCAATGAGCTAGCCTCAACTGCTTCCTTGGGCAGAGAATTCCACAGATTCACAACCCACTGGGAGAAGAAATTCCTTCTCAACTCGGTTTTAAATTGGCTCCCCCGTATTTTGAGGCTGTGCCCCCTAGTTCTAGTCTCCCTGACCAGTGGAAACAACCTCTCTGCCTCTATCTTGTCTATCCCTTTCATTATTTTATAAGATCACCCCTCATCCTTCTGAATTCCAATGAGTAAAGACCCAGTCTACTCAATCTATCATCATAAGGTAACCCCCTCATCTCCGGAATCAGCCTAGTGAATCGTCTCTGTAACCCCTCCAAAGCTAGTATATCCTTCCTTAAGTAAGGTGACCAAAACTGCATGCAGTACTCCAGGTGCGGCCTCACCAATACCCTATACAGTTGCAGAAGGGCCTCCCTGCTTTTGTACTCCATCCCTCTCGCAATGAAGGCCAACATTCCATTCGCCTTCCTGATTACTTGCTGCACCTGCAAACTAACTTTTTGGGATTCATGCACAAGGACCCCCAGGTCCCTCTGCACTGCAGCATGTTGTAATTTCTCCCCATTCAAATAAAATTCCCTTTTACTGTTTTTTTTTCCAAGGTGGATGACCTCACACTTTCCGACATTGTATTCCATCTGCCACACCTTAGCCCATTCGCTTAACCTATCTAAATCTTTTTGCAGCCTTTCTGTGTCCTCTACACAACCCGCTTTCCCACTAATCTTTGTGTCATCTGCAAATTTTGTTACACTACACTCTGTCCCCTCTTCCAGGTCATCTATGTATATTGTAAACAGTTGTGGTCCCAGCACCGATCCCTGTGGCACACCACTAACCACTGATTTCCAACCCGAAAAGGACCCATTTATCCCGACTCTCTGCTTTCTGTTCGCCAGCCAATTCTCTATCCATGCTAATACATTTCCTCTGACTCCGCTTACCTTTATTTTCTGCAGTAACCTCTTGTGTGGTACCTTATCGAATGCCTTTTGAAAATCTAAATACATCACATCCATCGGTACACCTCTATCCACCATGCTCGTTATATCCTCAAAGAATTCCAGTAAATTAGTTAACCATGATTTCCCCTTCATGAATCCATGCTGCGTCTGCTTGATTGCACTATTCCTATCCAGATGTCCTGCTATTTCTTTCTTAATGATAGTTTCAAGCATTTTCCCCACTACAGATGTTAAACTAACCGGCCTATAGTTACCTGCCTTTTGTCTGCCCCCTTTTTTAAACAGAGGCGTTACATTAGCTGCTTTCCAATCCGCTTGTACTTCCCCAGAGTCCAGAGAATGTTGGTAGATTATAACGAATGCATCTGCTATAACTTCCGCCATCTCTTTTAATACCCTGGGGTGCATTTCATCAGGACCAGGGGACTTGTCTACCTTGAGTCCCATTAGCCTGTCCAGCACTACCCCCCTAGTGATAATGATTGTCTCAAGGTCCTCCCTTCCCACATTCCTGTGACCAGCAATTTTTGGCATGGTTTTTGTGTCTTCCACTGTGAAGACCGAAGCAAAATAATTGTTTAAGGTCTCAGCCATTTCCACATTTCCCATTATTAAATCCCCCTTCTCATCTTCTAAGGGACCAACATTTACTTTCGTCAATCTTTTCCATTTTATATATCTGTAAAAGCTTTTACTATCCGTTTTATGTTTTGTGCAAGTTTACCTTCGTAATCTATCTTTCCTTTCTTTATTGCTTTCTTAGTCATTCTTTGCTGTCGTTTAAAATTTTCCCAATCTTCTATTTTCCCACTAACCTTGACCACCTTATACGCATTGGTTTTTAATTTGATACTCTCCTTTATTTCCTTGGTTATCCCTTCTCTTACCGTCCTTCTTTTTCACTGGAATATATTTTTGTTGAGCACTATGAAAGAGCTCCTTAAAAGTCCTCCACTGTTCCTCAATTGTGCCACCGTTTATTCTGTGTTTCCAGTCTACTTTAGCCAACTCTGCTCTCATCCCACTGTAGTCCCCTTTGTTTAAGCATAGTACGCTCATTTGAGACACTATTTCCTCATCCTCAATCTGTATAACAAATTCAACCATACTGTGATCACTCAATCCGAGAGGATCTTTTACTAGGAGATCGTTTATTATTCCTGTCTCATTACACAGGACCAGATCTAAGATAGCTTGCTCTCTTGTAGGTTCTGTAACATACTGTTCTAAGAAACAATCCTTATGCATTCTATGAATTCCTCCTCCAGGCTACCCCGTGCGATTTGATTTGACCAATCGATATGTAGGTTAAAATTCCCCCATGATTACTGCCGTTCCTTTTTCACATGACTCCATTATTCCCTTGATTATTGCCCGCCCCACCGTGAAGTTATTATTTGGGGGCCTATAAACTACACCCACCAGTGACTTTTTCCCCTTACTATCTCTAATCTCCACCCACAATGATTCAACATTTTGTTCATTAGAGCCAATATCGTCTCTCACAACTGCCCCGATATCATCCTTTATTAACAGAGCTATCCCACCTCCTTTCCCTTCTTGTTTATCTTTCCGAATCGTCAGATACCCCTGTATGTTTAATTCCCAGTCTTGGCCACCCTGCAACCACGTTTCTGTAATGGCCACCAAATCATACCCATTTGGAATGATTTGTGCCGTCAATGATTTGTGCCAGCAACATTTTGTTGCTGCTGCCTGCTCTCTACCTGATCATGCAGGTTGGGGTGAACCAGCGAGAGTCTGGTTTTAAGTGTCCTTTTCATGAGGAGCTCAGCCGGGGGCACCCCTGTGAGCGAGTGGGGTCTCGTGCGGTAGCTGAGCAGTACTCGGGACAGGCGGGTTTGGAGTGAGCCTTCTGTGACTCGTTTAAGGCTCTGTTTGATTGTTTGTACTGCCCGCTCTGCCTGCCCATTGGAGGTTGGTTTAAACGGGGCCGAGGTGACATGTTTGATCTCATTGCGGGTCATGAATTCTTTAAATTCGGCACTGGTGAAACAATGCCGTTGTCACTGACCAGTATGTCAGGCAGGCCATGGGTGGCAAACATGGCCCTCAGGCTTTCAATGGTGGCGGTGCTTCCCGACATTATTTCACATTCAATCCATTTTGAAAAAGCATCCACCAGGAACATTTTACCGAGAAACGAGTCCGCATAGTCGACATGGATCCTCGACCATGGTCTGGAGGGCCAGGACCACAAACTTAGTGGTGCCTCTCAGGGTGCATTGCTCAACTGAGCACATACGCTGCATTGCCGTACACAGGACTCTAAGTCAGAGTGAATACCGGGCCACCACACGTGGGATCTGGCTATCGCTTTCATCATTACTATAACCAGGTGTGTGCTGTGGAGATCCGAGATGAATGTCTCCCTTCCCTTTTTAGGTAGCACTACGCGGTTACCCCACTACAGGCAGTCTGTCTGAATGGACAGTTCATCTTTTTGCCGCTGGAACGGCTGGCCCAGCTCCCATGCAGTACAGTTTTTTACTAGGGACAGCAAGGATCTTGGCTGGTCCAAGTCCTAATCTGGCGGGTCGTGCCAGGTGATTTATCATTTTCAAATGCTTCCATGACCATCAACAAGTCTGCGGGCTGCGCCACCATCAACAAGTTTGCAGGCTGCGCGATTTCCACCCCCGTGGTGGGCAATGGTAGCCGACTAAGAGCATCCGCACAGTTCACGGTGCCTGGCCTGTGGCGGATGGGATAGTTATACGCTGATAGCGTGAGTGTCCACCTTTGTATGCGGGCTGAGGCATTAGTATTTATCCTCTTGTTTTCAGCGCACAGGAATATGAGGGGTTTGTGATCGGTTTCCAGCTCAAATTTGAGGCCAAGCAGGTACTGATGCATTTTCTTTACCCCGAACACACACGCTAATGCCTCTTTCTCAATCATGCTGTAGGCCCTCTCGGCCTTAGACAAGCTCCTGGAAGCATAGGCGAAAGGTTGCAACTTCCCCGCAGCATTAGCTTGTTGTAATACACACCCGACTCTGTATGACGACGCGTCACATGCTAGCACAAGTCTTTTACATAGGTTATGTGGTGTATGTAGCACACAAATCACTAACTCCACACGGTCTGGTGTAAATCTAACTGCTGTGACCTTCGTCCTTTATTGTTCAGCTCTCAGGTGTGGTGGTCAGCCTTTCATATTGCCTGTTCCAGGTACTTCCAGGTTTCCCACCACAGCGCCCTCTGTGGTGTACCATTGTGCTTATATTACATTTAAGGTACCAAGACGATACACACATCAATACAAAGCATCACACTTCCCCCCCCAACAGGACGCAGGACACGACGATACACACATCAATACATAACGTCACACTTGTCCAGCGGAAGGCAGGTAGGCATAGACAGTGCGTTAGTATGGTACATGTTATCTGGTACATTAACTAGTTATTGACTGGTAACGGATCCCTGATTTCCTTGTTTGCTCTTGTCATTAATTTTACTTCATATCCATTATTTTACACAAATACAGTGGCCATTCAGCATTAAAATATTAATTCTTATTATAAATTCGCCATCTCACATTAACATAGCTCATTTTAGACTCGCTCTGCCTTACAGAAGTCCTTTGTGGGGACCACCACATGGTAAGGTCCTTTTAAGACTCCCGGGTGCATTTCCTTTTTAAGGCGCCACCTTTGATGCAGGAGGATTCCACGAGGCTTTTCCTTGGGCGCCGCCATCTTTGATGCTCTGCTGCTCTGGAACCGAGGCCGCCGCCATCTTGCTCTCCGCTGCTCCGGATGCCCTCCGCCGCCGCAGCCTCCGCTCCCCTCCGCTGCCACCTGACTTGCCGCCTCTCCTGTGGCTGTCGTCGTCACTTCTCCGGTGACCACCGTAGCCGCTTCCCCCGCGGCCTCCATAGCGGCCTCCTCTGTGGCCTCCGTGGCCGCCGACTTCCAGCTGCAGTCGCTGCCCGACTCATGGCCGCCGACCTCCAGCTGCTGCCGCCACCTGACTCTCCCTCTGTGTGGGCCTCTCTGATCCGCCGGCCATCCTGGATCCCTCGCACCCCGCCCGCAGCGCCCCGCCGGCTCACCCCCGCCCCCCACCCCCACTAAGCCCCTCTCTGCAGGGCTGCTTGCCTGTGGGGCTAAGGCTGCAGGATCTCTGTGTGAGGTCCGGGCCTGGGGCTTGCTCTGCTTGCCTGTGGGGGCTGAGGCTGCAGGATCTCTGGGGCTTGAGGTCCGGGGCTGGGGCTTGCTCTGCTTGCCTCTGGGTGGATTGATGCTGCAGCTCCAGCTCGGTCGGCACGGCAGCACCCCGGGGTGCAGCAGCCTGTGGAGTGGTGAAGTCTTCCCAGCTCCCACGGACTGTCCCCATCCACCTCCGGCCGAGGAGTGTCGGCCCATCGCCTGCAATGACCCACAAAGGTAAACCGTGCATCTCGTCCCTGTGGGATACCTGCACCATCGCTCTGCCAAGAACAGGTATCAGTTCCCTGGTGTAGGTACGCAGCTTCGCCGTGACCGGGATCAGCTTGGGTCGTGCAGCTGGGTTAATCCACAGTTTATCAAAAGTTCTCCGACTCATCAACGACGGACCCGAGCCCGTGTCCACTTCCATACTCACAGGGACTCCATTGATTTTTACTTCCCTTATCACTGGGGGTGAATCGTCGGTACACGTATACAGTCCCAACACCTCATCTTCTTCTACCTGCTCCTCGCTGGATGGTGGATCATCCCCCATCTCCTCAGCCACATGGCGAGTCCGATTTCTTTTACACATATGCTGAAGGTGACCTTTCGTGTGGCAGGTATTGCACGTGTACTCCGCAAACCTGCACTGGTGAGCCTCATGGCTTCCTCCACAGCGCCAGCATGGTGCTGCTTGATTGGCCCCCCTCAGCGGACTCTGAGTTCCAGGACCCCGAGGTCTGTGCTCTCTGCCCCGGGCAGAGCCACGTTCTGCAGTTTTGTCCGTGGTAGGCGCTATCCTCTGGACTATGCCTGCCGGGTTCGAGACTGTGTGGATTATTTGCTTGGTGCTGCAAGTCGAGGTCATATGTGCCCGGCTGATGGTGACGGCCTTTGTCAGAGTGACTGTGGGTTCTGTGGCTAACAGCTTGTGAAGGAGGCCCTCGTGGCCAATCCCCATAATGAAAACGTCCCGCAAAACCTCGTCAAGGTGTGCGCCAAAATCACACAGCGCCGCGAGTCTCCTGAGGTCCGCAGCATATTTGGTGACATCCTGGCCCTCAGTGATGGTAAAATTTGTATCTGGCCGTGAGGATGCTTTCCTTCGGTTTCAACTGGTCACGAATGAGTTCAGTCAGCTCCTCGTATGACTTGTCCCTGGCGCTACCGGGTGCCAGCAAATCCCTGACAAGACAGTAAACCTCATCGCCACAACTGGAGAGCAATAGCGCCTTTCGCTTATATCTCATTGCGTCCGTGTTCTCCGTCAGGTCGTTTGCTGTGAAGTAGTACTCGAGCCTTTCTGTAAAGGCCCCCCAATCATTGCCCACGGTAAAATCCTTTAGCGAGCCCAGAGTAGCCATGGTTGCGTGGAGTTTGTCCGCTTCCTTGTCGCCAATGTGGTGTATGTAGCACACAAATCACTGACTCCACAAGGTCTGATCTAAATCTAACTGCTGTGACCTTCATCCTTTATTGTTCAGCTCCATAGTGCCTCTCAGGTGTGGTGGTCAGCCTTTTATATTGTCTGTATTGCAGGTACTTCCAGGTTTCCCACCACAGCGCCCTCAGTGGTGTACCATTGTGCTTATATTACATTTAAGGTACCAGGACGATACACACCTCAATACATAACAGGTTATACAATGCAAGTAGCTTGGTGGAGCATAAAATGTTTCTGGCTTTCTCAAAAGCAATTACTTGTTTTTTTCCCCATACCCAGTTCTCACCTTTGCGCAATAACACATGTAGGGGCTCTAAGAGGGTGCTTAACCCCCGTAGGAAGTTACCAAAATAGTTGAGGAGTCCCAGAAACGACTGCAGCTCCGTGACGTTCTGTGACTTGGGCGCGTTCCTAATAGCCTCTGTCTTGGCGTCTGTGGGCCGAATGCTGTCCGCCGCGATCTTTCTCCCCAAAAACTCCACTTCTGTTGCCATGAAGACGCATTTCGACCTCTTCAGCCGCAGCCCTACACGATCCAGTCGCTGGAGGACCTCCTCCAGGTTTTGTAGGTGCTCGGCGGTGTCCCGACCCGTGACCGATATGTCATCCTGAAAGACCACCGTGTGTGGTACCAACTTGAGTAGGCTCTCTATGTTTCTCTGGAAGATCGCTGCAGCCGACCAAATTCCAAACGGGCATCTGTTGTAGATGAACAGTCCCTTGTGAGTGTTGATGCAGGTGAGGCCCTTCAAAGACTCCTCCAGCTCCTGCGTCATGTAGGCCAAAGTCAGGTTGAGCTTGGTGAACGCCTTGCCTCCTACCAGCGTCGCAAATAGGTCGTCTGCCTTAGGTAGTGGGTATTGGTCCTGTAGCGAGAAACGATTAATAGTTACTTTATAATCGCTGCAAATCCTGACCGTGCCATCACTTTTGAGTACTGGAACAATCGGGCTGACCCACTCGTTGAATTCCACTGGGGAGATGATGCCCTCGCGTTGCAGCCTGTCCAGCTCGATTTACACTCTCTCCCTCATCATGTGAAGTACCGCTCGCGTCTTGTGGTGAATGGGTCATGCCTCTGGGACCAAGTGGATCCGCACCTTCGCCCCGGAAAAGTTTCTAATGCCTGGCTCAAAAAGGGAAGGAAATTTGTTTAGAACCTGGGTACATGAGGCCTCATCGACATGTGATAGCGCTCGGATGTCATCCCAGTTCCAGCGGATTTTGCCCAGCCAGCCCCTTCCAAGCAGTGTGGGGCCATCGCCCGGGACAATCCAGAGTGGCAGTTCATGCACCGTGCCCTCGTAGGTGACCTTGACCATGGCGCTGCCCAGGACAGTGATAAGCGCTTTGGTGTATGTTCTCAGTTTCGTGTGGATGGGGCTCAGGGCTGGTCTGAATGTCTTGTTGCACCATAGTCTCTCAAACATCTTTTTACTCATGATGGATTGGCTAGCGCCAGTGTCCAGTTCCATGGCTATGGGTAAGCCATTCAATTTTACGTTTAGCATTATAGGTGGACATTTCGTCGAAAATTTGTGCACCCCGTGTACTTCAGCATCTGCCTCCTCTCTCTGAAGCTCGAAATTGCTTTGATCCACCATGGACCGATCTTCCTCTGCCACGTGGTGGCAAGCAGGTTTTGCAGAGCTTGCAGCTCATTTGCAAGCTCGTTGGAGGTGCCCCATTGTTCCACAGCTCTTGCAAACATACCCTTTGAAGCGGCATGAATAGGCTTAATGGAAGCCTCCACAACGCCAACAAGGTGTGAATTGCCTTGCATTCATCCTTTGTTGCGGACTCTGAGTCATCTGGGTCACCTGAGGCCTGCTGGTAGTTGCAGACTCGTGGTTTCTGCCCTGTACATTTCTGCTTGCAAACATAGTTCCAGTTAATTTATGAACATTGCTAGCACTTGTGTGCTGAGAGATTTGTTTGGTGTTATCACTGGTGGACATAAACACCTGTGCTATCGCAACGGTTGACTGTCTCTACAGTCAAAAGTTTTCGTAGGATGGTCTCGTGGCCAATGCCCAGTACAAAAAAGTCTCTGAGCATTTGCTCCAGGTAGCCATCAAACTCACATTGTCCTGCAAGTCACCTTAGCTCGGCAACGTATCTCGCCACTTCCTGACCTTCAGATCACTGGCATGTGTAGAACCGATACCTCGCCATCAGCATGCTCTCCCTCGGGTTAAGATGCTCCCAAACCAGTGTACAAGCTCCTCATATGACTTATCTGTGGGTTTCACTGGAGCCAGAAGATTCTTCATGAGGCTGTAGGTCGGTGCCCCGCAGACTGTGAGGAGGACTGCTCTCCTTTTTTCAGCGCTTCCTTCTCCATCCAGCTCGTTGGCTACAAAGTACTGGTCTAGCCGTTCGACATAGGCTTCCCAGTCCTCACCCTCCGAGAACTTCTCCAGGATTCCCACAGTTTGCTGTATTTTTGTGTTGAATTCGTATTCTCGTCGCCAGTTATTGTGTTCCTAACACAGATGAGACCGCACACAGGGAGGTTAAAGTAACAATGACCTCAGTCTTTAATAAGACACTCCAGAGTGAGGAACAGGTCTTCTGGGCCGGCTTATATGCAGTGCTCCCAAGAGATGCTGGGATCCCTTGGGACTTCAAGGGATGAGCTCCCTGGTGGCGGAACATGGAAGTGCATGCTTTACAGATGCACAAGAAACGGTACTGAGGTTGAATGATCAGCCATGATCTTACTGAATGGCGGTGCAGGCTCGAAGGGCTGAATGGCCTGCTCCTGCACCTAATTTCTATGTTTCTATGTTACCGAGGTTCGGTTCTTCACCGATATTTGCTTTAAACTCCTGTCCGTCGTCATACATGATTGAGCGATCTGGATGGCCCATTTTAAATCCAACTCCTCCACCACCAGAAGTTTGCACAGGAGCACCTCGTGGTTGATACCGAAAACAAAGAAGTCCCGCAGCATGTCTGCCAACACCGTCCCGAACTTGCACGGTCCCGCTAGACGCCTCAGGTCAGCAACGTATTCCGCCGCGCTCTGGCCCTCCGATCGAACATGTGTATAACACCTGTATCTCGAATTGATAATGCCGTCGTCTGGCTTGAGGTGCTCCCGTACCAATGTACACAACTTCTCATACGTTTTCTCTGTTGGATCACGTGGCATGCATAGATTGTTTATCAGATCGTAGATCTTTGGACCGCACACAGTGAGGAACACAGCCCATTGCTGATCTGCATCGTCGACCCCCTTCATTTTGTTGGCCACGAAGTACTGGTTCAAATGGCTCACAAAGTCTGCCCAATCTTCTCCCTCCACGAATCGCTCTAAAAATCCAATCGTGCTCATTTTGCAAACAAGGTTCTTTTATTCTCGTCGCCAACTGTTACATATGCAATAAAGGTACAAACTAAGTACTGTTTAACTGAACAAGGTCCAACCTTGGCTCTGCTTTATTACTGCACAAAGTGCCTGACTCTCAAAATGGCTGGCCTTTTATACCAGAGTAACACCATGTGCGTGCTGCTCAGTGGCCTCCAACAATGACACCATCTGGTGGCTATAAACAGCATGTACATACATGACGAAAGGCATGTGGCTTTCAGAGCTGCTACGCTTAATGACAGTGCTATGTTATGATTATGCATTTGGTTACCTCTTTGACCAAGGTTTTGGTCACGGTCACCTGTCCTAGTATCTCTTTATTTGGCTCGATATCAAATGTTGGTTGATATTGCACCTGTGAACTTTATATAGAGCTGTGGGACATTTTACTTGCTTAATGGCGCTATATAAATACAAGTTGTTGTTGTTGTTGTATGGCTGTTTGTGACATCCAGAATTTATTTGCTTAACAGGTATTCATTTTATTCCCTCTAAAAAGCAATTTCGCCCAGCTTGCAGGTGAAGATTAGCAAATGTTATCGTTAGTTTTTGTCTGAGCCCTCCTAAGAGTGTCAAGGACAGCATTGGCTCAGACACTCTTAGAGACTTGTATCCCAGTTATGCTGTGTTAAGTGATGCAGAAGCAAGAGAAATTCTATGGGGTGTGACTACTTGACAAATCACCCTGCTCCCAAATCATGGAACACAGAGCTCCAACATATACTCCTGAACAAATGCACATTAGAACTGTAAAGCTCGTACATATAAGAGGATGTATGGATATTTTTTAAGTTTTATGTTGTAAATCAGATCTGCATGAGCTATAGTTACTTATACAGATGCCCCTGCGCAGCACTAATTATGCATCACTAGATCTTCTCGGAAAGACCAGTTCCCAAAGAGACAAAGGTCAGAAAAAACAGGCGAGGATCCATTCTGCTGGTCTCCACCACTTTTATGCTGCCTGAGTGGTGGGGGAGGGCTGTGTGGGGGAGCTGGGGTGGCTAGGGTGGAGTGCTGACCCATCGCTCTGATGTAGATTGTAGTGGATGTAGGCACCTTTAGTCATGACTCCACGAGGCAGGGTATGATACTTAAACTGTGTCGACCTGTAGTCCTTTATTTGCAGCTCCTGAGTGAGGACAACAAGCTGTGAGTTCCTTTTTATGCTGGGTTACCTGCAGTGCGCAGGTAACCCTTAGGTCTCCAGCCGCAGCACCCTCTGGTGTACAGGTAAGGTGTGTACAGTATAAGGGTATATTCAGTGTAGCATAACAGTGTTACAGACATCACACGGTAAACAGGCATGCATACACAACAATACTCACCCCAAGCATTTTTTATATCCTTATTGTCATGACCAAGGGAGGTGATCAGTGGTGGGCTATGGGAGGTTGTGGTAAGGGTTGTGTGGTTGTTAGGTGTGACCCCTGTGCTTGAGGCTGGCCTCATACATTCCCCCTCCCTCACACACAAACCAAGTGGCTGTCACTGTTGTGGGATCTCTCAGGGGGCGGGGTAGCCACGGCAGCAGTGGGTGGTGTGCAGGGCCACAAGACTGAGTGGGCTCCTTGTCCACCAATTGGGATGAAGGTCAGGTCATCCCAGGGTTTGCCATGGAAGCTGGAGGGTATTGGCCTCATGCTCCTGGTGTTGGCCCTGATGGCCAGGGGTTGTAGGGCTGGTCTGGTGCAGGTTGCCATTGGTGGTGGCTGGGCTGCCCATTGGCCACTGTCCCTGTAGTGGGTCTGCTCCCACTGCCTGTGTGTGTGTCCTGCAAGGGGCATCACATTCGGTTCCAAAGGTCCAGGCTACATGGTCAGGTAGTCTGCTGGACCTGGGGGTCTCCCACAGGGAGATTCCATTGGCATTAGCATGGTCCCCGTAGGACCCAATGTCCTTTGTCAGTGTCCTACCGGTATACATGACACCTTGGCTCTGATCACACATACCGAGCCTGCATTATACATTCTAGCATTTGCATCACTTTTGGGTGTCCTGGTTTCAACTGACATGGTTACATTAGGCACTTCACATTCTCTATCATTATTGTTAAGCATAATAAGCTTGTTCTTAACCTTACTGACACCTGCATTCATCTCATTAGTCACATTAGTTAAACCAACATCACAATTCATTGTTACATTGCATACATTTTCATACTTGCACCCTTTAATCGCATCTTTAGCTTTAAAGTCCGTGTACTCAAATAGTTGAAACTTCCCCTTTAAATTTCTTTGATTACTGGTCTCCTTTAAGGGAGCCTTCAAATCTGATTGGCTGCTCGGTGTCACGTGATGCTCCTCCATGCTCACTCGTGGCATGGCGGCGGCCATTTCGATTACAAGTTTTTGTCCTTGTGGTGCTGGTTTTGCAGCCATTTCCTGGCTTTCCTGCAGGTGGGCTGTGGTGGTCTTTTCTTCCACAGGGCCACTTCGCCTGATGTGGACCCGGTTCATCTAATTCCTGCCCATCAGCATGGGACCGTCGCTGGCTACAATCCACAGGGGGAGTTTGTTCAACACGCCATCCTGGGAGACCTGGACATCTGCGCTGCCAACGATTTGGATTTTACCTTTGGTATAGGTGAGCAGCTGTGCCTGGACAGGAGACAGTTTTGGTCGATTGGCAGGATTCATCCAAATGTTTTCAAAGGTCATTTGGCTCATCACAGGCTGGTTCGCCTCTGTGTCGATTTCCATGGAGACTGGGACCCCGTCGATGTCCACTTCCATCATCCACGGAGAACTTCCAGTGGAGCAGGTAAAGATTCATAATCTTCCAGGGTTTGAGCAACTTCCTCTTCATCTGTGTCGGAGCCCGGTTGATCAGCCAGCTCATCAGGGACGCGATGAGTACAGCTTTTTCTGCACATTCTCTGAAAGTGCCCTTTCTCTTTGCAGCCTTTGCATGCATAGTCTTTGTAGCGGCAGTGGTGGGCCCTGTGGTTTCCTCCAGAGTGCCAGCACGGGGCCATCCGATTTGCCCCATGTGACGGACATAGGCTTGTGGGACTCGGAGCAGCATTTCTGCCTTTAGAAGTATCCATTCGGTGCACTGTGTTCGCCGGTTTAGAGTCCTGGGTCAGTATTCGCCTGGAGTCGCTGGCCGAAACCATGTAGGCCTGGCTCACTTGGATTGCTTTCTGCAGGGTGACCGTGATGTCAGCCGAGAGCAATTTGTGTAGGAGGCCTTTGTGGCCGATTCCGATGACAAATATGTCGCTTAATGCTTCATTAAGGTGATCGCCAAAATCACACGGTGCAGCTAGTCTTCTTAAGTGTGCAGCATACTTAGCAATTTCTTGGCTCTCAGGTCGTCGGTAAATGTAGAACCGGTGCCTGGCTGTGAGGATGCTTTCTTTCGGTTTTAGTTGGTCCTGTATGATTGTTACAAGTTGCTCATAGCTCTTGGTGGTTGTCTTCTCCGGGGCTAGTAAGTCCCTGACGAGACCGTAGATGGTGGGCCCACAACTGCTAAGCAGGATGGCCCTGCGTTTGTTCGGTAGTGTAGCCGGTGTGTGTCCCTGTCCAGGTCGTTGGCTATAAAGAAGTGTTCCAATCTCTCCACAAAAGTGTCCCAATCTTCCCCCTCTGTAAATTGCTGGAAATTGCTGAGGTTAGACATGTTGAGCATGTAGTTCGTGACCTCGTATTCCCGTCGGCAGTTGTCGTGTATGTAGGCACCTTTAGTAATGACTCCACAAGGCAGGGTATGATACTTGAGCTGTGTAGACCTGTAGTCCTTTATTTGCAGCTCCTAAGTGAGGACAACAAGCTGTGAGTTCCTTTTATACTGGGTTACCTGCAGTGTGCAGGCAACCCCTAGGTCTCCAGTCGCAGCACCCTCTGGTATACAGGTAAGGTGTGTACAGTATAAGGATACATTCAATGTGGCATAACAGTGTTACAGACATCACACAGTAAACAGGCATGCAGACACAACATAGATAAGTTTCACTTTCCTGCTGCAACACTATCTGGATGACCCAGCGTAGCGGGGCCCATTGAAACATAATGTCATGGTCTGTCCCTGGATCCCCCCACCAATCATAGGTTCAGTGGGGAACCTGGAGGCAGGCTAAAGACAAGAAGTAAGTAACCTTCTTTATTTTTCACATATTCTTCATGCCCCATCCCCTCCACCCACCAACCCGTTTCCAGGATATTTCTGGGTAGTTGCAACTTTCTTGCTGATCTGGCTGGTTGAGAGGCCTGCAGCTTTGCCTGAATTTGCTGCCGTTTCTGTCAGTGCTAGGCACTGCTCGGAGATTGACCTATTCCTGAGCTGCCCCTGGGCCAAGGTAATGGGTTCGGGCAAGAAATATCAGCACGCCTTGCTCTGGACAGGAGCAACACACTTTGTGGAGGAAGACCAGAGAAATCGACCCTTCTATCATTGAATTTAAAAAATGTATATTTAGGTCCCATATATTATAGGCAGTTGCAGAGCAAAGCTCCCTGTACCTTACCAACTCTCTTTTGAAGGATAAAATTGAATCTGCCTCTTCCACCCTTTCAGGCAGTGCATTCCAGATCTTAACCACGCGCTGTGTAAAAAAGTTTTTTCTTACGTTGCCTTTGGTTCTTTTGCTAATCACTTTAAATTTGTGTCCTCTGGTTCTCAACCCTTCAGCCAATGGGAACAATTTGGGATAGATTTTCCGGTCATTTGTGCTCCGTTTCTTGCCCCGGAGCGGCGGCAATGGCAGTGGTGAGGTCTTCTGGGCGGGCGGTCAGCCTTCAGCACCCCGCGGGGTTTTACGGGGCCACTTTTGCGGCAGTGCGGAGCAGCACCGCCCGGAAGAGCTGCGCCGGTGTGCAACGCCCCTGGTTGCGACACTAGCGCGCTTTTTGACTCCCACCCCCCCCGCACCATGCCCCGCAGTGACCACCTGTAAATATGGCCGGTCTAACCTATACCAACTACAGAGAGGTAAATATTGCCGTCCTAAGCTAAGTGTGAATGTTTTTTCTTTTAATTTTTTTTGCGATTTATGTTGTGGTGCGTACGTATTGGGAATGTTTTTGTGGGGGTTTTTTCAGGGGGTTTTTTCTCCCCAGGTATCTCTCAGGGCGCTCCCGGGCTGACTCTTTAGCTCGGGATTTTCCCATGCTAGCGCTGAAGAGAGGTTTACTATGCCTCCCTTAGCGCTGCACCCCAGACTCAGGGCCCAGCTGCCCAATTTTGATGACTGAGGCGCAAACTGTTCCAGGGTGCAAACTTTAACGCCACACTGCCATTACCGCCCCGAAATCAACAAGGTCGAAAATCCAGCTCATACTCTATCGACTCTGTCCAGACCCCTCATGATTTTGAACACCTCGATCAAATCTTCGATCAATCTTCTCTGCTCCAAGGAGAACAACCCCAGTTTCTCCAGTCTATCAACATAACTGAAGTCCCTTATTCCTGGAATCATTCTCGTAAATCTTTTCTGCATCTTCTCTAAGGCCTTCACATCGTTTCTAAAGTGTGGTACCCAGAATTGGACACAGTACTCCAGTTGGGGCCGAACCAGTGTTTTATGCAGGTTACCCATAATTTCCACACAGTTGTACATGATGCCACTATTTATGAAGCCCGAGATCCCATAAGCTTTTTTAACTGCTTTCTTATCCTGCCCTGCCACCTTCATCGATTTATGCACACAGATCCCCAGGTCTCTCTGTTTGTGCAGTCACTTTAGGATTGTACCCTTTAGTTTATATATCCTCTCCTTATTCTTTCTACCAAAATGCATCCATTCACATTTTCTGCACGCTTCTTATAGCAGAGAATGTTAAGGAGAGTTTTAATAGAAGTGTTCAAAATTAAGAAGGGTTTTGATAGAGTAGATAGGGAGAAACTGTTTTCACTGATAGGAGGGTCAGTAACCTATGGACACAGATTTAAGATTATTGGTAAAAATTCCAAGAAGATGAGGAGATTTTTTTTTAACCAGCGAATTATTAAGATTTGGAACACACTGCCTGAATGGATGGTGGAAACAGATTCAATAGTAACTTTCAAAAGGGAATTGGATATAACCTTGAAAAGGAAAAATTTACAGGGCCATGGGGAAAGAGCAGGGGAGTGGGAATAATTGGATAGCTCTTTCAAAGGGCTAGCATAGGCATGATGGGCCGAATGCCCACCTTCTGTGCTGCATGATTCTATAATTTTATTTTTGGAATCATATATACACAATAGAAACATAGAAAATAGGTGCAGGAGCAGGCCATTCGGCCCTTTGAGCTTGCACCACTATTCAATATGATCATGGCTGATCATGCAACTTCAGTACCCGACTCCTGCCTTCCATCCATACCCTCTGATCTCTTTAGCCGTAAAGGCCACATCGAACTCCCTTTTGAATATATCCAAAGAACTGGACTCAACAACTTTCTGTGGTAGAGAATTCCATAGGTTTACAATTCTCTGGGTGAAAAAGTTTCTCCTCATCTCGGCCCTAAATGGCTTACCCCTTATCCTTAGACTGTGACCTCTGGTTCTGGACTTCCCCAATATCGGGAACATTCTTCCTACATCTAACCTGTTCAAACCCGTCAGAATTTTATCTGCTTCTATGAGATCCCCTCTCATTCTTCTAAATTCCAGTGAATATAAGCCGAGTCGATCCAGTTTTTCTTCATATGTCAGTCCTGCCATCCCGGGAATCAGTCTGGTGAACCTTTGCAGCGCTCCCTCAATAGCAAGAATGTCCTTCCTCAGATTAGGAGACTGAAACTGTACACAATACACAAGGTATGGTCCTGTACAAGTGCAGTAAGACCTCCCTACTCCGATACTCAAATCGTCTAACTATGAAGGCCAATCTGCCATTTGCTTTCTTAGCTGCATGCTGTACCTGCATGCTATTTTCAATGACTGATGTACCATGACGCCCAGGTTTCGTTGCACCTCCCCTTTTACTAATCTGTCACCATTCAGATAATAAACTGCCTTCCTGTTTTTGCCACCAAATTGGGTAACCTCACACATTATACTGCATCTGCCATGCATTTGCCCACTCACCTAACCTGTCCAAGTCACCCTGCAGCCTCTTAGCATCCTCCTCACAGCTTACACTACCACCCAGCTTAATGTCATCTGCAAACTTGGAGATATTACATTCAATTCCTTCAGCTAAATCATAAATATATATTGTAAATAGCTGGGGTCCCAGCACTGAACCGTGCAGTACCCCAGTAGGACCCGTTTATTCCTACTCTTTGCTTCCTGTCTGCCAACCAGTTCTCTACCACATCAATACATTACCCCCAATACCATGTGCCTTAATTTTGCACACTAATCTCTTGTGGGACCTTGTCAAAAGCCTTTTGAAAGTCTAAATACACCATATCCACTGTTTCTCCCTTAAACACTCTACTAGTTACATCCTCAAAAAATTCTAGAAGATTTGTCAAGCATGATTTCCCTTTCATAAATCCATGCTGACTTGGACCGATGCTGTCACTGCTTTCCAAATGCGCTGCTATTACATCTTTAATAATTGATGCCAGCATTTTCCCCACTACCGATGTCAGGCTAACCAGACTATAATTCTATGTTTTCTCTCTCCCTCCTTTTTTAAAAAGTGGTGTTACATTAGCTCCCCTCCAATCCATAGAAAATGACCACCAATGCATCTACTATTTCTAGGGCCACTTCCTTAAGTACTCTGGGATGCAGACTATCAGGCCCTGGGGATTTATCGGCCTTCAATCCCATCAATTTCCCTAACACCATTTCCTGACTAATAAGGATTTCCCTCAGTTCCCTCAGTTCCTCCTTCTCGTTAGATCCTCGGTCCCCTAGTATTTTCATGAAGTTATTTGTGTCTTCCTTAGAGAAGACAGAACCAAAGTATTTGTTCAGTTGGTCTGCCATTTCCTTGTTCCCCATTATGAATTCACCTGATTCCGACTGCAAGGGACCTACATTAGTCTTCGCTAATCTTTTTCTCTTCACATATCTATAGGAGCTTTTGCAGTCAGGTTTTATGTTCCCTGCAAGCTTACTCTCATACTCTATTTTCTCCCTCCTAATTAAACTCTAAGTCCTCTTCTGCTGAATTCTAAATTTCTCCCAGTCCTCAGGTTTGCTGCTTTTTCTGGCCAATTTATATGCCTCTTCCTTGGATTTAACACTATCTCTAATTTCCCTTGTTAGCCACGGTTGAGCCACCTTCTCTGTTTTATTTTTACTCCAGACAGGGTTGTACAATTGTTGTTGTTCATCCATGTGGTCTTTAAATGTCTGCCATTGCCTATCTACCAACAACCCTTTAAGTATCATTCGCCAGTCTATCCTAGCCAATTCATGTCTCATACCATCAAAGTTACCTTTCTTTAAGTTCAGGACCCTAGTCTCTGAATTAATAGTGTCACTCTCCATCTTAATGAAGAATTCTACCATATTATGGTCACTCTTCCCCAAGGGGCCTCGCACGACAAATTGCTAATTAATCCTCTCTCATTACATAAGATCCAGTCTAGGATGGCCTGCTCTCTAGTTGGTTCCTCGACATATTGGTCTAGAAAACCATCCCTTATACACTCCAGGCAATCCTCCTCCACAGTATTGCTACCAGTTTGGTTAGCCCAATCTATATGTAGATTAAAGTCACCCATGATAACTGCTGTAATTTATTGCACTCATCCCTAATTTCCTGTTTGATGCCATCCCCAACCTCACTACTACTGTTTGGTGGTCTGTACACAACTCCCACTAGCGTTTTCTGCCCTTTGGTGTTTCGCAGCTCTACCCATATAGATTCCACATCATCCAAACTAATGTCCTTCCTTACTATTGCATTAATCTCCTCTTTAACCAGTAACGCCACCCCACCTCCTTTTCCTTTCTGGCTATCCTTCCTGAATATTGAATACCCCAAAGACAAAGCTTTAGTGTTCACAAAAACCTGTCAGTTGCTCTAACCTCTAAACGAACCGAATGTAAGTTATGCACTTCTTCCTATCATTCGACATAAAGCTACACAGCAAAGCTTAGTCATCAGAATCCTGGCAGTTTGCAGCTGTAAGAGAAAAGTCAACACAAAAGATGTAGGATTAGTAAAATCCTGAGTGTATACATTACTGATCATAAAATAATGTTTGATAATTTGTTGATTAACCTGATTATGTGCCTCATGGGACATGGACTTTTATGAACCAAACATGAACTTCATCCTTGTGAGTTGTAATGTAATCCCAGCCAGATGTACTTCACATTAAAGCCCGGCTGAAAAGTGATGGCAATTAACAGACTTCTAGCTTAATTCACATTTCAAGTTTTTCTATTTATTTGTTCATAATCATGAAAAAATGTAAAATATTTCCTTTTATGAGAATCATACTTTAAAAACATGCGGGCAACATTTCCGTGGGGATTCTCCTGATCGCCTCCGGTGACTTTGTGGAAGAATGGCACAAACGGCCATTTACTCCATTTCTCTACAGTTTCTGATGCTCTTCTACTAAAGTTACAGTGTACCCCATTGTCTTTTCAATCCTGAACTCCAGGTACCACGCCTCTGTGTGGTAGAACATAAAAGAAAACAGGGGAGAGAATCATGCCAGTTCACCCTGTGCATGTCTTCAAACCCAGTGTTGGAACAGGAAAGATGGAGGTTTGGTGCATACCCACAGATCTTTATCATAGATGGCATGTAGCATAGTGAGTCCCAAATGGGAAAACGAAAAATGGTGAAAAAGAATATTTGTTCATGGAAAGACTCTTATCTAGCTCTGAAGCCCTGGTTAACATTTCGATAATCTTAGATTTCATTATGGCCATCTTAATTATATTAAATTAAGGAAGAGAGCCTTCAACTTACTTTCATTTTGATCTTTCCAGTTTCTGCAATACTTAATTTCGAACTTGAAGTGGAATGTTTATGCAACACTTGACACAGAAGTCCGTTTTGTACAAATTAAAAACCATTTATTTTTACTTGCAAGGGAGAGCAGTTCACGCTGGAGTTCCCAACTCAGTCCAACACCCACTCTCTCTGAACAACATTTCGTCAACATATTTATACATATTGATCAACTTAGAATATACGCCAGGTACGCATGACAGTTACGGTTAACAACATTCAGCAATTTTTAAGTGTAATCAATTTAAGTGTGATCACATCTGATCAGATCCATTGTTTTTCGTCTGTAACGCAGGTCATGTGTTGTTTGTCACTCTAAACAGGTGTGTGTGTGTGCAAATTATATTTCTAAGAATTGATTAAGTGGAAGTCCATAGCATGCAAGGTGCAATGTTAAACCCTTAATTGCTGAAAGATGGCTTGTCCCACTTCAGTCCCCCCTTTTGGTCATTGACTACGCCGCCCAACTATTATTAAGTTACCTGCCTTATGCGTCCCGCCCCGATTGCGGTGATCAGCCGCTAGGTTAGGGATGCATAGTGCGTCTAAAGCTAAATAATCCCTGAGTCTTGCACACTCTTCCCGAGCAACTTTCCCTGCTCTTCTGTGATGGTTTTCGCCATTTCCGGTTTCTGCGTCTCCTGCAAGAGGCACATACCATGATAAGACAGCTCAGCGCTAGCAACAGCTGCACAGCCACTAGGATGTGAGAGATTATATGAATCCAAGAGTGTATCTTCACATTCAGCCCCCAGTTACACACTTGGAGGTACCATTGTCACTCACGAAATTCCTTATAAGAACATAAGAACATAAGAAATAGGAACAGGAGTAGGACATACGGCCCCTCGAGCCTGCTCCGCCATTTAGTAAGATCATGGCTGATCTGATCATGAACTCAGCTCCACTTCCCCACCAGCTCCCCATGACCCCTTATCCCCTTATCGTTTAAGAAACTGTCTATTTCTGTCTTAAATTTATTCAATGTCCCAGCTTCCACAGCTCTCTGGGGCAGCGAATTCCACAGATTTACAACCCTCTGAGAGAAGAAATTTCTCCTCATCTCTGTTTTAAATGGGTGGCCCCTTATTCTAAGATCATGCCCTCTAGTTCTAGTCTCCCCCATCAGTGGAAACGTCCTCTCTGCATCCACCTTGTCAAGCCCCCTCATAATCTTATACGTTTCGATAAGATCAGCTCGCATGCTTCTGAATTCCAATGAGTAGAGGCCCAACCTACTCAACCTTTCCTCATAAGTCAACCCACTCATTCCCGGGATCAACCTAGTGAACCTTTTCTGAACTGCCTCCAAAGCAAGTATATCCTTTTGTAAATATGGAAACCAAAACTGCACACAGTATTCCAGATGTGCCCTCACCAATACCTTATATAGCTGTAGCAAGACTTCCCTACTTTTCTATTTCATCCCCTTTGCAATAAAGGCCAAGATACCAGTGGCCTTCCTGATCACCTGCTGTACCTGCATACTATCCTTTTGTGTTTCATGCACAAGTACCCCCAGGTCCCGCTGTACTGCGGCACTTTGCAATCTTTCTCCATTTAAATAATAACTTGCTCTTTGATTCTTTCTGCCAAAGTGAATGATCTCACACTTCCCAACATTATACTCCACCTGCCAAATTTTTGTCCACTCACTTAGCCTGTCAATGTCCTTTTGCAGATTTTTTGTGTCCTCCTCACACATTGCTTTTCCTCCCATCTTTGTATCATTATCAAACTTGGCTATGTTACACTCAGTCTCTTCTTCCAAGTCGTTAATATAGATTGTAAATAGTTAGGGTCCCAGCATTGATCCCTGCGGTACCCCACTAGTTACTGATTGCCAGCCAGAGAATGAACCATTTATCCCGACTCTCTGTTCTCTGTTAGTTAACCAATCCTCTATCCATGCTAATATATGACCCCCAACCCCATGAACTTTTATCTTGTGCAGTAAAATTTGTCAAATACTTTCTGGAAGTCCAAATACACCACATCCACTGGTTCCCCTTTCTCCACCCTGTTCCTCAAAGAACTCCAGAAAATTTGTCAAACATGACTTCCCCTTCATAAATCCATGCTGACTCTGCCTGACCAAATTTTGCTTTTCCAAATGTCCTGCTACTGCTTCTTTAATAATGGATTCCAACATTTTCACAACCACAGATTTTAGGCTAACCGGTCTATAGTTTCCTGCTTTTTGTCTGCCTCCTTTTTTAAATCAGGGCGTTACATTTGCAGTTTTCCAATCTGCTGGGACCCCCCTAAAATCCAGATAATTTTGGTAAATTACAACCAATGCATCCACAAACTCTGCCGCTACTTCTCAAGACCCTAGGATGCAAGCCATCAGGTCCAGGGGATTTATCTTCCTTTAGTCCCATTATCTTACTGAGTACCACCTCCTTAGCGATTGTGATTGTGTTAAGTTCCTCCCTCCCTATAGCCCCTAGACTATCCACTGTTGGAATATTGTTAGTGTTCTCTACCGTAAAGACTGATAGAAAATATTTGTTCAGAGTTTCTGCCATCTCCATGTTCCCCATTACTAATTCCCCGATCTCGTCTTCTAAGGGACCAACATTTACTTTAGCCACTCTTTTCCTTTTTATATACCTATAGAAACTCTTGCTATCTATTTTTATATTTTGTGCGAGTTTCATTTCATAGTCTATCTTCCCTTTCTTAATCATTTTTTTCATCGTTCTTTGTTGGCTTTTAAAAGCTTCCCAGTCTTCTGTCCTCCCACTAGTTTTGGCCACTTTGTATGCCCTTGTTTTTAATTGGATACCGTCCTTTATTTCTTTAGTTAGCTACGGATGGCTATTTTTTCTCTCACACCCTTTCCTCTTAACTGGAATATATTTTTCTTGAGAGTTGTGAAATATCTCCTTAAATGTACACCACTGTTCATCAACTGTCCTACACTTTAATCTATTTTCCCAGTCCACTTACCCAACTCTGCCCTCATACCTTCATAGTCTCCTTTATTTAAGCTTAGTATGCTGGTTAGAGATCCAACTTTCTCACCCTCCATCAGAATTTGAAATTCAATCATGCTATGATCACTCATTCCAAGGGGATCCTTTACTAGGAGATTGTTTATTAATCCTGTCTCATTACACAGGACCAGATCTAAGATAGTCTGCCCCCTGGTTGGTTCCGTTACATACTGCTCAAGGAACCCATCCCTTACGCACTCTATGAACTCCTTCTCAAGGCTACTCTAACCAATTTGATTTGTCCAATCAATACGGAGATTAAAATCACCCATGATTATTGCTGTTCCCTTTTTACAAACCCCCACTATTCCCTGGTTTATGCTCCGACCAACAGAGTTGTTACTGTTAGGGGGCCTATAGACTGAGCCGACCAGTGACTTTTTTCTCTATTGTTCCTTATCTCCACCCAAACTGTTTCAACACCCTTATCATTTGAGCCAATATCGTTTCTTACTATTGCAGTGATTCCATCCTTTATCAATAGAGCTACCCCACCTCCTTTTCCTTTCTGTCTGCCCTTCCGGATTGTCAAGTACCCCTGAATATATAATTCCCAGCCCTGGTCACCTTGCAACCACGACTCTGTAATGGCTATCAGATCATACCCATTTGTCTCAATTTGTGCCGTCAACTCATCTATTTTGTTACAAATGCTACAGGCATTTAGACAAAGTGCCTTTAAGTTTTTTTTTACACTGTTTTCCTGCTTGTTTCCTCTCTCCTTCAAACTCACTTTCTTTATTTTTGCTTTCGAATTCCAACTTTACTCCCGTCCCTCCTGAATCTATTTTCAGGTTCCCATCCCCCTGCCAAGCTAGTTTAAACCCTCCCCAACAGCACTAGCACCCCTCCCCCGCCCACGAGGATATTGGTCCCGGCTCTGTTGAGGTGCAACCCGTGCTTGTAAAGGTCCCACCTCCCCCAGAAGCGGTCCCAATACCTCAGGAAACTAAAGCCCTCCCGCCTGCACCATCTCTCCAGCCACGTATTCATCTGTTCTATCCTCCTATTTCTGTACTCACTAGCTCATGGCACTGGGAGTAATCCGGAGATTACTATCTTTTGAGGTCCTGCTTTTTAATCACTCTCCTAGCTCCCTAAACCCTGCCTGCAGGACTTCATCCCCCTTCCTAGCTATGTCATTAGTACCGATGTGGACCACGACATCTGGCTGTTCACCCTCTCCCCCCAGAATGCCCTGCCTAGCACGGCCAGGTCATGTTCTAGAACATGATACCATTTAAGAGTCTTTCGGAGACTTTCCTTAATCTCCTTCCGGTCTTCTGGCAGGTGGGGAATTGGAGCCCCCACCGGTTCCCCATACTGTTCTAATTCGTCTCTGAGCCTGTCAGTGATGTTTAGGGTCAACTGTTTTTTGGGATAGATATATACCATTTGGGCATGTCTGATATTTACTGGGATCCGGGGTTTAAAGCAGAAGTTGGGCATGGTTATGTTACATTCTAACCCAGCATAGTCATAGGTGGTTTCGGTTGTAACCACACAGTACTCCCCTTTTCCTCGGTAAGCAGAGCGAGTCTGCTAATCGTCTACATGAGACACTTCCAGCACACACCCATCTGTTTGGTTGAACCCGCACCCATCTTTGCTCCCGGTTCCTACTGGGTGGGGCCAGATGATGAACTAGGCTAGGGTGACCCCCTTTATAGTCCCATTTCTCCGAATGGCGTACTGACCTATGGGAAAATATCGAAGGTACTCATCCCCCCCCAGATCAACCCCAGGTTCTTGACCTCGTATTGCGGGTAAGGGATCAGGTCCTCGGCTACTGCTGGGGTCAAGAGAATCATGCCCACTAGTTGTTGGTGTGAGTCCACACACCCTTGGACTACAGGATATACCCTTGTCATTTCTTTCAGCGTACATGCAGCTATAGCCCCAGGCAGTTGTGCAATGTCATGAAGGTGGCTACTGTTTATCCAGTCAGGCACCTCGCCCCTTCGGATCTGATCCAGATTGTGTCTTACTTGCCCGATCATCTAGTTACCATAGGAGTGACAAATTTCCCTCTTTACAGAGGCGACGGCATCATCATATTCCCAGTCAATCAACCGGTTGATGGTGGTCGCATGTCCTTCCATTGCCGTCATCCTCTTGAATAAATCCTGGACTGCCTGTTCCCCAAGCTCCACCCCTGGTTGTCCTTTTGTACCAGGGTTTTCAACACCCCTTTCAAGTGCTCTGCCCTGGCCTGGACATCCTGTATGTCTGGGGCATTGACAAGGGTTGTCCCCGTGTTTACTCCGGTTAGAATGTCATTGACTAGTCCTCGCTTATGTCGATGGAGTTCCTCTGAGTGTCCCCTGAAGCGGGATGCCCCTGTGGCATCCGCGGCTTCCTTCAGCACGGTGTATAATAATCTCTCATACAGCTTATGCAGTCTTACGACACATCTACTTGGTAATCCTAACTCTGTTAAGTTTACTATAACTGCCACAATCTTGTGATGCATATTGTATTACAATTCCATACCCTCTGCTCTAAAGACTATCCCACTCGGGGGACCAGGCATCAATTCAGGGCAATGTAACGGCTCGGGTGGAGTGGTGATGGGTGGGGTGGTAGTTGCTAGCCACTTGTTGACCCACTTCACTCTTAACACGGGTGATGGGCATGACCCTTCTTTGTTTTCAGAGTTATAGATAAATTGGGCCCTTATCTCGCTTGACCATATACATATTACGCCCGCCTCAGGCTTGTATTCGGCCACTGCTTGGAAAGCATTGCATGGTAGATTAAGTGGTTCCATAAAGTCTTTCATATACTTGAGTGAGAATAGCCTACTATGCAAAAGACAATACATACATATGGTTCAGTTTTTCAGTACAAATATATCCATCAGATTGTGACCAGGTCTTCCACATCCGTGTATTGAAGTGCTGTCGTAGTTTGGCAGCCATACTGTCTGCCCGGTCTGGAAGATCCCGTATATTCTGACTCCGTTGGGGGTTATGTGCCGTCTGTAGTCCGGGTCATTTGGGTCTTCACCGTCGGCGGTGTACACCTGGGTTGCCTCTCAGAGCAGCAGTAGCATTTTCCAGCATGCCGTCCTGTAAAGAGAAAGGGTGGACACTCTCAGGCTATCCTCTCCAGATCAGCTGGGACCAGTTTCCAATGCCCTTTTCCTCCCATATCCAGCACGTGCTGGTATCACCACTTATCAAGATTTGGTATGGCCTGATCCACCAAGGGGCGAACCCTGTTCCCCCTGGTAATCCCTTGACCATGATCTTTGCGACTACCTGCGGCATATCTGTCGGGGATCCAAAATTCTCATCATGGTCCCTACATTTCTGTTGCTCCCTGACTTCCTGCCTCATATAAGAACATAAGAAATAGGAGCACGAGAAGGCAACCTGGCCCCTTGAGCCTGCTCCACCATTTAATAAGATCATCGCTGATCAGATCATGGACTCAGCTCCACTTCCCTGCCCTCTCCCCATAACCCTTTACTCCCTTATCGCTCAAAAATCGGTCTATCTCCGCCTTAAATATATTCAGTGACCCAGCCTCCACAGCTCTCTGAGGCAGAGAATTCCATAGATTTACAACCCTCGGTGTTAGATCTCTTAATTTTCAATGAAATGCGAACTTCGGTTGTAGTTTTAATATAACTTTTATTCTGACAGCAGCAACAAGCTTCTGGCTGATTGCCAGTCCTTTGTCTTTCTGAGAACACATGGCAAAACAATTTACAGAAAAGAACGCGCCTTCTTTGACCTTATTGGCTCAATTAATATACTGTTAACCTTTAATTGGCTCGCTGTCAATGGTCCTGAAATGTCAAGTTGATTGATGACTTAATGCAATGTGCTGAGTTGCACGTAGAAGCTCTTACTGGGGTGTCTGTGCTTTATCACAGACTGCTTGTTTGAATTCTCTATCACTCTGAGAGAAGAAATTCCTCTTCATCTCAGTTTTAAATTGGCGTTCCCTTATTCCGAGACTGTATTCCCAAGTTTTAGTTTCCCCTATGAATGGAAATATCCACTCTGCATCCACCTTGTCAAGTGTTATGTATTTATGCTTGGGATCACCAGACACCAGGTGGTGCCACTGTCAGAGTCATTGGGCTGTACATGTGTGTGCACGGTCACTTGTATATAAATGCGGGTACCATGTCACGCGCGTTACTTTGGGCGCGGATAAAGTTGGATCAGGTTTGCACCTGAGGCAGTTTACAGTAATAAGTCTTTTGAGTCATTACATTCATTACATTTAGGGACGAGGTAACTTAAGAACCTTTGCATGTACAATGGGCACTATTGGAATTTTGGAGAGAGTCACGGATGGCGAGGATTGGGCGGATTTTATCGACCGCCTGGATTAGTATTTTGTGGCCAACAAAATGGAGGGAGACGCTGATGCAGTTCGGCGCAGGGCCGTTTTCCTCACCATTTGTGGTCCAAAAATCTATGGCCTCATGAAGAATCTTCTCTCGCCTTTACGTCCAACAGACAAAGAATATGGAGATTTGTGTGCTTTGGTGCGTGACCATCTCAAGCCAAAAGAGTGGATCATCATCTCACACTATCGCTTCTACACACATGTTCGTGCTGAGGGCCAGGATGTGTCAGGATTCATCGCCGACCTGTGACGTCTTGCTGAACCATGTAAGTTTGGGAACGTGAGAGGCATCAACCATGATGTGATTCTTCGGAAGTTATTGGCAGAAGAGAAGCTAGATTTGAGCAAGGCCGTCGTGACTGCCCAGGCATGCATAACGACTGATGATAAGTTGAAGCAGATATCATCGAAGAGTCGGAGCTCCACGGCAAGTACTGTAAACAAGATTGTGTCATCGTCTGGCTGAGCTGGTTATGGCAGGGCCTACTCGACTGCTTATGTGAAACCTGTAGCTGCTCAAAGTCCGCCAACTGGTACAAATCTGATTTCACCCTGTTGGTGTTGTGGGGGCAATCATTGGCCTCATCAGTGTCAGTTTAAACATACGCCTGTAATGGCTGTTCGAAAGTGGGGCATCTTCAGAGAATGTGCCCACAACTGAGCAGGCGTGCTGATGCTCATCACTTTGCTGATGATGACCAGTCCAGTGCTGGCCCAGATACACAACCCGAGGAGGAAGTCTATGGTCTGTATTCGTTCTTGGGAAAGAGCCAGCCGATAATCATTAATGTGGAGCTGAATGGCATGCCTATACCAATGGAGCTGGACACGGGTGCGAGTCAGTTGATAATGAGCCAAAGGACATTTGACAAGCTGTGGGACACTGAGGCTGTGAAGCCTAAGCTGAGTCCAGTCAATGCCAAGTTGTGTGCTTACACTAAGGAACTCATCCCGGTGATTGGCAGTGCAGTAGTCAAGGTGTAATTTGATGGTGTGGTTCATGATCTACCATTGTGGATCATCCCAGATAATGGTCCAATGCTGTTCGGCAGAAATTGGCTCGAGATAATCAAGTGGAATTGAAATGATATCAAAGCGTTGTCCTTGGTGGATGACACTTCGTGTGCTCAAGTGTTGAAGAAGTTTCCTTCTTTGTTTGAACCGGGCATTGGCAACTTTACTGGAGCCAAAGTGCAGATTCACCTGGATTCTGATGCAAGGACTGGCTATCATAAAGCTTGGTCTGTTCCTTACATGATGAGGGAGAAGGTTGAAATTGAGCTTGACAGACTCCAATGTGAAGGGGTCATATCACCGGTCGAGTTTAACGAGTGGGCCAGTCCCACTCTTCCTGTGTTGAAGAGTGATGGCACTGTCAGGATTTGTGGAGCCTACAAGGTTACGATTAACTGATTTTCGAAACAGGATCAGTACCCATTACCGAAGGCTGATGACCTGTTTGCCATACTAGCTGGTGGAAAGTCATTCACGAAACTGGATCTGACGTCGGCCGATATGACACAAGAGCTTGTCAACACTTCGAAGAAACTCACCTGCATCAACACCCATAAAGGACTGTTCGTCTACAACAGGTGTCCTTTTGGAATTCGTTCGACTGCAGCCATATTTCAGAGGAATATGGAGAGTCTACTGAAGTCCGTTCCTAGAACTGTCATGTTTCAAGATGACATTCTGGTCACAGGTCACAACACAACTGAATATCTGTAGCTTGAAGAAGCCCTACATCATTTGGACAAAGTGGGACTCAGGATGAAACATTCAAAGTGTGTCTTCATGGCACCTGAAGTTGAATTCCTGGGGAGGAAGATTGCTGCTGATGGCATCAGGCCTACTGATTCGAAAACCAAGGCCATTAAAAATGCACCCAGGCCTCAGAATGTGATGGAGCTATGTTCATTCTTTGGGCTACTCAACTACTTTGGTAATTTCTTACCCAGATTGTGCACTTTGTTAGAGCCACTGCACGTGTTACTCTGAAAAGGCAACAACTGGGTCTGAGGTGTGTCTCAAGATAGAGCCTTTGAGAAAGCTAAGAATCTGCTCTGTTCAAACAAGTTGCTTGTTCATTATGATCTGTGTAAGTGTCTTGTGATGCTTCATCATATGGGGTTGGCTATGTACTCCAACAAGCAAATGAGTCGGGTAAGCTACAATCTGTTGCGTATGCTTCGAGAAGTTTGTCAAAGACGGAAAGAGCTTACAGCATGGTAGAAAAAGGATCTTCGGCCTGTGTGAATGTGGTCAAAAAGATGCATCAGTACCTGTTTGGTCTTTGTTTTGATCTCGAAACGGATCACAAGCCACTCATTTCATTGTTTTCGGGAAACAAGGTATTAATACCAATGCATCATCCCGCATCCAGAAGTGGGCATTGACATTGTCTGCCTATGATTATGTTATTCATCCTAGACCTAGCACTGAGAATTGTGCCGATGCACTGAACCATCTGCCGTTGCCCACACCTGAGGTGGAGACGCCTCAATCTGCAGATCCACTGTTAGTAATGGATGCTTTTGAGAGTGAAGGAACTCCTGTCACTGCTCAACAAATTAGGATCTGGACCAGCCATGATCCTATTTTATCGGTTGTGAAAGGTTATGTCCTCAGTGGTGATTGGTCTGCAATACCTATGGAAATGTGTGATGAGACCAAACCTTACAACTGTTGCAAAGATGAACTATCCATTCAGTCAGATTGTTTACTGTAGCGTAATCGTGTTGTTCTGCCTAAGAAAGGTAGAGAAAAATTTGTACGTGAACTACATAGCACTCATCCTGATATTGTCATGATGAAAACCATTGTTAGGGCTCATATATGGTGGCCTGGAATTGACTCTGATCTGGAATCATATGTGCATCAGTGCAATACTTGCATGCAGCTAAGTAAAGTACCAGCGGAATCTCCACTGAGTCTTTGGTCGTGGCCATCTAAACCTTGGTCGAGGATCGATATCGATTTTGCGGGTCCTTTCCTGGGTAAGATGTTTTTTGTTGTGGTGAATGCATATTCAAAGTGGATAGAGTGTACTATTATATCATCCAGTACATCTACAGCTACTATTGAGAGCCTTCGTGTCATGTTTGCTACTCATGGTTTGCCTGACATTGTTGTGAGCGACAACGGATCTTGCTTCACAAGTCTGGAGTTTCAAGAGTTAATGAAACTCAATGGTATTAAACATGTGAGGTCAGCCCCATTCAAACTTGCTTCTGATGACTACTGATCAGTACAGAACTATTGATGAAGAGAAATCTCAAGCTCTCTATTGCTCATCCCGACTTGAATGATCATGTTCAAAACAGATGTCAAAGTCAGCAAGGGTATCATGATCATGCTGCTGTGTTACGTGTCATCTCTGTCGATGATCCGGTTTATGTACTGAACTATGGTCAAGGTCCAAATTGGATCGCCGGTACTGCTACAGTCAAGGAGGCTAACAGAGTGTTTATTGTCGTGGTCAAGAATGGGCAAACATGCAGGAAACATGTTGATCAGATAAAATTGCAGCACACGGATGAACTGGAACCGCTTGAGGAAGATGCAGTCAGTGACCAACCAACCAATGTTCATTCATCAGAGGAGTTTGCTGTCATTATTGAAACTGGACCTCCAGTCTCTGATGTGGTCATTACCACTCCCATCAGATCGGTTACTCAACCTTAGGGAGGGAACGATCAATAACACAATATAGGGAGGGAACGATCAATAACACAATATAGGGAAGGAACGATCAATAACACAATATAGGGAGGGAACGATCAATAACACAATGTAGGGAGGGAACGATCAATAACACAATGTAGGGAAGGAACGATCAATAACACAATATAGGGAGGGAACAATCAATAACACAATATAGGGAGGGAACGATCAATAACACAATATAGGGAGGGAACGATCAATAACACAATATAGGGAGGGAACGATCAATAACACAATATAGGGAGGGAACGATCAATAACACAATATAGGGAGGGAACGATCAATAACACAATATAGGGAGGGAACGATCAATAACACAATATAGGGAGGGAACGATCAATAACACAATATAGGGAAGGAACGATCAATAACAAAATATAGGGAGGAAACGATCAATAGCACAATATAGGGAGGGAACGATCAATAACACAATATAGGGAAGGAACGATCAATACCACAATATAGGGAAGGAACGATCAACAACACAATATAGGGAAGGAACGATCAACAACACAATATAGGGAGGGAACGATCAATAACACAATATAGTCTGGGAACGATCAATAACACAATATAGGGAGGGAACGATCAATAACACAATATAGGGAGGGAACGATCAATAACACAATATAGGGAGGGAACGATCAATAACACAATATAGGGAGGGAACGATCAATAACACAATATAGGGAGGGAACGATCAATAACACAATATAGGGAGGGAACGATCAATAACACAATATAGGGAGGGAACGATCAATAACACAATATAGGGAGGGAACGATCAATAACACAATATAGGGAGGGAACGATCAATAACACAATATAGGGAAGGAACGATCAATAACAAAATATAGGGAGGAAACGATCAATAGCACAATATAGGGAGGGAACGATCAATAACACAATATAGGGAAGGAACGATCAATACCACAATATAGGGAAGGAACGATCAACAACACAATATAGGGAGGGAACGATCAATAACACAATATAGGGAGGGAACGATCAATAACACAATATAGGGAGGGAACGATCAATAACACAATATAGGGAGGGAACGATCAATAACACAATATAGGGAGGGAACGATCAATAACACAATATAGGGAGGGAACGATCAATAACACAATATAGGGAAGGAACGATCAATAACAAAATATAGGGAGGAAACGATCAATAGCACAATATAGGGAGGGAACGATCAATAACACAATATAGGGAAGGAACGATCAATACCACAATATAGGGAAGGAACGATCAACAACACAATATAGGGAAGGAACGATCAACAACACAATATAGGGAGGGAACGATCAATAACACAATATAGGGAGGGAACGATCAATAACACAATATAGTCTGGGAACGATCAATAACATAATATAGGGAGGGAACGATCAATAACACAAAATAGGGAGGGAACGATCAATAACACAATATAGGGAAGGAACGATCAATAACACAATATAGGGAAGGAGCGATCAATAACACAATATAGGGAGGGAACGATCATTAGCACAATATAGGGAAGGAACGATCAATACCACAATATAGGGAGGGAACGATCAATACCACAATATAGGGAAGGAACGATCAATAACACAATATAGGGAAGGAACGATCAAAAACACAATATAGGAAAGGAACGATCAATAAGACAATATAGGGAAGGAACGATCAATAACACAATATAGGGAAGGAACGATCAAAAACACAATATAGGAAAGGAACGATCAATAACACAATATAGGGAAGGAACGATCAATAACACAATATAGGGAAGGAACGATCAATAACACAATATAGGGAGGGAACGATCAAAAACACAATATAGGAAAGGAACGATCAATAACACAATATAGGGAGGGAACGATCAATACCACAATATAGGGAAGGAACGATCAATAACACAATATAGGGAAGGAACGATCAATAACACAATATAGGGAAGGAACGATCAATAATAAATATAGGGAAGGAAGGATCAATAACACAATATATGGAGGGAACGATCAATAACACAATATAGGGAGGGAACGATGAATAGCACAATATAGGGAGGGAACGATCAGTAACACAATATAGGGAGGGAACGATCAATACCACAATATAGGGAGGGAACGATCAATAGCACATTATAGTGAAGGAACGATCAATAACACAATATAGGGAGGGAACGATCAATAACACAATATAGGGAGGGAACGATCAATAACACAATATAGGGAAGGAACGATCAATAACAATATAGGGAAGGAACGATCAATAACACAATATAGGGAAGGAACGATCAATAACACAATATAGGGAAGGAACGATCAATAACACAATTTATGGAGGGAACGATCAATAACACAATATAGGGAGGGAACGATCAATAACACAATATAGGGAAGGAACGATCATTAGCACAATATAGGGAGGGAACGATCAATAACAGAATATAGGGAGGGAACGATCAGTAGCACAATATAGGGAAGGAACGATCAATAACACAATATAGGGAGGGAACGATCAATACCACAATATAGGGAAGGAACGATCAATAACACAATATAGGGAAGGAACGATCAAAAACACAATATAGGAAAGGAACGATCAATAACACAATATAGGGAAGGAACGATCAATAACAATATAGGGAGGGAACGATCAATAACACAATATAGGGAAGGAACGATCAATAATAAATATAGGGAAGGAAGGATCAATAATACAATATAGGGAGGGAACGATCAATAACACAATATAGGGAGGGAACAATCAATAACAAAATATAGGGAGGGAACGATGAATAGCACAATATAGGGAGGGAACGATCAGTAACACAATATAGGGAGGGAACGATCAATACCACAATATAGGGAGGGAACGATCAATAGCACATTATAGTGAAGGAACGATCAATAACACAATATAGGGAGGGAACGATCAATAACACAATATAGGGAGGGAACGATCAATAACACAATATAGGGAAGGAACGATCAATAACAATATAGGGAAGGAACGATCAATAACACAATATAGGGAAGGAACGATCAATAACACAATATAGGGAAGGAACGATCAATAACACAATATAGGGAGGGAACAATCAATAACAAAATATAGGGAGGGAACGATGAATAGCACAATATAGGGAGGGAACGATCAGTAACACAATATAGGGAGGGAACGATCAATACCACAATATAGGGAGGGAACGATCAATAGCACATTATAGTGAAGGAACGATCAATAACACAATATAGGGAGGGATCGATCAATAACACAATATAGGGAGGGAACGATCAATAACACAATATAGGGAAGGAACGATCAATAACAATATAGGGAAGGAACGATCAATAACACAATATAGGGAAGGAACGATCAATAACACAATATAGGGAAGGAACGATCAATAACACAATATATGGAGGGAACGATCAATAACACAATATAGGGAGGGAACGATCAATAACACAGTATAGGGAGGGAACGATCAGTAACACAATATAGGGAGGGAACGATCAATAACACAATACAGGGAGGGAACGATCAATAGCACAATACAGGGAGGGAACGATCAATAGCAAAATATAGGGAGGGAACGATCAATAACACAATATAGGGAGGGAACGATCAATAACACAATATAGGGAAGGAACGATCAATAACACAATATAGGGAAGGAACGATCAATAACACAATATATGGAGGGAACGATCAATAACACAATATAGGGAGGGAACGATCAATAACACAATATAGGGAGGGAACGATCAATAACACAATATAGGGAGGGAACGATGAATAGCACAATATAGGGAGGGAACGATCAGTAACACAATATAGGGAGGGAACGATCAATAACACAATATAGGGAGGGAACGATCAATACCACAATATAGGGAGGGAACGATCAATAGCACATTATAGTGAAGGAACGATCAATAACACAATATAGGAAAGGAACGATCAATAACACAATATAGGGAGGGAACGATCAATAACACAATATAGGGAGGGAACGATCAATAACACAATATAGGGAAGGAACGATCAATAACACAATATGGGAAGGAACGATCAATAACACAATATAGGGAAGGAACGATCAATAACACAATATATGGAGGGAACGATCAATAACACAATATAGGGAGGGAACGATGAATAGCACAATATAGGGAGGGAACGATCAGGAACACAACATAGGGAGGGAACGATCAATAACACAATATAGGGAGGGAACGATCAATAGCACAATATAGGGAGGGAACGATCAATAGCACAATATAGGGAGGGAACGATCAATAACACAATATAGGGAGGGAACGATCAATAACACAATATAGGGAGGGAACGATCAATAACACAATATAGGGAGGGAACGATCAATACCACAATATAGGGAAAGAACGATCAATAACACATTATAGTGAAGGAACGATCAATAACACAATATAGGAAAGGAACGATCAATAACACAATATAGGGAGGGAACGATCAATAACACAATATAGGGAAGGAACGATCAATAACAATATAGGGAAGGAACGATCAATAACACAATATAGGGAAGGAACGATCAATAACACAATCTAGGGAAGGAACGATCAATAACACAATATATGGAGGGAACGATCAATAACACAATATAGGGAGGGAACGATCAATAACACAATAGAGGGAGGGAACGATGAATAGCACAATATAGGAAGGGAACGATCAGTAACACAATATAGGGAGGGAACGATCAATAACACAATATAGGGAGGGAACGATCAATAACACAATATAGGGAGGGAACGATCAATAACACAATATAGGGATGGAACGATCAATAACACAATATAGGGAGGGAACGATCAATAACACAATATAGGGAGGGAACGATCAATAACACAATATCGGGATGGAACGATCAATAACACAATATAGGAAGGGAACGATTAATAACACAATATAGGGAGGGAACGATCAATAACACAATATAGGAAGGGAACGATCAATACCACAATATAGGGAGGGAACGATCAATAACACAATATAGGGAGGGAACGATCAATAACAGAATAGAGGGAGGGAACGATCAATAACACAATATAGGGAGGGAACGATCAATAACACAATATAGGGAGGGAACGATCAATAACACAATATAGGGAGGGAACGATCAATACCACAATAAAGGGAAGGAACGATCAATAACACATTATAGTGAAGGAACGATCAATAACACAATATAGGAAGGGAACGATCAATAACACAATATAGGGAGGGAACGATCAATAGCACAATATAGGGAGGGAACGATCAATAGCACAATATAGGGAGGGAACGATCAATAGCACAATATAGGGAGGGAACGATCAATAACACAATATAGGGAGGGAACGATCAATAACACAATATAGGGAAGGAATGATTAATAACACAATATAGGGAGGGAACGATCAATAGCACAATATAGGGAGGGAACGATCAATAGCACAATATAGGGAGGGAACGATCAATAACACAATGTAGGGAAGGAACGATCAATAACACAATGTAGGGAGGGAACGATCAATAACACAATGTAGGGAAGGAACGATCAATAACACAATATAGGGAGGGAACGATCAATAACACAATATAGGGAGGGAACGATCAATAACACAATATAGGGGGGGAACGATCAATAACGCAATATAGGGATGGAACGATCAATAACACAATATAGGGAGGGAACGATCAATAACACAATATAGGGAGGGAACGATCAATAGCACAATATAGGGAGGGAACGATCAATAGCACAATATAGGGAGGGAACGATCAATAGCACAATATAGGGAGGGAACGATCAATAGCACAATATAGGGAGGGAACGATCAATAACACAATATAGGGAGGGAACGATCAATAACACAATATAGGGAGGGAACGATCAATAACACAATATAGGGAAGGAACGATCAATAACACAACATAGGGAGGGAACAATCAATAACACAATATAGGGAGGGAACGATCAATAGCACAATATAGGGAAGGAACGATCAATAACACAATGTAGGGAGGGAACGATCAATAACACAATGTAGGGAAGGAACGATCAATAACACAATATAGGGAGGGAACGATCAATAACACAATATAGGGAGGGAACGATCAATAACACAATATAGGGAGGGAATGATCAATAACACAATATAGGGAGGGAACGATCAATAACACAATATAGGGAGGGAACGATCAATACCACAATATAGGGAAGGAACGATCAATAACACATTATAGTGAAGGAACGATCAATAACACAATATAGGAAGGGAACGATCAATAACACAATATAGGGAGGGAACGATCAATAACACAATATAGGGAAGGAACGATCAATAACTATATAGGGAAGGAACTATCAATAACACAATATAGGGAAGGAACGATCAATAACACAATATAGGGAAGGAACGATCAATAACACAATATATGGAGGGAACGATCAATAACACAATATAGGGAGGGAACGATCAATAACACAATATAGGGAGGGAACGATCAATAACACAATATAGGGAGGGAACGATCAATAACACAATATATGGAGGGAACGATCAATAACACAATATAGGGAGGGAACGATCAATAACACAATATAGGGAGGGAACGATGAATAGCACAATATAGGGAGGGAACGATGAATAGCACAATATAGGGAGGGAACGATCAGTAACACAATATAGGGAGGGAACGATCAATAACACAATATAGGGAGGGAACGATCAATAACACAATATAGGGAGGGAACGATCAATAACACAATATAGGGATGGAACGATCAATAACACAATATAGGGAGGGAACGATCAATAACACAATATAGGGATGCAACGATCAATAACACAATATAGGAAGGGAACGATCAATAACACAATATAGGGAGGGAACGATCAATAACACAATATCGGGAGGGAACGATCAATAACACAATATAGGGAGGGAACGATCAATAACACAATATAGGGAGGGAACGATCAATAACACAATAGAGGGAGGGAACGATCAATAACACAATATAGGGAGGGAACGATCAATAACACAATATAGGGAGGGAACGATCAATAACACAATATAGGGAGGGAACGATCAATACCACAATATAGGGAAGGAACGATCAATAACACATTATAGTGAAGGAACGATCAATAACACAATATAGGAAGGGAACGATCAATAACACAATATAGGGAGGGAACGATCAATAACACAATAAAGGGAAGGAACGATCAATAACAATATAGGGAAGGAACGATCAATAACACAATATAGGGAAGGAACGATCAATAACACAATATAGGGAAGGAACGATCAATAACACAATATATGGAGGGAACGATCAATAACACAATATAGGGAGGGAACGATCAATAACACAATATAGGGAGGGAACGATCAATAACACAATATATGGAGGGAACGATGAATAGCACAATATAGGGAGGGAACGATCAGTAACACAATATAGGGAGGGAACGATCAATAACACAATATAGGGAGGGAACGATCAATAGCACAATATAGGGAGGGAACGATCAATAGCACAATATAGGGAGGGAACGATCAATAGCACAATATAGGGAGGGAACGATCAATAACACAATATAGGGAGGGAACGATCAATAACACAATATAGGGAAGGAATGATTAATAACACAATATAGGGATGGAACGATCAATAACACAATATAGGGAGGGAACGATCAATAGCACAATATAGGGAGGGAACGATCAATAACACAATGTAGGGAAGGAACGATCAATAACACAATGTAGGGAGGGAACGATCAATAACACAATGTAGGGAAGGAACGATCAATAATACAATATAGGGAGGGAACGATCAATAACACAATATAGGGAGGGAACGATCAATAACACAATATAGGGAGGGAACGATCAATAACACAATATAGGGATGGAACGATCAATAACACAATATAGGGAGGGAACGATCAATAACACAATATAGGGAGGGAACGATCAATAGCACAATATAGGGAGGGAACGATCAATAACGCAATATAGGGAGGGAACGATCAATAGCGCAATATAGGGAGGGAATGATCAATAACACAATATAGGGAGGGAACGATCAATAACGCAATATAGGGAGGGAACGATCAATAACACAATATAGGGAAGGAACGATCAATAACACAATATAGGGAGGGAACAATCAATAACACAATATAGGGAGGGAACGATCAATAGCACAATATAGGGAGGGAACGATCAATAACACAACATAGGGAAGGAACGATCAATAACACAATGTAGGGAGGGAACGATCAATAACACAATGTAGGGAAGGAACGATCAATAACACAATATAGGGAGGGAACGATCAATAACACAATATAGGGAGGGAACGATCAATAACACAATATAGGGAGGGAACGATCAATAACACAATATAGGGAGGGAACGATCAATACCACAATATAGAGAAGGAACGATCAATAACACATTATAGTGAAGGAACGATCAATAACACAATATAGGAAGGGAACGATCAATAACACAATATAGGGAGGGAACGATCAATAACACAACATAGGGAAGGAACGATCAATAACAATATAGGGAAGGAACGATCAATAACACAATATAGGGAAGGAACGATCAATAACACAATATAGGGAAGGAACGATCAATAGCACAATATAGGGAGGGAACGATCAATAACACAATATAGGGAGGGAACGATCAATAACACAATATAGGGAGGGAACGATCAATAACACAATATATGGAGGGAACGATGAATAGCACAATATAGGGAGGGAACGATCAGTAACACAATATAGAGAGGGAACGATCAATAACACAATATAGGGAGGGAACGATCAATAGCACAATATAGGGAGGGAACGATCAATAGCACAATATTGGGAGGGAACGATCAATAGCACAATATAGGGAGGGAACGATCAATAACACAATATAGGGAGGGAACGATCAATAACACAATATAGGGAAGGAATGATTAATAACACAATATAGGGATGGAACGATCAATAACACAATATAGGGAGGGAACGATCAATAGCACAATATAGGGAGGGAACGATCAATAACACAATGTAGGGAAGGAACGATCAATAACACAATGTAGGGAGGGAACGATCAATAACACAATGTAGAGAAGGAACGATCAATAACACAATATAGGGAGGGAACGATCAATAACACAATATAGGGAGGGAACGATCAATAACACAATATAGGGAGGGAACGATCAATAACACAATATAGGGATGGAACGATCAATAACACAATATAGGGAGGGAACGATCAATAACACAATATAGGGAGGGAACGATCAATAGCACAATATAGGGAGGGAACGATCAATAACACAATATAGGGAGGGAACGATGAATAGCACAATATAGGGAGGGAACGATGAATAGCACAATATAGGGAGGGAACGATCAGTAACACAATATAGGGAGGGAACGATCAATAACACAATATAGGGAGGGAACGATCAATAACACAATATATGGAGGGAACGATCAATAACACAATATAGGGATGGAACGATCAATAACACAATATCGGGAGGGAACGATCAATAACACAATATAGGGATGGAACGATCAATAACACAATATAGGAAGGGAACGATCAATAACACAATATAGGGAGGGAACGATCAATAACACAATATAGGGAGGGAACGATCAATAACACAATATAGGGAGGGAACGATCAATAACACAATAGAGGGAGGGAACGATCAATAACACAATATAGGGAGGGAACGATCAATAACACAATATAGGGAGGGAACGATCAATAACACAATATAGGGAGGGAACGATCAATACCACAATATAGGGAAGGAACGATCAATAACACATTATAGTGAAGGAACGATCAATAACACAATATAGGAAGGGAACGATCAATAACACAATATAGGGAGGGAACGATCAATAACACAATATAGGGAAGGAACGATCAATAACAATATAGGGAAGGAACGATCAATAACACAATATAGGGAAGGAACGATCAGTAACACAATATAGGGAAGGAACGATCAATAACACAATATATGGAGGGAACGATCAATAACACAATATAGGGAGGGAACGATCAATAACACAATATAGGGAGGGAACGATCAATAACACAATATAGGGAGGGAACGATCAATAACACAATATATGGAGGGAACGATGAATAGCACAATATAGGGAGGGAACGATCAGTAACACAATATAGGGAGGGAACGATCAATAACACAATATAGGGAGGGAACGATCAATAGCACAATATAGGGAGGGAACGATCAATAGCACAATATAGGGAGGGAACGATCAATAGCACAATATAGGGAGGGAACGATCAATAACACAATATAGGGAGGGAACGATCAATAACACAATATAGGGAAGGAATGATTAATAACACAATATAGGGATGGAACGATCAATAACACAATATAGGGAGGGAACGATCAATAGCACAATATAGGGAGGGAACGATCAATAACACAATGTAGGGAAGGAACGATCAATAACACAATGTAGGGAGGGAACGATCAATAACACAATATAGGGATGGAACGATCAATAACACAATATAGGGATGGAACGATCAATAACACAATATAGGGAGGGAACGATCAATAACACAATATAGGGAGGGAACGATCAATACCACAATATAGGGAGGGAACGATCAATAGCACATTATAGTGAAGGAACGATCAATAACACAATATAGGAAAGGAACGATCAATAACACAATATAGGGAGGGAACGATCAATAACACAATATAGGGAGGGAACGATCAATAACACAATATAGGGAAGGAACGATCAATAACACAATATGGGAAGGAACGATCAATAACACAATATAGGGAAGGAACGATCAATAACACAATATATGGAGGGAACGATCAATAACACAATATAGGGAGGGAACGATGAATAGCACAATATAGGGAGGGAACGATCAGGAACACAACATAGGGAGGGAACGATCAATAACACAATATAGGGAGGGAACGATCAATAGCACAATATAGGGAGGGAACGATCAATAGCACAATATAGGGAGGGAACGATCAATAACACAATATAGGGAGGGAACGATCAATAACACAATATAGGGAGGGAACGATCAATAACACAATATAGGGAGGGAACGATCAATACCACAATATAGGGAAAGAACGATCAATAACACATTATAGTGAAGGAACGATCAATAACACAATATAGGAAAGGAACGATCAATAACACAATATAGGGAGGGAACGATCAATAACACAATATAGGGAAGGAACGATCAATAACAATATAGGGAAGGAACGATCAATAACACAATATAGGGAAGGAACGATCAATAACACAATCTAGGGAAGGAACGATCAATAACACAATATATGGAGGGAACGATCAATAACACAATATAGGGAGGGAACGATCAATAACACAATAGAGGGAGGGAACGATGAATAGCACAATATAGGAAGGGAACGATCAGTAACACAATATAGGGAGGGAACGATCAATAACACAATATAGGGAGGGAACGATCAATAACACAATATAGGGAGGGAACGATCAATAACACAATATAGGGATGGAACGATCAATAACACAATATAGGGAGGGAACGATCAATAACACAATATAGGGAGGGAACGATCAATAACACAATATCGGGATGGAACGATCAATAACACAATATAGGAAGGGAACGATTAATAACACAATATAGGGAGGGAACGATCAATAACACAATATAGGAAGGGAACGATCAATACCACAATATAGGGAGGGAACGATCAATAACACAATATAGGGAGGGAACGATCAATAACAGAATAGAGGGAGGGAACGATCAATAACACAATATAGGGAGGGAACGATCAATAACACAATATAGGGAGGGAACGATCAATAACACAATATAGGGAGGGAACGATCAATACCACAATAAAGGGAAGGAACGATCAATAACACATTATAGTGAAGGAACGATCAATAACACAATATAGGAAGGGAACGATCAATAACACAATATAGGGAGGGAACGATCAATAGCACAATATAGGGAGGGAACGATCAATAGCACAATATAGGGAGGGAACGATCAATAGCACAATATAGGGAGGGAACGATCAATAACACAATATAGGGAGGGAACGATCAATAACACAATATAGGGAAGGAATGATTAATAACACAATATAGGGAGGGAACGATCAATAGCACAATATAGGGAGGGAACGATCAATAGCACAATATAGGGAGGGAACGATCAATAACACAATGTAGGGAAGGAACGATCAATAACACAATGTAGGGAGGGAACGATCAATAACACAATGTAGGGAAGGAACGATCAATAACACAATATAGGGAGGGAACGATCAATAACACAATATAGGGAGGGAACGATCAATAACACAATATAGGGGGGGAACGATCAATAACGCAATATAGGGATGGAACGATCAATAACACAATATAGGGAGGGAACGATCAATAACACAATATAGGGAGGGAACGATCAATAGCACAATATAGGGAGGGAACGATCAATAGCACAATATAGGGAGGGAACGATCAATAGCACAATATAGGGAGGGAACGATCAATAGCACAATATAGGGAGGGAACGATCAATAACACAATATAGGGAGGGAACGATCAATAACACAATATAGGGAGGGAACGATCAATAACACAATATAGGGAGGGAACGATCAATAGCACAATATAGGGAGGGAACGATCAATAGCACAATATAGGGAGGGAACGATCAATAGCACAATATAGGGAGGGAACGATCAATAGCACAATATAGGGAGGGAACGATCAATAACACAATATAGGGAGGGAACGATAAATAACACAATATAGGGAAGGAACGATCAATAACACAACATAGGGAGGGAACAATCAATAACACAATATAGGGAGGGAACGATCAATAGCACAATATAGGGAAGGAACGATCAATAACACAATGTAGGGAGGGAACGATCAATAACACAATGTAGGGAAGGAACGATCAATAACACAATATAGGGAGGGAACGATCAATAACACAATATAGGGAGGGAACGATCAATAACACAATATAGGGAGGGAATGATCAATAACACAATATAGGGAGGGAACGATCAATAACACAATATAGGGAGGGAACGATCAATACCACAATATAGGGAAGGAACGATCAATAACACATTATAGTGAAGGAACGATCAATAACACAATATAGGAAGGGAACGATCAATAACACAATATAGGGAGGGAACGATCAATAACACAATATAGGGAAGGAACGATCAATAACTATATAGGGAAGGAACGATCAATAACACAATATAGGGAAGGAACGATCAATAACACAATATAGGGAAGGAACGATCAATAACACAATATATGGAGGGAACGATCAATAACACAATATAGGGAGGGAACGATCAATAACACAATATAGGGAGGGAACGATCAATAACACAATATAGGGAGGGAACGATCAATAACACAATATATGGAGGGAACGATCAATAACACAATATAGGGAGGGAACGATCAATAACACAATATAGGGAGGGAACGATGAATAGCACAATATAGGGAGGGAACGATGAATAGCACAATATAGGGAGGGAACGATCAGTAACACAATATAGGGAGGGAACGATCAATAACACAATATAGGGAGGGAACGATCAATAACACAATATAGGGAGGGAACGATCAATAACACAATATAGGGATGGAACGATCAATAACACAATATAGGGAGGGAACGATCAATAACACAATATAGGGATGCAACGATCAATAACACAATATAGGAAGGGAACGATCAATAACACAATATAGGGAGGGAACGATCAATAACACAATATCGGGAGGGAACGATCAATAACACAATATAGGGAGGGAACGATCAATAACACAATATAGGGAGGGAACGATCAATAACACAATAGAGGGAGGGAACGATCAATAACACAATATAGGGAGGGAACGATCAATAACACAATATAGGGAGGGAACGATCAATAACACAATATAGGGAGGGAACGATCAATACCACAATATAGGGAAGGAACGATCAATAACACATTATAGTGAAGGAACGATCAATAACACAATATAGGAAGGGAACGATCAATAACACAATATAGGGAGGGAACGATCAATAACACAATAAAGGGAAGGAACGATCAATAACAATATAGGGAAGGAACGATCAATAACACAATATAGGGAAGGAACGATCAATAACACAATATAGGGAAGGAACGATCAATAACACAATATATGGAGGGAACGATCAATAACACAATATAGGGAGGGAACGATCAATAACACAATATAGGGAGGGAACGATCAATAACACAATATATGGAGGGAACGATGAATAGCACAATATAGGGAGGGAACGATCAGTAACACAATATAGGGAGGGAACGATCAATAACACAATATAGGGAGGGAACGATCAATAGCACAATATAGGGAGGGAACGATCAATAGCACAATATAGGGAGGGAACGATCAATAGCACAATATAGGGAGGGAACGATCAATAACACAATATAGGGAGGGAACGATCAATAACACAATATAGGGAAGGAATGATTAATAACACAATATAGGGATGGAACGATCAATAACACAATATAGGGAGGGAACGATCAATAGCACAATATAGGGAGGGAACGATCAATAACACAATGTAGGGAAGGAACGATCAATAACACAATGTAGGGAGGGAACGATCAATAACACAATGTAGGGAAGGAACGATCAATAATACAATATAGGGAGGGAACGATCAATAACACAATATAGGGAGGGAACGATCAATAACACAATATAGGGAGGGAACGATCAATAACACAATATAGGGATGGAACGATCAATAACACAATATAGGGAGGGAACGATCAATAACACAATATAGGGAGGGAACGATCAATAGCACAATATAGGGAGGGAACGATCAATAACGCAATATAGGGAGGGAACGATCAATAGCGCAATATAGGGAGGGAATGATCAATAACACAATATAGGGAGGGAACGATCAATAACGCAATATAGGGAGGGAACGATCAATAACACAATATAGGGAAGGAACGATCAATAACACAATATAGGGAGGGAACAATCAATAACACAATATAGGGAGGGAACGATCAATAGCACAATATAGGGAGGGAACGATCAATAACACAACATAGGGAAGGAACGATCAATAACACAATGTAGGGAGGGAACGATCAATAACACAATGTAGGGAAGGAACGATCAATAACACAATATAGGGAGGGAACGATCAATAACACAATATAGGGAGGGAACGATCAATAACACAATATAGGGAGGGAACGATCAATAACACAATATAGGGAGGGAACGATCAATACCACAATATAGAGAAGGAACGATCAATAACACATTATAGTGAAGGAACGATCAATAACACAATATAGGAAGGGAACGATCAATAACACAATATAGGGAGGGAACGATCAATAACACAACATAGGGAAGGAACGATCAATAACAATATAGGGAAGGAACGATCAATAACACAATATAGGGAAGGAACGATCAATAACACAATATAGGGAAGGAACGATCAATAGCACAATATAGGGAGGGAACGATCAATAACACAATATAGGGAGGGAACGATCAATAACACAATATAGGGAGGGAACGATCAATAACACAATATATGGAGGGAACGATGAATAGCACAATATAGGGAGGGAACGATCAGTAACACAATATAGAGAGGGAACGATCAATAACACAATATAGGGAGGGAACGATCAATAGCACAATATAGGGAGGGAACGATCAATAGCACAATATTGGGAGGGAACGATCAATAGCACAATATAGGGAGGGAACGATCAATAACACAATATAGGGAGGGAACGATCAATAACACAATATAGGGAAGGAATGATTAATAACACAATATAGGGATGGAACGATCAATAACACAATATAGGGAGGGAACGATCAATAGCACAATATAGGGAGGGAACGATCAATAACACAATGTAGGGAAGGAACGATCAATAACACAATGTAGGGAGGGAACGATCAATAACACAATGTAGAGAAGGAACGATCAATAACACAATATAGGGAGGGAACGATCAATAACACAATATAGGGAGGGAACGATCAATAACACAATATAGGGAGGGAACGATCAATAACACAATATAGGGATGGAACGATCAATAACACAATATAGGGAGGGAACGATCAATAACACAATATAGGGAGGGAACGATCAATAGCACAATATAGGGAGGGAACGATCAATAACACAATATAGGGAGGGAACGATGAATAGCACAATATAGGGAGGGAACGATGAATAGCACAATATAGGGAGGGAACGATCAGTAACACAATATAGGGAGGGAACGATCAATAACACAATATAGGGAGGGAACGATCAATAACACAATATATGGAGGGAACGATCAATAACACAATATAGGGATGGAACGATCAATAACACAATATCGGGAGGGAACGATCAATAACACAATATAGGGATGGAACGATCAATAACACAATATAGGAAGGGAACGATCAATAACACAATATAGGGAGGGAACGATCAATAACACAATATAGGGAGGGAACGATCAATAACACAATATAGGGAGGGAACGATCAATAACACAATAGAGGGAGGGAACGATCAATAACACAATATAGGGAGGGAACGATCAATAACACAATATAGGGAGGGAACGATCAATAACACAATATAGGGAGGGAACGATCAATACCACAATATAGGGAAGGAACGATCAATAACACATTATAGTGAAGGAACGATCAATAACACAATATAGGAAGGGAACGATCAATAACACAATATAGGGAGGGAACGATCAATAACACAATATAGGGAAGGAACGATCAATAACAATATAGGGAAGGAACGATCAATAACACAATATAGGGAAGGAACGATCAGTAACACAATATAGGGAAGGAACGATCAATAACACAATATATGGAGGGAACGATCAATAACACAATATAGGGAGGGAACGATCAATAACACAATATAGGGAGGGAACGATCAATAACACAATATAGGGAGGGAACGATCAATAACACAATATATGGAGGGAACGATGAATAGCACAATATAGGGAGGGAACGATCAGTAACACAATATAGGGAGGGAACGATCAATAACACAATATAGGGAGGGAACGATCAATAGCACAATATAGGGAGGGAACGATCAATAGCACAATATAGGGAGGGAACGATCAATAGCACAATATAGGGAGGGAACGATCAATAACACAATATAGGGAGGGAACGATCAATAACACAATATAGGGAAGGAATGATTAATAACACAATATAGGGATGGAACGATCAATAACACAATATAGGGAGGGAACGATCAATAGCACAATATAGGGAGGGAACGATCAATAACACAATGTAGGGAAGGAACGATCAATAACACAATGTAGGGAGGGAACGATCAATAACACAATGTAGGGAAGGAACGATCAATAATACAATATAGGGAGGGAACGATCAATATCACAATATAGGGAGGGCACGATCAATAACACAACATAGGGAAGGAACGATCAATAACACAATGTAGGGAGGGAACGATCAATAATAAATATAGGGAAGGAACGATCAATAACACAATATAGGGAGGGAACAATCAATACCACAATATAGGGAGGGAACGATCAATAGTACAATATAGGGAGGGAACGATCAATAACACAATATAGGGAAGGAACGATCAATAACACAATGTAGGGAGGGAACGATCAATAACACAATGTAGGGAAGGAACGATCAATAACACAATATAGGGAGGGAACGATCAATAACACAATATAGGGAGGGAACAATCAATAACACAATATAGGGAGGGAACGATCAATAACACAATATAGGGAGGGAACGATCAATAACACAATATAGGGAGGGAACGATCAATACCACAATATAGAGAAGGAACGATCAATAACACATTATAGTGAAGGAACGATCAATAACACAATATAGGAAGGGAACGATCAATAACACAATATAGGGAGGGAACGATCAATAACACAACATAGGGAAGGAACGATCAATAACAATATAGGGAAGGAACGATCAATAACACAATATAGGGAAGGAACGATCAATAACACAATATAGGGAAGGAACGATCAATAACACAATATAGGGAGGGAACGATCAATAACACAATATAGGGAGGGAACGATCAATAACACAATATAGGGAGGGAACGATCAATAACACAATATATGGAGGGAACGATGAATAGCACAATATAGGGAGGGAACGATCAGTAACACAATATAGAGAGGGAACGATCAATAACACAATATAGGGAGGGAACGATCAATAGCACAATATAGGGAGGGAACGATCAATAGCACAATATAGGGAGGGAACGATCAATAGCACAATATAGGGAGGGAACGATCAATAACACAATATAGGGAAGGAATGATTAATAACACAATATAGGGATGGAACGTTCAATAACACAATATAGGGAGGGAACGATCAATAGCACAATATAGGGAGGGAACGATCAATAATACAATGTAGGGAAGGAACGATCAATAACACAATGTAGGGAGGGAACGATCAATAACACAATGTAGGGAAGGAACGATCAATAACACAATATAGGGAGGGAACGATCAATAACACAATATAGGGATGGAACGATCAATAACACAATATAGGGAGGGAACGATCAATAACACAATATAGGGAGGGAACGATCAATAACACAATATAGGGAGGGAACGATCAATAGCACAATATAGGGAGGGAATGATCAATAGCACAATATGGGGAGGGAACGATCAATAACACAATATAGGGAGGGAACGATCAATAGCACAATATCGGGAGGGAACGATCAATAACGCAATATAGGGAGGGAACGATCAATAACACAATATAGGGAAGGAACAATCAATAACACAATATAGGGAAGGAAGGATCAATAACACAATATAGGGAGGGAACGATCAATAACACAATATAGGGAGGGAATGATCAATAACACAATATAGGGAGGGAACGATCAATAACACAATATAGGAAGGGAACGATCAATAACACAATATAGGGAGGGAACGATCAATAACACATTAGAGGGAGGGAACGATCAATGACACAATATAGGGAGGGAACGATCAATAACACAATATAGGGAAGGAACGATCAATAACACAATGTAGGGAAGGAACGATCAATAACACAATCTAGGGAAGGAACGATCAATAACACAATATAGGGAGGGAACGATCAATAACACAATTTAGGGAGGGAACGATCAATAACACAATATAGGGAGGGAACGATCAATAACACAATTTAGGGAAGGAACGATCAATAACACAATCTAGGGAAGGAACGATCAATAACACAATATAGGGAGGGAACGATCAATAACACAATTTAGGGAGGGAACGATCAATAACACAATTTAGGGAGGGAACGATCAATAACACAATATAGGGAGGGAACGATCAATAACACAATTTAGGGAAGGAACGATCAATAACACAATCTAGGGAAGGAACGATCAATAACACAATATAGGGAGGGAACGATCAATAACACAATTTAGGGAGGGAACGATCAATAACACAATATCGGGAGGGAACGATCAATAACACAATATAGGGAGGGAACGATCAATAACACAATTTAGGGAGGGAACGATCAATAACACAATATCGGGAGGGAATGACCGATAACACAATGGGCCCAAGTTTCTGCCCTCTGTAAGAACGGCGCACCTCCATAAGGTGCGGCAACTTTCTGGAATAAAAAGGGCGGCGAAAACTTACCTTGTGATTCTGCGAGCTCCTCAGGACGTCTTCGTTCTTGGCGTGGCGCAGCACAACGGGTCGGGGACGGAGCCAGGTCCCGGCGCTGAAAAGAGTGCCAGGACCTCTGCACATGCGTGCTAGAGTGTGCGCGCGTGTGCAGTAGCTCCTCGCCCCCGAGGCTGTGTGGCAGGGGCCCGAAGCACGCCGCCCCTAGCCCTGGCCGAATGGGCTCCCCAGGCGAAGATCAGGACTCGGGCCTCCCTCCTGTTCAGCTCCTGCTCCCCCCCACCTCCCGTTCAGCTCCCCCCCACTTCCTCCCTCCCGTTCAGCCGTTCCCCCTCCTCTCCCCCCCTCCCTCCCTCCCTCCATGTTGTCGGCAGGGCCCAACCGCCCGGCATCTCGCTGGGGACATGCCCCGCCCGAAGTCTTCGGCGGCCCGGCTTCCATGTCGTCGGCGGGGCCCATTCAGCCTTCCCCTCCTCTTCCCCCTCTTCTCTCCCCCCACTCCTCTCCTCTCCCCCCTCTCCTCTCCCCCTCTCCTCTCCCCCTCTCATCTCCCCACTCTCATCTTCCCACTCTCATCTCCCCACTCTTCTCCCTCCCTCCCTCCTCCTCTTCTCCTTCCCCCTTCTCCTCCTTCCTCCCCTTCTCCCCCCTCCTCCATTTCTCCACCCCCCCTTGCCCCTCTCTCCCTCCACCCCCCCTCGCTGTCAGAAACACAGAGAGACACTGACAGAGACAGAGAGAGTGAGAGACACCAACAGAGACAGAGAGAAGACACTTGGGGCATCCCAGCGTGCTGTTGGAGGGCTCCCGGTGCTGCAGTAGGTGAGTAGAAACTTAATTTTTTATTTATTGATTGATTTTTTATTATTTTTTTGATCTTTTAATTTTTTTGGATTGATTTATTGGTTGATTTATTGATTTATTTATCATTTATTATTGATGATGGCTCTCTATTTGTAAAAGTGAAGTGCTTAATGTTTGTAAGCACCCCCCCCCATCTCTCGTTCCCGACGCCTGATTTATAAGTGAGCACACAAAAATCTACACTTACTCCATTCTAAGTTAGTTTGGAGTAAGTTTTCACTGCCTAAACTTGCAAAACAGGCATAAGTGGCTGGACACACCCCCTTTTGAAAAGAAAATCTGTTCTAAAATTAAACTATTCTAACTCACTAGAACTGGAGCAAACTAAATGCCGAGAATTGCAATTTCTAAGATGCTCCATTCTAAACTAGTTGCTCCAAAAAAGTAAGAGCAACTCAGGCCGAAACTTGAGCCCAATAGGGAGGGAACGATCAATAACACAATATAGGGAGGGAACGATCAATAACACAATATAGGGAGGGAACGATCAATAACACAATATAGGGAGGGAACGATCAATAACACAATATAGGGAGGGAACGATCAATAACATAAAGTACGTGGACACAATAAAGACAGATCTGGAAAGATTGGGAATCGGACTGGCAAGTGGCAGACGTTGCTTAACATGGAGACATACAAGGTAATAAGACCAGAGAAGGCGAATAAGCAGTGAGAATATAGAAACATAGAAACATAGAAAATAGGTGCAGGAGCAGGCCATTCAGCCCTTCTAGCCTGCACCGCCATTCGATGAGTTCATGGCTGAACATGCAACTTCAGTACCCCCTTCCTGCTTTCTCGCCATACCCCTTGATCCCCCTAGTAGTAAGGACTTCATCTAACATATAAAATGAACAGTACAGCTACTGGACAATAAAAGGATTTGAGGCTACTGGACCTGGTAGATAGCGCATTAAAACCATCAGCAGAGTGATGGCAGTAAATAAGGTAAACAATATATCTGAGGCTTTATGGATATAACACAAAGTCTATGAGGCAATAGTGAGCTTGTATAAAGTATTAGTTCAGCCTCGCCTGGTGTGCTGTGTATAATTCTGATCTCCAGATTATGGTGGAAACATCCTGGGGCCAAAAATATGCGCATCCTGGCAAAAGTGCCAAGATGTGCCCACCTCTGCTGCTAACCGTGCCAAAGATTATGTGCCTTAATTGTCATGCCAATGGGGAGCATCTCTGCCAGTAAAATCCATCTAAGGCACCGCGGGGCTAAATTGCCCCACGCCCCGATTGGGAGCGGTAACCTTCCGGGGCCAGTACTTTTAGCGCCCAGTGCAGAAGTCACGCCCCCGCCGCTGAATTGGGCAAGCTCCGGCACTCCACTTCCTTTGGGGGCGGGTCCCGTGGTGCTACTGGGGCAAAATTCTTAGCGCTACGTGGATGCTCCATGGAGCGTGCGCTCCAATTTTCCTCCGCTTCAATTAAAGGGGAGGGCCCCTGCACACTCTGCATGGCCTTTGATGGTCATCACTGGGCCACCAGGGCAGCGTGCAACCAGCCCAGCAGCCTGGCACCAAAGATGGAGTGCCGGGCTGCACGATGGCGGCCCATACCACGCTAGGGCCGCCATTGTCGAGCCGAATCGAGAGTCGGCTGATAAAAAAAAGATGGCGTCCCAGGGCGCTGGTGCCCTTCCCTTTAATCTGCGCCCTGAGAGCGGATGTCCGCCAGATTTGCAACCCGCATTGACATTCGCCCTCACCAGCTTCATGGCCCACTGAGCAATTTCCCACGTGGGGTGGTAAGGCGGCAGTATATGTGGTGAGGGATCGCTGCGCATGGTGATGACGCCATCATCAGTTGCGCTGCTGCCCGGGGTGCTAACCTTGGGGTACGGCACAGCCATAGCAGCATCTCCGCAACCTCCAGGGCAATTTCCCGAGAGACGGTAGCGCACCCCCCCTCCCCCGGGCAAAAACTGTCTTCCCGCACCCCCGCCCCCCCCCCGCTCCACCAACCCCCCCAGAGGTACTAACAGCACTTTAAAAAGGGACAATTTCACCACCCCCGCCCCACACCGCCCCAGTTTAAGACAGAAGCCAGAAGGTCTGCTGCAATTAGCATGCCCTGTGTGAGAATGGCGGGGATGGAGGGGGGGTTGGGTGGGGAAACGTAGGATAAATCCCAGAAAGAAGTTCAACATCACCCCCAACCCCCCACCCCATCCTCTTTGTAAGAGAGCTGCTGTAAAATGATTTCCTTCAGGGGCTAAGGCCTCCAGATGAGCATGACTTCCCCTTTTGGCAGATAACTATGTCTGGAACATCGAACATAGGAACAGGAGTAGGTCATTTAGCCCCTTGAGCCTGTTCTGACTCATTAATCCTATGTCAGATCCCTCTGAGGGCCAGGGAAGTGAGATCACCTGACATGATGTTGGCAAACTCAAGACAGAATTGGATAATTTTTTTTGACAGAAGAAGTGATTAATATGGATAAGGGAAAGAGTGTAGTATGTTTTTTTTTAACTTTGGGACCAGTCAGATGAACTGTCATTGTCTTTTACAGTCCATATATTCCTATGTGGTATGTATATGTTTATATTCGTTAAATGTCTGTATATTTATATGTGGACTTGAAAGGTCTTCTTCATAATTGCATATATAAGAAAGCTATTTTGCTGCACCTTTGGTTACAGTCACCTACTGGCACCATAAGAAGGGATTACATTGATTACTGCATTCGTGGACTAGAATTTGATAGGCAATTGGTTCAATTGCTACCAGCTACATTTAATAGCTGTCATTGAAAGTCAAAGAGTAACTTCAGGCAGCTAGAAAGGCCAGAATATTAATTTGGAGGTGGGTAGGGAGCAGGGGTGCTGGAAACCCAGGAGAGCGGCTTTCCTTCAGGCGTTGCCAAATCTAATGGCAGGGTCTGATTAGCTTTTTGAATCTCTATTTCTTGCCCGCAGCCTGAAAAATGGAGAGGCTGGCTGGATGTCGGGTGGGTAGACCTACATCGCCCAGCTGCAGAGAGAAAGGAGGGAGGGATCAGAGAGGGGGTGGAGGGGGTCGGAGGGCGGGGATCGCTGGCAAGGTCAGGGCCTAGATCGTTGGAGGCGAGGTCAGGGATTGGAGATTGGAGTGAAGGTCAGAGGCCAGGGGCAGTGCCAGAATGCCGGAGGGGGATAGAAACATAGAAACATAGAAAATACGTTCAGGAGTGGGCCATTTGGCCCTTCGAACCTGCATCACCATTCAATAAGATCATGGCTGATCATTCATCTCAGTACCCCTTTCCTGCTTTCTCTCCATAACCCTTGATCCCTTGAGCTGTAAGGGCCATATCTAACTCCCTCTTGAATATATCCAATGAACTGGCATCAACAACTCTCTGCAGTAGAGAATTCCACAGGTTAACAATTCTCTGAGCGAAGCAGTTTCTCCTCATCTCAGTCCTAAATGGCTTACCCCTTATCCTTAGACTGTGTCCCCTGGCTCTGGACTTCCCCAACATCGGGAACATTCTTCCTGCATCTAACCTGTCCAGTCCCGTCAGAATTTTATATGTTTCTATGAGATCCCCTCTCATCTTTCAAAACTCCTGTAAATACAGGCCCAGTTGATCCAGTCTCTCCTCATATGTCAGTCCTGCCATCCCGGGAATCAGTCTGGTGAACCTTCGCTGCACTCCCTCAATAGCAAGAACGTCCTTCCTCAGATTAGGAGACCAAAACTGAACACAATATTCCAGGTGAGGCCTCACCAAGGCCCTGTACAACTGCAGTAAGACCTCCCTGCTCCTATACTCAAATCCTCTCGCTATGAAGGCCAACATACCATTTGCCTTCTTCACCGCCTGCTGTACCTGCATGCCAACCTTCAATGACTGATGTACCATGACACCCAGGTCTCGTTGCACCTCCCCTTTTCCTAATCTGCCGCCATTCAGATAATATTCTGTCTTCCTGTTTTTGCCACCAAAGTGGATAAGCTCTCATTTATCCACATTATTCTGCATCTGCCATGCATTTGCCCACTCACCTAACCTGCCCAAGTCACCCTGCAGCCTCTTAACGTCCTCCTCACAGCTCACGCCACCACCCAGCTTAGTGTCATCTGCAAACTTGGAGATATTAACCTCAATTCCTTCATGTAAATCGTTAATATATATTGTAAATAGCTGGGCTCCCAGCACTAAGCCCTGCGGCACCCCACTAATCACTGCCTGCCATTCTGAAAAGGATCCGTTTATCCCGACTCTGCCTCCTGTCTGCCAATCAGTTCTCTATCCACGTCAGTACATTACCCCCAATACCATGTGCATTAATTTTGCACACCAATCTCTTGTGTGGGACCTTGTCAAAAGCCTTTTGAAAGTCCAAATACACCACATCCACTGGTTTTCCCTTGTCCACTCTACTAGTTACATCCTCAAAAAATTCTAGAAGATTTGTCAAGCATGATTTCCCCTTCATAAATCCATGCTGACTTGGACCGATCCTGTCACTGCTTTCCAAATGCGCTGCTATTTCATCTTTAATAATTGATTCCAACATTTTCCCCACTACTGATGTCAGGCTAACCGTTGTCCATTACCCGTTACCCGTTACCCGTTACCGGTTTTCTCACTTGCTCCTTTTTTTAAAAGTGGGGTTACATCAGCTACGTTCCAGTCCATAGGAACTGATCCAGAGTCGATAGACCGTTGGAAAATTATCAGCAATGCATCCACTATTTCTAGGGCCACTTCCTTAAGTACTCTGGGATGCAGACTATCAGGCCCCCGGGATTTATCGGCCTTCAATCCCATCAATTTCCCGAACACAATTTCCCGCCTAATAAGGATTTCCTTCAGTTCCTCCTTCTCACTAGATCCTCAGTCCCCTAATATTTCCAAAAGGTTATTTGTGTCTTCCTTCGTGAAGACAGAACCAAAGTATTTGTTCAAATGGTCTGCCATTTCTCTATTCCCCATTATAAAGTCACCTGAATCTGACTGCAAGGGACCTACGTTTGTCTTCACTAATCTTTTTCTCTTCAGGTATCTATAGAAGCTTTTGCAGTCAGTTTTTATGTTCCCAGCAAGCTTCCTCTCACACTCTATTTTCCCCCTCCTAATTAAACCCTTTGTCCTCCTCTGCTGAATTCTAAATTTCTCCCAGTCCTCAGGTTTGCTGCTTTTTCTGGCCAATTTATATGCCTCTTCCTTGGATTTAACACTATCCCTAATTTCCCTTGTTCGCCACGGTTGAGCCACCTTCCCCGTTTTATTTTTACTCCAGACAGGGATGTATAATTGTTGAAGTTCATCCATGTGATCTTTCAATGTTTGCCATTGCCTATCCACCGTCAATCCTTTAAGTATCATTCGCCAGTCTATTCTGCCAATTCACGTCCATATACCATCGAAGTTACCTTTCCTTAAGTTCAGGACCCTAGTCTCTGAATTAAGTGTTTCACTCTCCATCTTAATAAAGAATTCTACCATATTATGGTCACTATTCCTCCAGGGGCCTCGCACAACAAGATTGCTAATTAGTCCTTTCTCATTGCACATCACCCAGCCCTCTCGTTGGTTCCTCGAGATATTGGTTTAGAAAACCATCCCTAATACATTCCAGGAAATAATCCTCCACCGTATTACTACCAGTTTGGTTAGCCAAATATATATGTAGATTAAAGTCGCCCATGATAACTTCTGTAACTTTATTGCACGCATCCCTAATTTCTTGTTTGATGCTGTCCCCAACCTCACTACTACTGTTTGGTGGTCTGTACACAAATCCCACTAGTGTTTTCTGCCCTTTGGTATTACACAGCTCCACCCATACAGATTCCACATCATCCAAGCTAATATCCTTCCTTACTATTGCGTAAATTTCCTCTTTAACCAGCAATGCTACCCCACCTCCTTTTCCTTTCTGTCTATCCTTCCTGAATGTTGAATACCCCTGGATGTTGAATTCCCAGCCTTGGTCACTCAAGGTATGTCTCCGTGATGCAATTATATCATATTCGTTAATTGCTGCCTGCGCAGTTAATTCGTCCACCTTATTACGAATACTCCTCGCATTGAGGCACAGAGCCTTCAGGCTTGTCTTTTTAACACAGTTTGCCCCTTTAGAATTTTGCTGTAATGTGGCCCTTTTTGATTTTTGCCTTGGGTTTCTCTGCCCTCCATTTTTACTTTTCTTCTTTCTATCTTTTGCTTCTGCCCCCATTCTACTTCCCTCTGTCTCCCTGCATAGGTTCCCATCCCTCTGCCATATTAGTTTAACCCCTCCCCAACAGCACTAGCAAGCACTCCCCCTCGGACATTGGTTCCTGTCCTGCCTAGATGCAGACTGTCCAGTTTGTACTCATCCCACCTCCCCCAGAACCGGTTACAATGTCCCAGGAATTTGAATCCCTCCCTTCTGCATCATTCCTCAAGCCAAGTATTCATCTGAGCTATCCTGCAATTCCTACTCTGACTAGCACGTGGCACTGGTAGCAATTCTAAGAGTACTACCTTTGAAGTCCTACTTTTTAATTTAACTCCTAGCTTGCTAAATTCAGCTTGTAGGACCTCATCCCGTTTTTTATCCATATCGTTGGTAGCTATATGCACCACGACAATTGGCTGTTCACCCTCCCCCTCCAAAATGTCCTGTAACCGCTCTGAGATGTCCTTGACCCTTGCACCAGGGAGGCAACATACCATCCTGGAGTCTCGATTGTGGCCGCAGAAACATCTACCTATTCCCCTTACAATAGATTCCCCTACCACTATAGCTCTCCCACTCTTTTCCCTGCCCTCCTGTGCAGCAGAGCCACCCACGGTGCCATGAACATTTGTCCTGCCTCCGTTAAAACAGAGTGGAAGGTTTGGAGGTGTGTTGGGATCGGGTTTCAGATTTATTTGGGGTTTATTTATTGGTCATATTTATGGGGGTTAAAATTCCACCCAAAATCTCAAGTAATATTGTTTGAGTGACCTGTAACTTCAGATGTCACAGTGCACTGAGTAATGCTCTCTGAGGTACCCACTGAATGGATTCCATATGCATAAAGTACTGTTTAACTGTCACCAATAAATATAATGAAATAAATGTTGCCTAGTTTTTTTAGGATATTAAGGGAATCAAGGGATATGGGGATAGTGAAGGAAAGTGGAGTTGAGGTCGAAGATCAGCCATGATCTCATTGAATGGCAGAGCTGGCTCGAGGGGCTAAATGGCCTACTCCTGCTCCTATTTCTTATGTTCTTATGTTCTTCGACATGATTGTTAAAATGTGGGTCCTGCAATTACTAAAGTGGTCTTGTGTCCTATGACAGTTACGTGCAATTTCTGAACACCTGAAATTTCTAGTTCAAAGTTTTCCATCATTGTTTTCAAAATTGGTTGTATATATTTCTGTAGACTGAGGATATTGCAAGGAAGATTCATTTCACAAGAACCAACCACATAATAAACACAACGGGGGTTAAATTGGATCGCCCCCAAAAATGGGTGTGGGATCGCGATGTGGGCAGCACACCAACTTCATGCTGCCTGCTCATTATAATGATTTCTGTTCATCAGCAGCGGGCCCAATATCGTTACTTCCTGTTTAAAGTTAGCCTTCCTACTTAAAGTTAGCCTGCACCACTTAAAGCTAGCCTGCACCTCTAAAGGGAAGGTGGATTATGGCAGCTGGAGGTGCTGAGATCATTGAGAATAGTGTGCTGTGGCTAACCTTGTGAAAGAGCGAGCACCAAGTTTTTCTGACATTGCATTGGGAGGTCTTGGTGGAGTTGGAAAGGAAGAGAAATGTCCTGTATCCACAGGAGGACAGGAGGACCTGCAGACACATGATGTGAAGGCAGTGGGAACTGATAACTGTTGAGGTCAATGCCAGGAGTTTAACCCCAAGGATCTGGATGCAGTGCCACAAGAAGTTTAATGACCTCACATGAGTGGTCAAGGTCAGTGAATGCATCTTCAAATGCCTTATCCTACTAACTGCACCCTAGCCGCAGCCACTGCTCAATTCACCACACACCCATCACTCACCTACCAACAATCTCTATCAATAAGGGCTCATAACTAGCATTCATGTGCTGCACCTCACTCTCACAGGCTTAGTACTGTTGCAAGCCTCATACCGCAATTCACAGTTTGCACAGACTACCTACCAGCTATTCAACTGTGACACCAAAACCTATTCCACAACATTCCATTATGGAAAGGGCCATGCTGAAGCCATGGCCGCCGGCGAGGCTGAACCCATTGAAGATGAAGGTGTCCGCATATCTAATCCTCCTTCTCACATTCCACTTCCCCCTCATAGAAACATAGAAACATAGAAAAATAGGTGCAGGAGCAGGCCATTCAGCCCTTCTAGCCTGCACCACCATTCAATGAGTTCATGGCTGAACATGAAACTTTAGTACCCCCTTCCTGCTTTCTCGCCATACCCCTTGATCTCCCGAGTAGTAAGGACTTCATCTAACTCCCTTTTGAATATATTTAGTGAATTGGCCTCAACTACTTTCTGTGGTAGAGAATTCCACAGGTTCACCACTCTCTGGGTGAAGAAGTTTCTCCTCATCTCGGTCCTAAATGGCTTACCCCTTATCCTTAGACTGTGACCCCCTGGTTCTGGACTTCCCCAACATTGGGAACATTCTTCCTGCATCCAACCTGTCCAAACCCGTCAGAATTTTAAACGTTTCTATGAAGTCCCCTCTCACTCTTCTGAACTCCAGTGAATACAAGTCCAGTTGATCCAGTCTTTCTTGATAGGTCAGTCGCACCATCCCGGGAATCAGTCTGGTGAATCTTCGCTGCACTCCCTCAATAGCAAGAATGTCCTTCCTCAAGTTAGGAGACCAAATTCTCTTCTGACTTACAAGCTGCAGATGGTGTAAGCATACACTTCATTCTCCTTTCAGATACACAAGAACAGAAACCTGCCCAAGCAGTGGGAGAAAGACATCAAAATGGCAGTGACGATGAAGACACATTGTCACTCAATTTTACACTTGCAGCCACCAGCTCAGATATTGACACTGCATATATTTTAGAGGATAGCATTGAGGCAGTATCTGCACATGATGCACTGCAGACAGGGCAGGGGCAAGGATAGCACAGGTGCCAGCTTGCCAGAGGGCTAGGTCGCTCACAAGTTCTGCTGCAGGGGAGTCAGATGAGGACTTTGATGGGCCAGGCTACAGAAAAAGACTAATACAAAAGCAAAATACTGCGGATGCTGGAATCTGAAATAAAAAAAGAAAATGCTGGAAATCTCAGCAGGTCAGACAGCATTTGTGGAGAAAAACAGAGTTAACGTTTCAGGTCTGTGACCCTTTGTCAGAAAAAGGCTGATGGATCTACATTTCAATATGTTTGGTGCATTGGGAAGCCTGCCAGAAATCCTGCGCTCAATGTCAAGGAGCATGGAGGAGTCCAGAACCAACTTGGCATAGGGCTTTGCGCAGAACTTGGAGCCCATTAATTTCAACATGGAACTGGTGGCCAACTTCATGAAAACACTGTGAAACCAAACATGAATCAGCATCTGATGGCCAATGTCTCAGATTTCACTGCAGCACAAGCAGCAGCCACCTAACACCTGAGTGCTGCACTGGAAGCTCAGACTGCTGCGATCATGGCTTTGGATACCAGTGTTCAAACGGGCTTCCAGAATGTCACAGCAGTCCAGCAATCTGCCCTGCAACAGATTAATAGGATTGCTTCGGTGCCACACCGGGGGAGGAGAAGTGGCTCCACGGAGCACAAACCTGCTGTCCTCTCCCAGGATGACAGCATTCATCACCACCCCAAGGCACCTCCCCTGCCACTCTGCCAGTGCCTTTATCTATGACGACATGCAGGCCGTGATCCTTACCAACGGATCCATCAATGACCCAATCCACGTCCGGACCGGGGTCAAACAGGGCTGCGTCATCACCCCAACCCTCTTCTCAATCTTTCTCGCCGCCATGCTCCACCTCACAGCAAGCTCCCCGCTGGAGTGGAACTCAACTACAGAACCAGTGGGAACCTGTTCAACCTGCGCTGCCTCCAGGCCAGACCCAAGACCACCTCAACTTCTGTCGTCGAGCTACAGTACACGGACGACGCCTGCGTCTGCGCACACACAGGGGCTGCACTCCAGGACATAGTCGATGTATTTACTGAGGCATATGAAAGCATGGGCCTTACGCTAAACATCCGTAAAACAAAGGTCCTCCACCAGCCTGTCCTCACCGCACAGCACTGCCCCCCCCAGTCATCAAGAGCCACAGCACGGCCCTGGACACCGTGGACCACTTCCCATACCTCGGGAGCCTCCTATCAGCAAGAGCAGGCATTGACGACGAGATCCAACACCGCCTCCAGTGCACCAGTGCAGCCTTCGGCCGCCTGAGGAAAAGAGTGTTTGAAGACCAGGCCCTCAAAACTGCCACCAAGCTTATGGTGTACAGGGCTGTAGTAATACCTGCCCTCCTGTATGGCTCAGAGACATGGACCATGTACAGTAGACACATCAAGTTGCTGGAGAAATACCACCAACGATGTCTCCGCAAGAACCTACAAATCTCCTGGGAGGACAGGTGCACCAACATCAGCGTCCTCATCCAGGCTAACACCTCCAGCTTTGAAGCACTGGCCACACTCGATCAGCTCCGCTGGGCAGGCCACATAGTCCGCATGCCAGACATGAGACTCCCAAAGCAAATGCTCTGCTCGGAGCTCCTTCACAGCAAATGAGCCAAAGGTGGGCAGCGAAATCGCTACAAGGACATCCTCAAAGCCTCCCTGATAAAGTGCAACATCCCCACTGACACCTGGGAGTTCCTGGCCAAAGACCGCTCTAAGTGGAGGAAGGGCATCCGAGAGGGCGCTGAGCACCTCGAGTCTCAACGCCAAGAGTGTGCAGAAACTAAGTGCAGACAACGGAAAGAACATGCGGCAAACCAGTCCCACCCACCCCTTCCCTCAATGACTATCTGTCCCACCTGTGACAGAGTCTGTGGCTCTCGTATTGGACTATTCAGCCACCAAAGAACTCACTTCAGGAGTGGAAGCAAGTCTTCCTCGATTCAAAGGGACTGCCTATGAAGATGATGATGATGTTGTTGATCTGCCAGCCAGCACAGGTGGCTGCTGCTGATGCAGAGATGGTGCAGTCTGAAGCCGGGGCTACTAGGCCCAGAGTTGCCTGAGGTCATCCTTCAAGGCCGTCTGCAGTATCTGCCACTGAAGGTCAGCAGCCTTCCACCAGCCACACTGTAGCCGATGGGGTAGCACTGTGTGTAAAGTCCTTACACAATACCACAAATCCACACGAGGCACATTCTATGGACAAGATCACTCCATGACCTGAACCTTTATTCACAGGACCAAGAAGTGATGACCCTGCGTGGGACCTCCCTTTATATACCTGGATGACCAGGAGAGGAGTGTCTCCCACAAGTTCACCCTCTGTGGTCAAGGTGTGCATTTCTTACGTATATACAGTATTGTAATGTTGTTACATAAAGGTAACATACATGACATTGTGTGGGAGCACTAGGACAGGCAAAGGCACCCTGAAGATAGGTGCTAACGGAATGCAGAAGGGTGATTAGTTTCTTCTTGTTTGCATTATGTGATGATTGAATCTATAAATTTGGATAGGAATGTGCACTTACTGGTGGTTTTTATATTTGTGTTGTCGGAAAGAGGATGATATGACAGATGAAAGGTGAGGAGCATGGGACTGTTAGTGAATGAGAAGGTTTGGTTGAGGTACTGGTATCGCTCATGAATTATTTCATCAGGTAGAGACCGGGCAAAAAGGAGCTGTCTAAATTGTGACCTCCCTTCTTCTTCCTGTTCCTCCACTTCCTGTTATGCTTCGTCCTTCTCCACTTCCTCTAATTCTTCTTCCTCCTTTTCCTGGTGCTCCTGTCCCTCAACTTCTCACCAGCGATGCGGTGGCAAGGGCTGTTCCCTCATAATGGCCAGGTTGTGTAGCATGCAGCAAGCTACCACAAATCTTGGGACTCGCTCAGCTGAGTTGTGCAGGGCTCCTCCAGAGCAGTCCAGGCAGCGGAAGCATTGCTTGAGGATGTCGATGTTGTGCTCTGTTATATACCTTGTGGCAGCATGGCTCTCATTGTTGGTCTGCTGTGCACATGTGTGTGGGTTCCAGACTAGAGTCATGAGCCATGTCATGAGTGGATAACACATGATGTTTCAAATACAGCACAGAGGACTGCCGTAGAATAAATGAATCATGACTACTGCCAAGATAACAGATATTGACCTGATTGATACGCTGCCTGTGGTTGCAAAGGAGGTGCACATTGAGGAGTGGAATCCCTATTGGTTCATGAAAATAGCCAAATTGGCATGAGGCACACACCAAGGCAATGTGGATGCAGTCAATGTCACCCTGTACCATGGGGATGCCTGCAATCCATGCAAACCCTAGTGCCCACTCCACCTGCTCATCTCTGGCAAGAGGGAATGAGATGAAGCTGTGTCTCTATGTAGAGAGCCACAGTGACCTGTCTTATGCAACCGTGTACTGCCAACTGTGAGATCTTGCTTATAACTCCAACATCAGCCTGAAAGGAGCTTGACGCATAAAAGCTAAGAGCCACAGTAACTTTTGTTGTGTATCTGTAAAGCATGCACTCCCATGTTCCGCCACCAGGGAGCGCATCCCCTGCAGTCCAAAGGGATCCCAGCATATATAACCGGCCCCTAAGGCCTGTTCCTCATTCTGGAGTGTCTTAATAAAGACTGAGGTCACTGTTATTTTAACCTCCCTATGTGCAGTCTCATCTGTGTTAGGAACACAATAACTGGCGACGAGTATACGAATCCAACGCAAAGATGCAGCAAACTGTGGGCATCCTGGAGAAGTTCTTGGAGGGTGAGGACTGGGAAGCCTATGTCGAACGGCTAGACCAGTACTTTGTAGCCAACGAGCTGGATGGAGAAGGAAGCGCTGCAAAAAGGTGAGCGATCCTCCTCACGGTCTGTGGGGCACCGACCTACAGCCTCATGAACAATCTTCTGGCTCCAGTGAAGCCCACAGATAAGTCGTATGAGGAGCTGTGTACACTGGTTTGGGAGCATCTTAACCCGAGGGAGAGCTTGCTGATGGTGAGGTCGGTTCTACACGTGCCAGCGATCTGAAGGTCAGGAAGTGGTGAGCTACATCGCCGAGCTAAGGTGACTTGCAGGACAATGTGAGTTTGACGGCTACCTGGAGCAGATGCTCAGTTACTTTTTTGCACTGGGCATTGGCCAGGAGATCATCCTACGAAAACTTTTGACTGTAGAGACACCAACGCTCAGTAAGGCCATTGCGATAGAACAGGCATTTATGTCCACCAGTGATAACACCAAATAAATCTCTCAGCACACAAGTGCTAGCAATGTTCATAAATTAACTGGAACTGTGTTTGCGAGCAGAAATGCACAGGGCAGAAACCACGAGTCTGCAACTGCCAGCAGGCCTCAGGTGACCCAGATGACTCAGAGTCCGCAACAAAGGATGAATGCAAGGCAATTCACACCTTGTTGGTGTTGTGGAGGCTTCCATTCAGCCTATTCATACTGCTTCAAATGGTATGTTTGCAAAAGCTGTGGAACAAGGGGACATCTCCAACGAGCTTGCAGATGAGCTGCAAGCTCTGTAAAACCTGTTAACCACGACGTGGCAGAAGAAGATCGGTCCATGGTGGATCAAAGCAATTTCAAGCCTCAGAGAGAGGAGGCAGATGCTGAAGTCACAGGTTGCACACATTTTCGACAAAATGTCCACCTATAATGCCAAATGTAAAATTGAATGGCTTACCCGTAGCCATGGAACTGGACACTGGCGTTAGCCAATCCATCATGAGCAAAAAGATGTTTGAGAGACTGTAGTGCAACAAGGCACTCAGAGCAGCCCTGAGCCCCATCCACACGAAACTGAGAACGTACACCAAAGAGCTCATCACTGTCCTGGGCAGCGCCATGATCAAGGTCACCTACCAGGGCACGGTGCATGAACTGCCACTCTGGATTGTCCCGGACGATGGCCCCACACTGCTTAGAAAGAGCTGGCTGGGCAAAATCTGCTGGAACTGGGATGACATCTGAGCACTAACACATGTCGATGAGGCCTCATGTACCCAGATTCTTAACAAATTTCCTTCCCTTTTTGAGCCAGGCATTGGAAACTTTTCCAGGGCGAAGGTGCAGATCCACTTGGTCCCAAAGGTACAACCCATTCACCACAAGGCGCGAGCAGTACCTCACATGATGAGGGAGAGAGTAGAAATCGAGCTGGACAGGCTGCAACGCGAGGGCATCATCTCCCCAGGGAATTCAGCGAGTGGGCCAGCCTGATTGTACCAATACTCAAAAGTGATGGCAAGGTCAGGATTTGCGGCGATTATAAAGTAACTATTAATCGTTTCTTGCTACAGGATCAATATCCGCTACCTAAGACAGACGTCCTATTTGCGACGCTGGCGGGAGGCAAGACGTTCACCAAGCTCGACCTACTTTGGCCTACATGACGCAGGAGCTGGAGGAGTCTTCGAAGGGCCTCACCTGCGTCAACACACATAAGAGACTGTTCATCTACAACAGATGCCCATTTGGAATTCGGTTGGCTGCAGCGATCTTCCAGAGAAACATGGAGAGCTTATTTAAGTTGGTACCACGCACGGTGGTTTTTCAGGATGACATATTGGTCACAGGTCGGGACACCGTCGAGCACCTACAAAACTTGGAGGAGGTCCTCCAGCGACTGGATTGCATAGGGCTGCAGCTGAAGAGATCGAAATGAGTCTTCATGGCAACAGAATTTGAGTTTTTGGGAGAAAGATCGCGGTGGACGGCATTCGGCCCACAGACACCAAGACAGAGGCTTTCAGGAACGTGCCTAGGTCACAGAACGTCACGGAGCTGCAGTCGTTCTTGGGACTCCTCAACTCTTTTGGTAACTTCCTATCAGGGTGAAGCACTCTCTTAGAGCCCCTACATGTGTTATTGCGTAAAGGTGAGAACTGGGTATGGGGAAAAAAAACAAGTAATTGCTTTTGAGAAAGCCAGAAGCATTTTATGCTCCAATAAGCTGCTTGTATTGTATAACCCGTGTAAAAGACTTGTGCTAGCATGTGATGCGTCGTCGTATGGAGTCGGGTGTGTATTACAACAAGCTAACGTCGCGGGGAAGTTGCAATCTGTTGCCTATGCTTCCAGGAGCTTGTCTAAGGCCGAGAGGGCCTATAGCATGATTGAGAAAGAGGCATTAGTGTGTGTGTGTTCGGGGTAAAAAAAATGCATCAGTACCTGTTTTTGCCTCAAATTTGAACTGGAAACCGATCACAAGCCCCTCATATCCCTGTTCGCTGAAAACAAGGGGATAAATACTAATGCCTCAGCTCGCATACAAATGTGGGCACTCGCGCTATCAGTGTATAACTATACCATCTGCCACAGGCCAGGCACCGAGAACTGTGCAGATGCTCTCAGTGGGCTACCATTGCCCCCGACGGGGGTGGAAATGGCGCAGCCTGCAAACTTGTTGATGGTGGCGCAGCCCGCAGACTTGTTGATGGTCATGGAAGCGTTTGAAAATGATAAATCACCTGTCATGGCCCGCCAGGTTAGGACTTGGACCAGCCAAGATCGTCTGCTGTCCCTAGTAAAAAACTGTGTGCTGCATGGGAGCTGGGCCAGCATCCCCATTGAAATGCAAGAGCTAATCAAGCCGTCCCAGCGGCGAAAGGATGAGCTGTCCATTCAGGCAGACTCCCTGTACTGGGGTAACCGCGTTGTGCTACCCAAAAAGGGCAGAGAGACATTCATCTCGGATCTCCACAGCACACACCTGGGTATAGTGATGATGAAAGCAATAGCCAGATCCCACATGTGGTGGCCCGGTATTGACTCTGACTTAGAGTCCTGTGTACAGCAATGCAGCATGTGTGCTCAGTTGAGCAATGCGCCCAGAGAGGCACCACTAAGTTTGTGGTCCTGGCCCTCCAGACCATGGTTGAGGATCCATGTTGACGATGCGGGCCCGTTTCTTGGTAAAATGTTCCTGGTGGTGGTGGATGCTTTTTCAAAATGGATTGAATGTGAAATAATGTCGGGAAGCACCGCCATCGCCACCATTGAAAGCCTGATGGCCATGTTTGCCACCCACGGCCTGCCTGACATACTGATCAGTGACAACGGGCCATGTTTCACCAGTTCCGGATTTAAAGAATTCATGACCCGCAATGGGATCAAACATGCCACCTCGGCCCCGTTTAAACCAACCTCCAATGGGAAGGCAGAGCGGGCAGTACAAACAATAAAACAGAGCCTTAAACGAGTCACAGAAGGCTCATTCCTAACCCGCCTGTCCCGAGTACTGCTCAGCTACCGCACAAGACCCCACTCGCTCACAGCAGTGCCCCCGGCTGAGCTACTCCATGAAAAGGACACTTAAAACCAGACTCTCGCTGGTTCGCCCTAACCTGCATGATCTGGGAGAGAGCAGGCGGCAGCAACAAAATGTAAACGATGGTCGCGCCACTGTGTCACGGGAAATTGTATGTGCTAAACTATGGACATGGTCCCAAGTGGATCGCGGGCACAGTGATAGCTAAAGAAGGGAGTAGGGTGTTTGTAGTTAAACTAGACAATGGACAAATTTGCAGAAAGCACGTGGATCAAACGAGGCTGCGGTTCACAGACTGCCCTGAACAATACACAGCAGACACCACCTTTTTCGAGCCCACAACACACACCCAAATGATCATCGACACCACCCCGGACCAGGAAATCAAACCCATCACGCCCAACAACCCAGCAAGGCCAGGCTCACCCAGCAGCCCTGCAGGGCCAACAACACGCCAGCCCAGCGAGGGCACAGCCAACACACCGGAACAGACATTTGTAACGAGGCGGTCCACCAGGGAAAGAAAGGCTCCCGACTACCTCACCTTATAAATAGTTTTCACTTTGACTTTGGGAGGGGGGAGTGATGTTGTGTATCTGTAATGCATGTACTGCCATGTTTTGCCACCAGGGAGCTCATCCCCTGAAGTCGCAAGGGATCCCATCATCCCTTGGGAGCACTGTATATAAGCAGGCCCCTAAGGCCTGTTCCTCACTCTGGAGTGTCTTAATAAAGACTGAGGTCACTGTTACTTTAACCTCCATGTGTGCAGCCTCATCTGTGTTAGGAACACAATAACCTTGACAGCCACAGACAATGTGGTCTTTGTCCTGCTTTGAGGTTGCAGTTGTGGCCGCAGCATTTGGCAGATTTCAGTCACAACCTCTTTAGTGAAGTGAGGGCATCTTAAGCATTGGCTCTCACTGAAGTTGAGGTAAGAGAATTGCTCCCTCAAGACTCTCAGCGGATATGGCCTCCTGCTGATAGCCCTTCTCCCCCTCCTTCTGCTCAACCTTTTAGCAGCTTGTCCTGCTCTGTTTGGCCTCTTTTCATTCTCCCAGTCAAGCTGAATTCCGAGTGGAAGTCTTCCAGGTCACCCATGTCTGGAGGCCACTTGTTTCAGCACACACATTTAAATGAACAAAAAGTGCATCAGCACCAGCCAGACCACTCCCTGTAGACTATTGAAACTTTAGGCAAGCATGGGAAAGCTCATTACAATTGCACTAGCAGTTAGAAGAAATAATTTAGCAACTAACCTGTAAGTAGTTCATGATCCCTTTAAGTAGCGCTGGTTGGTGGTGGGCAGGCGGGTGTCCTTCGTGCTGTTTAACGTTGTGTTCAGCTGTGCGAGGTTAAGTGAGGATATTGGCTGGAGCAAGGTGTTCGAAAATGGCAGCGCTGGCATCAAATTAACTTTGCACACTGGTGTCATAATTTGCCTGCTCTGCATGGTGCCGGCAATCGTTAGTTGCGCACGTGCAAACTACTGTGCCAAGATAACATTCAGTACACTTCCCATCAAAAGTTTGAGTGCACACATCTCGGACGCCATTTTCGAGTGCTAGGAGGCTGTGTAGCATCTAAAATACGGGCACTTCAGATTAGCTTCCAGTGTCTGCACGCCATCTCACCATCTCAATTATTTGGATGTATAGGAAAGGTGGATGTTTTTAGAAACACAAAAACGTTCTTGTGAAAAAATAGCACGGAATTTCAAAAGAATGTTGTATTAATCTTGTATGTATTGCAGAAAATCTCCTCCTTTTCCTCTGAATAGATGGTTGTCATAACCCAGACACAGAAGTGTTAATCAACCCTCACCAAAACAATTAGTTTCATCCCAATGCCTTGACCCTGTTCTACGTTGTGTCTTTTGTGCCCATGAAAGTGAGGGGTCCCAATGGTGAGAAATAAAACAGATTCCTGTTTCAGTCACCAGGATCAGCATTATAGAATTTTAAGTCTGGCATAGCACAATTAGATGGAAAGTAAAGCCCCCTTCCACTAAACCTAAACTCTAACTTCAGAAGACCGCTTTACACTCGTGTGAGATTTTCCACTTTCTACACCAACCATCTTGTGGCATCTATGAGACTGACAGCAAACAGTTTTGTGCTGTAGGAACTTGGTAGAAACTCCCCAAACTCACTTCACATAGAACCCACGGTCAACTTTCATCCCTTCAGTCTGGGCTGGATCCAAACTCAGGTTTCACTGCATTGCCCAGTACCCACAGCTTTTTTCTTTGCTTCTTATGCTAGTAGCTTGGATAAAAAATTTTGATTATCAGCCATTCGCCATATGTATTGCATGTCTGAAACAATGTAAACCTAAATTTTCTAGTTTTTCCACTATTGGATTTATTCCAGATATTTGCTGCTACTTACAACTGCTTTTCATTTATACCGTTTATTTTTTATTTCAATATCTTCAGTTCATAATCCATCCATTATGCTCCATATATAATTAATTTAAACATCCATCTATAATAATATATTTGAATGATCTGGTTATACACTTGCATTGGAGGCTGTTCAGAGAAGGTTCACTAGGTTGATTCCGGAGATGAGGGGGTTGACTTATGAAGATAGGTTGAGTAGGTTGGGCCTATACTCCTTGGAGTTCAGAAGAATGAGAGATGATCTTATCGAAACATATAAGATAATGAGGGTGGTCGACAAGGTGGATGCAGAGAGAATATTTCCACTCATAGGAGAAACTAAAACTAGGGGACATAGTCTTAGAAAAAGGGGCCGCCCATTTAAAACTGAAATGAGGAGAAATTTCTTCTCTCAGAGGGTTGTAAATCTATGGAATTCTCTGTCCCAGAGAGCTGTGGAGGCTGGGCCATTGAATATATTTAAGGCAGAGATAGACAGATTTTTGAGCGATAAGGGAGTAAAGGGTTATAGGGAGCAGGCAGGGAAGTGGAGCTGACTCCATGATCAGATCAGCCATGATCTTATTGAATGGCGGAGCAGGCTCGAGGCACCAAATGGCCTATTCCTGCTCCTATTTCTTATGTTCTTATATTCTTATAACATATTTCCCATGGCAATATGAAGACACCTGGGTGCTGAATCAGAACATCATATTTGTAAGATCATTTCTAGTTGAAAAACATAATACGTTTCTGCCGCTGCACGCTGCAGACTGAGTGCATTGGTTGAAGAATTGATTTTAGTTACATGGAAAATACAAAATACTTGGGGCTAGACTTTTGGCACATTATCGACCATTTAGCGCCCATTTAGCACCGATATAAGTGCTCAGATTCAGGCTATCGTCCATTTGTGATGAAAAATGGAAACTGCCCGATTATAACCCATTTATTGCCGGTGCAACTTTCGGCATACAGGAATGAGCTGCATCACCCGGCCTATTTTTTAAATTAAAATATGATGTCATCCTCGTGCAAGGCTGAGAATACTGGTTATAATGGAAACTAGCGCCCGATTATCGCCCAGATTATCGCCGAGTGCTACTTCCAGCATTTCGCCCATAATTCGCCCAAATGATCGCTGGCCCAAAAAGGCACTGAAGAAAAGCTGCAATCACCTGACCTTAACTCGGCACTATGGACACCATTTTGTAATGGTGGATCTTTAGTGCTTGAAGTGCTTGTCAGGAGAAGCAATTTGTGAGTGATTTTAAGGGCGTTTTTACTTTTGCCAATCATCTAATCACATTTGTATTTGTTGAGGACAAATTAAAGGCATTTATAGTGATTTATAATGAGGTGACCTGTAATCTATCAACCAATATTGATTACTAATCACATGCTGCAGAATAGGCATTATGTGCCCAATCAAAGAGGTGGCAAACTGCTCATGAGGAGGAGACGTTACAGCCAACGCATTTACAGGGATAAATGATCATACCTGGACTTGTCCGATAACACGTGCGTTAGAAGGCTGAGATTCCGAAAGGAGGTCATCAGTGAGATATGCCAGCTAATTAAGGGAGATCTTCAGCATACCAGCACCATCAGGACGGCACTGTCCGTTGAGGTTAAGGTTACTGCGGCACTTCCCTTCTACGCATCGGTTCCCTTCAGGCCTCAGCTGGTGATATTTGCGGTATCTCTCAGCACGCTGCTGCATTTGACAGGTGACTGAAGACCTTTATGCATGATGGATGGACTTTATAAACTTCGCTATGACCAGAGAGGCACAGACTGAGAGGGCTTTGGGTTTCGCAAGAATAGCAAACTTCCCCAACATGCAAGGAGCAATAGACTGTATGCACATCGCCCTGCGAGCACCTTTACAGGATGCAGAGGTGTTTCGGAACCAAAAGGGATTCCACTCCCTGAATGTGCAGCTCGTTGTCGACCACAAGAAAATAATCATGGCAGTAAATGCAAATTTTCCAGGGAGCATCCATGATGCGCACATCTTATGTGAGAGCACTGTCTCTGATCTATTTACGAGTCAGCCACAAAGTCACGGTTAGATGCTGGGGGATAAAGGATATGGCCTTGCCAGTTGGCTCATGACCCCCCTGCATAAGCCCCAGACAGAAGCCGAGAAGCGTGACAACAAAAGCCACATAGCTACACGCAATATCGTTGAAAAGGCAATTGGAGTTAGAGGCCTGGACCAATCAGGAGGCAACCTACAATACCACCCTGAGCAGGTCGCTGAGTTCATTGTGATGTGCTGCATATTGCATAATCTAGCTATCGGGAGAGGACAACAATTGCCAGATAGGACCGCCGGTCCACCTCAGGAGAGAGGGGAGGTGGAAGAGGAGGATGAGGAGGAGGACAAGGACCTCGGGGAGGACAATCAGCCTGGAGATGAACCCATGGCCCCCCGCCCCCCCCCCACCCCCCCACATCACTGAAAAAGCCCCGTGGTAGTTATGCAGCTGCAGAACTCTTGCATCAGCAGCTCATAAATGAACGCTTTGCATGAAGTTACATTGGTGACACTTACAGTTGCATTACGTTTCATCTTTGCCTGGCCTGGTCTGGACATGGACATTGTTTCCAACCATTGTATTGATGTTTTACCTTACATTATTACAATAATTGTAAACTTAAATAACATTTTTAAATAATTTAACAGGTAATTTTAATGTTTTTTTGAACAAACATAAATCCCGCCTCCTCGCCACCCCCCAACCCCCAACAGTGAACAACATTTCTAACAGAACAATATAACAACACCCTCCCACCATCCCCAACAGTCAACATTCAACAATTTTTTTTGAATAACAATGATAATATATGCCCCCCCCCCCCGCCGCCCCCCCCCCCCGCCCCCTACCTGCGGCCACGCTTCCCTCCTGTATTTTGACCTCACCTTGTCGTAACCCCCGTAATCCCTGAGTAACAGGGCCAAAGATTAGTGGGAAAGCGGGTTGTGTAGAGGACACAGAGAGGCTGCAAAGAGATTTGGATAGGTTAAGCGAATGGGCTAAGGTTTGGCAGATGGAATACAATGTCGGAAAGTGTGAGGTCATCCACCTTGGAAAAAAAACACAGTAAAAGGGAATATTATTTGAATGGGGAGAAATTACAACATGCTGCGGTGCAGAGGGACCTGGGGGTCCTTGTGCATGAATTCCAAAAAGTTAGTTTACAGGTGCAGCAGGTAATCAGGAAGGCGAATGGAATGTTGGCCTTCATTGCGAGAGGGATGGAGTACAAAAGCAGGGAGGTCCTGCTGCAACTGTACAGGGTATTGGTGAGGCCACACCTGGAGTACTGCGTGCAGTTTTGGTCACCTTACTTAAGGAAGGATATACTAGCTTTGGAGGAGGTACAGAGACGATTCACTAGGCTGATTCCGGAGATAAGGGGTTACCTTATGATGATAGATTGAGTAGACTGGGTCTTTACTCGTTGGAGTTCAGAAGGATGAGGGGTGATCTTATAGAAACATTTAAAATAATGAAAGGGATAGACAAGATAGAGGCAGAGAGGTTGTTTCCACTGGTCGGGGAGACTAAAACTAGGGGGCACAGCCTCAAAATACGGGGGAGCCAATTTAAAACCGAGTTGAGAAGGAATTTCTTTTCCCAGAGGGTTGTGAATCTGTGGAATTCTCTGCCCAAGGAAGCAGTTGAGGCTAACTCATTGAATATATTCAAATCACAGATAGATAGATTTTTAACCAATAAGGGAATTAAGGGTTACGGGGAGCGGGCGGGTAAGTGGAGCTGAGTCCACGGCCAGATCAGCCATGATCTTGTTGAGTGGTGGAGCAGGCTCGAGGGGCTAGATGGCCTACTCCTGTTCCTAATTCTTATGTTCTTATGTAAGACGTCTTGCAGCAGAGCACCTCAAGAGCTGCTGCTGTGGAGGGGGCGGGGGGGATGGGGGGTGGGGAGAGTGATGTCGGCAGAATGACCTCAGTGGATGGAGGAGAAGACATTTGCGAAGAAATATCTTCCGAGTCAGAAGGAAGTACTTCCTTCTGTCTCGCCTCTGTTGTGCTGGTTGGTGGTAAGACAAATTGGGGTGCAGTGCCATGTCCCAAACTATCGCATGCGCAAGGCATCGACAGAGTCAGTCGTTCGCCCCATTGCCACAACTATCTGCTCCATGCCCCTCCGTTATTCTTGCAGACAGTACGGCAATGTTGCCGGTCAACCCACCAAGTGCCTGGAGGAGCTCTTGACCTATGTCGACGCTTGCGCTTGACAGTGACACCATGTCCTCATTGACACCTGCCCATTGTAGCGCATGCCTACCTCGCCGACTCAACCTCCGCAGGGTCGGAGTGGGCATTGGACAACTTGTAGTGGCCTGCTGCAAGCCGCTTCACCCCGCTACTTCGTCCATTTAGGATGATGTGGCCGCAGATACCAAAGATGAGAAATCAGTCTCTGTTTTGTCCTCCTCCTCCTCACTTTGGTGTTCATCACCCGTGGTGATGACGACTTGCCGCAGTACCGGTGTTGGTGCAGGCGCCTCCCGTTGCCCCTGGGGTGTTTGGGGAGCAGGAAAACATAATTGAGGTTATTAGAAGAGAAGGGGAGACATGAGAATGCTTGCGCTGTACTGCAACTAGTGGGGTGCCACAGGGATCAGTGCTGGGACCCAACTATTTACAATCTATATTAACGACTTGGAAGAAGGGACTGAGTGTAACATAGCCAAGTTTGCTGACGATACAAAGAGGGGAGGAAAAGCAATGTGTGAGGAGGGCACAAAAATGCTGCAAAAGAACATAGACAGGCTAAGTGAGTGGGCAAAAATTTGGCAGATGGAGTATAATGTTGGAAAGTGTGAGGTCATGTACTTTGGCAGAAAAAAATCAAAGAGCAAGTTATTATTTAAATGGAGAAAGATTGCAAAGTGCAGCAGTACAGCAGGACCTGGGGGCACTTGTGCATGAAACACAAAAGGATATTATGCAGGTACAGCAAGTAATTGGGAAGGCCAAAGGTATCTTGGCCTTTATTGCAAAGGGGATGGAGTATAAAAGCAGGGAAGTCTTGCTATATAAGGTATTGGTGAGGCCACATCTGGAATACTGCGTGCAGTTTTGGTTTCCATATTTATGAAAGGATATACTTGCTTTGGAGGCAGTTCAGAGAAGGTTCATAGAAACATAGAAACATAGAAAATAGGTGCAGGAGTAGGCTATTCGGCCCTTTGAGCCTTCACCAACATTCAATATGATCATGGCTGATCATGTAACTTTAGTACCCCATTCCTGCTTTCTCTCCATACCCCTTGATCCCTTTAGCCATAAGGGTCACATCTATCTCCCTTTTGAATATATGTAACGAACTGGCCTCAACAACTTCCTGTGGTAGAGAATTCCATAGGTTCACAAATCTCTGTATGAAAACGTTTCTCCTCATCTCGGTCCTAAATGGCTTATACCTTATCCTTAGACTGTGACCCCCGGTTCTGGACTTCCCCAACATCAGGAGCATTTTTCCTGCATCTAACCTGTCCAATCCCATTGGAATTTTATATGTTTCTATGAGATCCCCTTTCATTCTTCTAAATTCCAGTGAATATAAGTCTAGTCGATCCAGTCTTTCTTCATATGTCAGTCCTGCCATCCGGGGAATCAGTCTGGTGAACCTTCGCTGTACTCCCTCAATAGCAAGAATGCCCTTCCTCAGATTAGCAGACCAAAACTGTACACAATATTCAAGGTATGGCCTCACCAAGGCCCTGTACAACTACAGTAACACCTCCCTGCTCCTATACTCAAATCCCCTAGCTATGAAGGCCAACATGCCATTTGCCTTCTTCACCGCCTGCTGTACCTGCATGCCAACTTTCAATGATTGATGTACCATGACACCCAGGTCTCGTTGCACCTCCCCTTTTCCTAATCTGTCACCATTCAGATATATTCTGCCTCCCTGTTTTTGCCCCCAAAGTGGATAACCTCACATTTATCTCTATTATACAACATCTGCCATGCATTTGCCCACTCACCTAACCTGTCCAAGTCACCCTGCAGCCTCTTAGCATCCTCCTCACAGCTCACACCGCCACCCAGCTTAGTGTCATCTGTAAACTTGGAGATATTACACTCAATTCCTTTGTCTAAATCATTAATATATGTTGTAAATAGCTTGGGTCCCAGCACTGAACCTTGCGGTACCCCACTAGTCACTGCCTGCCATTCTGAAAAAGACCCATTTATTCCTACTCTTAGCTTCCTGTCTGCCAACCAGTTCTCTATCCACATCAATACATTACCCCCAATACCATGTGCTTTAATTTTGCACACCAATCTCTTGTGTGGGACCTTGTCAAAAGCTTTTTGAAAGTCCAAATACATCACATCCACTGGTTCTCCTTGTCCATTCTACTAGTTACATCCTCAAAAGATTCTAGAAGATTTATCAAGCATGATCTCCCTTTCATAAATCCATGCTGACTTGGACAAATCTTGTCACTGCTTTCCAAATGCACTGCTGTTAAGTCTTTAATAATTGCTCCCAACATTTTCCCCACTACCGATGTCAGGCTAACCGGTCTTAGTTCACTGTTTTCTCTCTCCCTCCTTTTTTAAAAAGTGGGGTTACATTAGCTACACTCCAATCCATAGGAACTGATCCAGAATCTATAGAATGTAGGAAAATGACCACCAATCTACTATTTTTAGGGCCACTTTCTTAAGTACTCTGGGATGTTGACTATCAGGCCCTGGGGGTTTATCGGCCTTCAATCCCATCAATTTTCCTAAAACAATTTCCTGACTAATAAAGATTACCTTCAGTTCCTCCTTCTCACTAGATCTTCATTCCCCCAGTATTTCCGGAAGGTTATTTGTGTCTTCCTTAGTGAAGACAGAACCAAATTATTTGTTCAATTGGTCTGCCATTTCTTTGTTCCCCATTATAAATTCACCTGATTCTGACTGCAAGGGACCTACATTTGTCTTCACTAATCTTTTTCTCTTCACATATCTATAGAAGCTTTTGCAGTCAGTTTTTATGTTTCCTGCAAGCTTACTCTCATACTCTATTTTCCTCCTCCGAATTAAACCATTTGTCCTCCTCTGCTGAATTATAAATTTCTCCCAGTCCTCAGGTTTGCTGCTTTTGCTGACCAATTTGTCTGCCTCTTCCTTGGTTTTAACACTATCCCTAAGTTCCCTTGTTAGCCATGGTTGAGCCACCTTCCCCATTTTATTTTTACGCCAGACAGGGATGTACAATTGTTGAAGTTCATCCATGTGATCTTTAAATGTCTGCCATTGCCTTACCCTACGTTGATTCCGGGGATGAGGGGGTTGACTTACAAGGAAAGGTTGAGTAGGTTGGGCCTCTACTCATTCAAATTCAGAAGAATGAAAGGTGATCTTATCGAAATGTATAAGATTATAAGGGGGCTTGATAAGATGGATGCAGAGAGGATGTTTCCACTGATGGGGGGGGGATTAGAAATAGAGGGCATGATCTTAGAATAAGGGGCCGCCCATTTAAAACATAGATGAGGAGAAATTTCTTCTCTCAGAGGGTTGTAAATCTGTGGAATTCGCTGCCTCAGAGAGCTGTGGAAACTGGGACATTGAATAAAGTTAAGACAGAAATAGACAGTTTCTTAAACGATAAGGGGTTATGGGGAGTGGGCAGGAAAATGGAGCTGAGTCCATGATCGGATCAGCCATGATCTTATTGAATGGCGGAGCAGGCTCGAGGGGCCGTATGGCCTACTCCTATTCCTATTCCTTCTGTTCTTTTGTTCTTATTAAATGTGAACGAGAGATGTTACATATGATTAACATGAGAGTACAGAAAAGTACAGAAACTGCACGCATGACATTACATCATTATATATTATAATGAAATGCCATTAAATTTCTTTAATTTATCACTGGTTTACCACTGGTTTACACATTACTCACGTGGTGCAACAATGGGATCTGCACCACCACAAGCGGAAAAATGATAATGGGTGCCCACTAAGGCTGCGGCATGTTCTTCCAGGTCAATGAGAGGGTGCAGCTCAGCAGGCCCTCCTCTGGTCTGCCTCTGCTCGGCATGATTCTTAGATATCTTCCTCTGCAAATGTGACAAGAGCATGGCATAAGCTAATTTACTCGTCCTATTACGGAAACACTACAGATACTGTAATCCACAACTAGTCACCCCACATGCTATTCACCGTTAATGTTAACGTTATATGCTAATACGGTTTGTATCCACAATGGATGCATGGTTATAACATCTACTTTCAGAGCAAATATTTAATAAGATCGTGTTTAGGAACTAATGCTTGACACCAAACAGCACGTATATAAACACCAGGAAAGGCCCCATCGGTGGGCCATGCCATTCGGCGCCTGAGGGGAGGTAGACGGTTTATTTGAATCGATGGAGGTCCCCCGGTGGGGGGCGGGTGGGGAGGGATCAGGACCACTGGTGAGCTTGGCAATGACAGGACTTCCTCACAGCACACAAAAATTCCCCATAACTAACGTGGTAGAAATGCTAAATGTTTGCGGTCTGTCTGTTTCCAGTCATTCCTTTTGCCACAATTTTCGATCAAAGCCTTTAAATAATAATAATTAATACTGTTGATTAAATGTAAGGCATCTCAGCAAAATTTGACTTTAAAGGGCACAGGTTCCGACCCCAGTCTAAATCATAGCAGGGAAGCTACCCAAGCTTACCCAGCTGAATTACAATCTGCCAGATTTACATTCTAATTAATGAGTCAGTGCATCATTACAATTTAAACTGTAATAATTTAATACTTACTCTTGCCGATGCAATGAAATTGTTCCATCGCTTGCGGCACTTGTCTGCCTCACGCCTATCATGAGCCATCGATGAGACTAGGGCGGCGATATGGTCCCATATTCTTTGATATATGCAGGGGGGAGGTTTCCCACACCCACCCCAGGTTAATAAACTCCACCGATTTTCAACTTCATTAACCAGGGCCTCATTGGCCTCATCAGAGAAGGCTTTCGCCCTCCTTTTCCCTGACAGCTCCTGCTGTATGTTGTTATGTATGCATGCCTACAATGTTATGATGTACTGTAACACTGCATGTACCTTCACCCTGAATACACTTTACCTGTACACCAGACCTAAGTGTCACCTGCACACTGCAAGTAACCCAGTATAAAAGGGAGCTCACCTCTTGGTGTCCTCACTCTCGGAGCTGCAAGAAAAGACAACAGTCTTCACAGTTTAAGTACCATACCCCTGCCTCGTGGAGTCATTAACAGAGTGCCTACATATACAATACATACTACTATCGTTCAATTCTTGGTTGGACATTTTGCACCCTGCACAGACTTCTTTTCACCTTCCTTCTCTCTCTCCCTCTCTTTCAGTCTTCTGAGCATGTGCAGATGACCCCTGAACTCCCGAAGCATGGGAATAGTTCTTTGCTGAAAAAAAAACACGCATTTGCAGAATGGATGCCAATCTTGCACGACTGAATCATTCGCTAAGGCCCATTTCACATCGCTAAGGCTATCACCCAAATGAAAAAGGCGAAACTAGCGGTTTTTAAAATGGGTAATATTCCAGAGATCCTGAAAAATAAAAAAAGCACTAAGGCCGGAAATATCGCCCATTTTGGGGCGATAGTGATCATCGTGGAAAGTCTAGCCCTTAAACTTTGAGGGAGGAGGAACATTAATATTCTATTTGTAAACTAAAATCCCTGCTGTGGTGAATATTCTAGTAATCGACAGATCCAGAAATTGCACCAGAGTTTCTAATTGAGTAATTAAATCCAACCCAGTAATTAGGCCCGCATGGTGAAAATACCAGTGCAATCTGAAATACTTGCAATTGCCACTGTGGCATATAGCCAACTCATTACTGAGATACTTAAAGAACCATAACAGTAATTCCACAGCCCCTTAAATATTTTTTGCTCCGAAAAAAATTACTGAATAAAATAATCTCCCATGCAATTAAGCCCCTGCCTCTAGTGAACCTGTTGTATGACACAATATACATTATGTTGTGTAATTTGGATGGGAAACAAACTAAAGCATGACTCTAAGACAATGCCCAGGAGCCTGATAAGAAGCCATGTTGAAAAATGTTCCTCCTTTCGTAGATCTTCAAAATCTGCAACCAGAACTTCAACCTCTCCTGGTGAGCTTCTAATTGTGCTTAACCAGTTCAGCCTATCAACAACTTGCACTGTGATGCAAAATTGCACAATGACTTGGCATGCATGACACATTGGGTCAGCTCAACAACTGTCATCAGACTAATGACGCTAATATTCTTTAAAAAGAGTAGACTTTGTTTTAATTGAAGAATCATCTATATTGGGGTTCATTCTCTTGCCTTCCCCCCTCCCCTGTATAGGTATTGTACAGGAACCGCACCCCTGGAAGTGCATGGCTCCTGCCTGGGCCTGCAAGCATTCGTATTTCCTGTCCAGCCATTTACACGAAGGTGGGGCACAGGGTCCTGTAGCTACATGCCTGGTGTCAGAGGTTGGGACCTTCTAGCTGCTGATGGAAATTAGCAACTAGAAGCTCCAGATTAGACCGAGGCATCCTGGGGAGGGGGGAGGGGTTAAAACTCCAAAAATTGGCTATGTTTTTCGTCTGGCAATCATAGGGTTTCGGGTGGGGTGGGGAGTGCATATATTGTGATGCACAAAGTATCACAAATTGTGTGGGATAAGCTGGATGGACCAGAGGGTCGTTTCCTGTCCGTCATCGTTGGTATGTTTGTATAAATCTGTGTGAACCTTTGGGTAAGACTTGAAACTGCGAAGCCATGCCTTCCAGCTGAGCTACAGCTCCTGATAGGGGCTTCGCTTTATGCCAGCAGCTGCATTCAAACACAAATCCAAGCTGTAAGAGACCTTAGTCAGTCTGCTGTGAATCATTGCATGCATTTGCCCGATATGTTTCTTTGCCCTGCGGTACAGCAATCCTAAGAGGCATCCAGCATTATGTAAAATTGTCAATTATGTGCAACAATGTGATAAAAATCTGGTCCTGTTGCTAGCACAAATGGAGGATCTGCCCCAGCAATTGCTGGTGATGAAGTTGTGTGCACCTGGCAGGCCTGATACAGTGGAGTTGTGCCAAAGCTGCATATCTGATGTATAACAGCTGCGAGACAGATGGGTTGACTTCTTTTCCATCCAGTCATTAATTTTCTCCTCTCCCAAATACTACAACAACCTTCGTTTATACAGCACCTCTAACATAAATAAAACATCTCAAAATGCTTCACAGAGGCAGAAGGAGAAATTAAATAGAAACTAAACCAAAGAAGGAGCTATCAGGTGAGATGACCAAAAACTTGGATAAAGAGCTGGGTGTTAAGAATAGTCTTGTAGGAGGGAAGGGAGGTAGAGAGGCAGAGGGATTTAGGAAGGGAATTACAGAGCATGGTGACTAAGCAGAATGGTGGGGAGAAGGGAGGAGGGATGCCAAAGTCAGAAGAAGGAAGAGGGGCTTTCAGAGCAGAGATAGAGATTGGTGAAGCCATGAAGAGATTTAAACTGAGGTGTGAGAATTTGAAATCTGAGGCAGTAGAGGACCAGATGGCAATGTAGATCAATGATGTCAGGGATAATGGGTGAGCAGAAATTGGTGTGAGATAAGACACAGGCAGAAGATTTATGGATAAGTTGAAGATAATGGAGGGTTATGGATAGGAGGCCAACCAGGAGATCATTGAAATAGTCGAGACTGGTGGTGAGAGAAGGTATGGATGAGGGCTTGAGTGGCAAAGATGCTGAGGTATTGATAGAAGTGAGCAATGTTCCAGAAGTGGAAGTGGGTAGTCTTTGTAATGGAGAGGATATAGAGTCGGAAGCTTAGCTTGGGGTAGAAGAAGACACTGAGGCTACAAACAGTCTGGTTCAGCCTGAGACAATGGCCAGGGAGGGGGATGGAGTCAGTGGCGAGGGTACAATGATTTTGGCAGGGTTGAAGAGGGTGGTTTCAGGCTCCTGGTGCATAGCCAGAGGAAAATGGAGCTCATCCAAGAACCATGTAAAACTAATCGTTTATTGTATTATGACGACAAGTTAATTTTATATAAAAGAAATGCACACTTTTTTTTTAGCCTGCAACAAATTACAGTTTGGAAACATAATTAAAGATTTTAGCCCAATCAATTTGAAAATAAAAGTGTTATTGCTAGGGGAGGGGATTCTATTCATATTTAGGTGAGCAGACTTGTTGACACATTTTTAGTTTAGCAAGGAAAGTAAAGCCAAGTAAGATACCGTTTCTAATAAGTCTATTCATATGCTGAGTTGTTGTATAGATCACATATATTAAATCAGACCTTGGCCCACTTAAATCTAATGAATATATCAAGCGTAAACACCAGTTTTTTTCCTACGTCAGCTATCATTGCACAAGTGCAAAATGTCACTCAGTTACATAATAGTGACGGGAATTTGATTTTCATTTGACAATCAGGTTTACTTGATGATTTTGAAAGTCTATTGTTTTAAATTTCAGGCTCCGCAGGTATCCTATGGATGTCTCACTATAGTAATGCTCACTCCTACCATCACCCACCCAAAGATAAAACACCACAACCAAACTAACTACCACCCATTAGACTACTAAAAATCAGCTAACTGCACACATACCTGGTCATTGTCTATAAACACCCACTACAGGTACAGGGAAATCTAAACACAAAAGGCTTCAAGATTCCTGGCATTACAGAACCATTTACTTGCCACCCTCAATGATAACATCTTTAACGTGATATTCACAAAGAGAAACAGCTAATTTATCAATTTAGCCAGAGATATCCCCGGTGTCCTGGCCGATATTTATCCCTCAATCAACATAATAAAAAAACTTATTATCTGGTCATTATCACATTGCTGTTTGTAGCAGCTTGCTTGTGCACAAATAGGCTGTTGTGTCTCCCACATTACAACAGTGACTACACTCCAAAAGTACTTCATTGGCTGTAAAGCGCTTTGAAACATCTGGTGGTCGTGAAAGGCGCTATATAAATCCAAAGTTTTTCATTTTAATTAGTCCCACTCCCTTGCTCTTTTCCCATAGCCCTGCAAATATTTCCTATACAAGTATATATTCACTTCCTTTTTGAAATTTACTATTGAATCTGCTTCTATTTAGGCCATGCATTCCAAATCATAACAACTTGCTGCGTAAAAAAAATCTTCCCTCTGGTTCTTGTGCTAGTTATCTTAAATCTGTGTCTTCAGGTTACTGACCCAACTGCCAATAGAAATAGTTTTTCCTTATTTATTCTGTTAAATCCCCTTATAATCAGTGTCACCCTAGAACCTGGGTTCTGAAAATATATCAATTATCTGACTGAAAAATATTGCATTTTCATATTGGAAACTAGAGGCTCCACTGATGAGAGCAAGCATATTGTAGCAATTATACTCCAGGACCTCCACATATTACATCCAACACCTCGCCATCATGCTTGCATCTTGCTTTTTCTCCCTCTCAGCCTATGCGCAACTAGCAGAACTCCCCACATTGAACTCCATCTGCCTTAGCTTTGCCTATTCAATTAGTCTGTTAATGTCCCTTTGCAACTTCGTCTTCCCATCCATACAACTACTGTGCCTCTTAACTTAGTGCCATCTGCAAATTTGCAACTCTCGATTCCTTCACCCAAGTCGTTAATATGTAGGGTGAAAAGCTGAGGCCTCAGAACAGATCCCTGGGGAACTCCACTTGTTACATTTTGCCAATCAGAGAATGAACCCTTTGGGGCATAAATTCAGGGTCTCAGAAAGATCCGCTGTTGCTCATTTGCGGCGGCCTTGCGGTGGAATCCCGTGGTGCCACTTTGTGATCAACTGGCCGACCCGACCCAAATTCAGGTCTGGGATTTTTCAGCCTGGACCCGATTCTACCGCGATACTGATGACTGCCGCAAGCGCACCGCAGCTCTCCCTCAAATAAACCGCCCGAAATTCACATTAAAAAATCAATCCCCTGCTACGCGGTGCCCCCGACAGCTTTTCCTTTTGGCGCACCTCATCTGTAGTGAGTGCAGCCTGGCAGCGCGGCGGCCCTTTAAGGGGAAGGCCCACTGCCGTGGCTGCCATGTATTTCATTTTGCTGGCCGACTTCCCGATCGGCCGGCAAGATAGTGCCCACAGGTTCGGCCGGGCCGCCGATGAGCAGCCTGGCACCCCCTCTTGAGTGCCAGGCCGCTGGTCCGGCCAAAAGCCTCCCTGGTGGCCCAGTGGTGAAGATCTAAAATGACGGATTCTCTCCCCTTTAACGGAGGGGAGAGAACGTGGTGACGCACACACGGTGTGATGTCACCACCACTCCACCACTGATTGACAACGGCGGAGTCCCGGTCCCTACCCAAATTCAGCCCCTCAGCCTGTCTTCCTGTCCATCTCTCGCCCCTACTATGACCGACTTCCGTTGGGACTTTGAAAAAATTTCAAAGTCCTCGAAATTGATCATACGGCCACCTCATGGATCCTAGCGGTAAAACCAAGTAAAAACTCATAGGTGTGCCAGCTTTCTGGCGTACCTGAATTTCCGCCCCTTTACCTCTACTCTGTCTCCTACCTCCCAACCAATTACCGACTCAGGTCACAAGATTACCTCCAATCCCGCGCATTCTCATTTTTGCTAATAATCTCTTGTGTGGAACCTTAACAAATACCTGCTGGAAGTTAATATAGACAACATCCATATACACTCTCCTATTCATCATCATCATAGGCAGTCCCTTGGAATCGAGGAAGACTTGCTTCCACTCCTGAAGTGAGTTCTTTGGTGGCTGAACAGTCCAATACGAGAGCCACAGACTCTGTCACAGGTGGGACGGGAAAAGGTGGGTGGGACTGGTTTGCCGCATGCTCTTTCCACTGCCTGCGCTTGATTTCTGCATGCTCTCCGCATTAAAACTCAAGGTGCTCAGCGCCCTCTCAGATGCACTTCCTTCACTTAGGGCGGTCTTGGGCCAGGGACTCCCAGGTGTCAGTGGGGATGCCGCGCTTTATCAGGGCGCTGTGAGGATATCCTTGTAGCGTTTCCGCTGCCCACCTTTGGTTCGTTTGCTGTGAGGGAGCTCCGTGTAGAGTACTTGCTTTGGGAGTCTCGTGTCTGGCATACGGACTATGTGGCCTGCCCAGCGGAGCTGATCAAGTCTGGTCAGTGCTTCAAGCCTAGGGATGTTAGCCTGAATGAGGACGTTGATGTTGGTGCACCTGTCCTCCCAGGGGATTTGTAAGATCTTGCAGAGACATCGTTGGTGATATTTCTCCAGCAACTTGAGGTGTCTACTGTACAGGGTCCATGTCTTTGAGCCATACACAAGGGCAGGTATTACTACAGCCCTGTAGACCATGAGCTTGGTGGCAATTTTGAGGGCCTGGGCTTCAAACACTCTTTTCCTCAGGTGGCCGAAGGCTGCACTGGCGCACTGGAGACAGTGTTGGATCTCGTCGTCAATGCCTGCTCTTGTTGATAGGAGGCTCCCGAGATATGGGAAGTGGTCCACGGTGTTCAGGGCTGCGCCGTGGATCTTGATGACTGGGGGGCAGTGCTGTGCGGTGAGGACAGGCTGGTGGAGGACCTTTGTCTTACGGATGTTTAATTTATCCACCATGCTAGTGACCTCCTTAAAAAAATCAACTGGATCAGTCAGACATGACCTACCCTTCACAAATCTATGCTGACTCACTTTGATCAACTGATAGTTGACCAAATGCTTAGTAATTCGATCTCTGATGATAGATTCCAGTAACTTCCCCACAATTGACACTAAACTGCCAGCTGTGTAGTTTATTGGTTTCTTAAATAATGGAGTGACATTTGCAATTTTCCAATCCAAAGCTAGTTCCTGAACCTAAAAAATTATGATTAATGCATCTCAAATTTCCTCACGCTTTTAATTTAATAACTTGGCATGGAAACCATCAGATCCTGGATACTGGTCTATCTTAAGTCCCATTATTTTCAGTATTACCATTTTTGAAAACTCATTAATGCCACTACATTCTTCCCTTTGACTTATTTTTAGCTTCCTTTGTACTGCTGGTAGTTTGTCCCATTTATTGTGAAAACAGATAAAAGTACTCATTTAACACATCTGCCATTATCCATTATAGTCTTGTCTGTGTCCATCTTTAATGGGACCACATTTCCTTTTACCACTCCCTTTCTCTTAATATATTTATAAACACTTTTCTTGTTAGCTTTGATATCCCTTGCAAGTTTTTTTCATGTTTTCTTTTTGCACCTCTTATTATTTTCTTTGTAACCCTTTGTTGCTTCTTATAGCTCGCCCGGTCTGCTGCATTTCCATGTCTGTAAATTTACCCATTTACTCATTAATAGTTTAGCCCAGTTTACTGTAGACCATTTATTTCTCATCCCTTCAAGGCTTGCCTTACTTAACTGTAACTGCTCTCAATCATATTAGCATCTCCTATTTTGATCCCTCCGCCATTGGTGGCCCAGCTTTCAGCTGCCTAGGCCCTAAACTCTGGAATTCTCTCCCTAAACCTCTCTGTCTCTGTACCTCTCTTTCTTTTAAGATACTCCTTAAATCCTACCTCTTTGACCAAGCTTTTGGTCATCTCTCCTAATATCTCCTTATGTGGCTTGGTGTCAAATTTTATTTGGTTGCGCTCCTGTGAAAAGCCTTGGGGGATGTTTTACTACATTAAAGGTGCTATATAAATTCAAGTTATTGTTGCTGTTGTTGGTCATTTTTTGTAAGATGCTCCCTTACCATCAGATTGTTAACTTACCATCAGGATGTGTGATGAGCTAAACTGGCAGAAGTTCAGCTCATCACACATTCCAGAATTTACTAAAGAGTGTTCAAAAGCTTCTGAACAAGCAGACAGAAGATAATAAAATCTGCTCCAATTACATGGATGTAGTGAGATCTCTAAAGATAAAAGATTTTTAAATGCAATGCCTGGAAGGGCAGTAGATGACTTATTGTGCTTTTCTTTGCTGAACATAGTGTGCAACATATTTTAATTGGGTACAACTCAGCTAATCTACTACTAGTAGCAAGGCACCCTGGATGTGCATTATTCTTTAATTGACCAGAAAAACAAACACAATTCTTAATGTCACAATTAACATGGTTTTATTTCCAGTAAAGTACAGGTATAACTAATTTATGTTTTAATCTACTTCAAATGTTCAATATACAGACATTCACTTAGCTAAATCTGAAGTTGGTATGCTAATGTTAAATCACCAAACAAAACTTAAAACAACACCGGTTCTTAGCCAAGCTCCTAAGCATAATTGAAAACATCTCATTAACCTGCAGACAGCTACCAGCTACCCAAATTAACATGGCTCAGGATCAACACCATTATCAGTTGCAACTCAGTTTGGACACAAGTGCAAAACAAGACAAGGAGCTAGAACCTCCACTTTTTTTGCATGCTTAACGCCCACTTAGTGCCTATTTTACCGCTGAAATGACATTTAACGTCCCTATATCTCCCATTTTGGCACAAAATGGAAACTGATCGTCATGTTAAGGAAACTTATCGCCGAGCGTTACTTTCCACATGTGCTTAACGTCGAGAAAAAATATTACCGCCTGCCCACTTTTTTGGGGCGGAATCATCAGAATGGGTGAAATCAACGGCCATAATTTCGCCCACCGTTAATTTCCACACTGATTTAATGGCGAGATTCAATAATACCGCCCGCCCACTTTTTTTTGTCGAAAAGAACATATTTACCAAAACTAGCGGCCATGAGATCGCCCAGCATCACTTTCACCACCTCGCACACATATTGCCCACAATATCGCTCCCCCAAAAATCCGTCCAGAAAAAGTGGAACTAACCGGAATTAATCACAGTGTTATGGACGTCAAGTTCTAGATCACATGTCGCGTCCTTTAAAAGGCTGCTGTGCTTCAATCTCGATGGAGTTCGGATGTACTCTGCAGGTCGGTGGAGTTGATGTGAACATCTGGACAAACATCTTGACCATACTGTGACCGATTGGAATTGAATAGGTGTGTTCGTCGGGACATTTCTTGTTTGTGACCAATCGGTAGAAAACAGAGAGCTACTGGAATGCGGCCTATCCTTTCTCACCCTCTCTTGGTGACCAATTACATGCAGCAGACTCGAGATCGGCAAAGGAATGCTCCACTGCATTAGGTGTGCAATGTAAGACGTAACAGACTGATGAGGAGGACCAGATGTTAGACCCCCCCGCAAGTACAAGGAGAAGCAAAATTACCTCGACTTGCCCGACACCATCTGCCTTCGGAGACTGCGCTTCCACAAAGAGGTTATCACTGAGGTATGCCAGCTGATAAAGGCAGATCTGCAGCCTGCCAGCACCATCAGTACTGCACTGTCCGTTGAGGTCAAAGTCACCGCGGCACTGTCGGTCTATGCCTCAGGTTCTTTTCAGGCCACAGCTGGAGACATTTGCGGACTTTCTCAGCATGCCACACATCGCTACATTAGACAGGTCACTGAAGCCCTGTACAAATGCAGGAGGGACTTGATCAGCTTCCCTATGCCAGGGAGGCACAGAGTGAGAGGGCTCTAGGATTCTCCAAATTGAAAACTTCGCCAAGGTGCAGGGAGCAATAGAATGTGCGCACATCGCGACGCGAGCATCTTTTCAGGATGCTGAGGTTTCCAGGAACCGCAAGAGATTCCACTCCCTTAATGTCCAACTGGTGGTCGACCACCAGTAAACTATACTGGCAGTGACTGCTCAATTTCCGGGCAGCATCCATGATGCTCACATCCTGCGTGAGAGCACTGTATCTGACTTGTTTAACAATCAGCCACAAGTTCAATGCTGGATGCTTGGTGACAAAGGATATGGCCTTGCCACCTGGCTGATGACGCCCCCTGCGTGACACCCACACCGAAGCCAAGAGGCGATACAGCAAGAGCCACAGAGCCCCTCGCAATATCGTGGAGAAAACGATTGGAGTGCTGAAGCAGCACTTTAGTTGCCTGGACCACTCAGGAGGCGAGCTCCAATTCCACCCTGAGCAGGTAGCTCAATTCATGGTGGTGTGCTCCATGCTGCACAACTTGGCTATTAGGAGGGGACAAGAATTGCCTGATGAGTCTGACAGTCCACTTCACCAGAGAGAGGAAGAGGAGGATGAGGAGGCGGATGCTGACATCGGCACAGACAATCAGGCTGATGCTAAAGCCATGCCCCCACTCCCCTGCAGACCGCATGAAAGGGCCCGTGGTGGCATGATAGCTGCAAGAGCCTTATGTCAGGAGCTCATCAATGATCGCTTTGCCTGAAAGAACGTTGGTGTTATTTACAAGGCTGACATACTGCTGGGTGTTCAGGTCATACATCAATGGTGGGCATCATCTTGGTGACAGTTAAATTTTAAGTTGTTTGAAGTTGTGTCATTATACCCTTTGATGTTAAGGAATCACCAGCGTGTAATGGTGCAGCTATCTGAGCCAATGCACTACAAGGTTTTGTTAAATAAAAAACATTTAAACCGAACATTAGCCTGAAATCACCAGTATTTCTGTACAAACCAACCCTTCCCGCCAACCCCCACCACCCCACCCCACCCCACCCCTACCCGCTTCTCCTCCCCACCTCTACTCCTTCCCCTTCCCCTCCTGACTCGAAGCCGCCTGGCCGAGGAGCTCTTCAGGCAATGCTTCATTGTGGGGTGGGGGGGGGAGGGGTGACGGTCGAACTGCTGCTTGGATGGATATGGGAGAGGACGGTCCCGAGGTGGGAACGTGCTCCGAGCCAGAAGCAAGATGTTGCTGCTGGATCTCATATGTGGTTGGCAATGTGGGGTGCAGTGCCATGCTCCGGGACCACTGGGAGCCCTCTGCCACCAGTGTTTCTGGCTAACAACTCCAGGGCCTCCTCCATCCCTTCCATATTATATCTTATTTGTTGGACAAAAACTCGGTGCCAACTATGTTCTTGGTGCTTAGTAGGCTTTTTGCTGCTGGTGAATCTTCCTCGTGCCTCCCACAACAGCCAAACAAGCACACACCACAGCCACACACGCTTTCAGTGTCTCTGAGCTCCCTCTCACTCTGTCTCCTTTTCTGCGCATGACCCTTGACCTCCTGAATCATGGGAATCGAACATTGCCATCCATTGCTAAGGATGGCGAAACTTTACGACAGAAGGTCAAAAAAATGTAACGCTAATGCCCATTGGATATCACTCGCGGTAACGCCCATCTTTAAAAATGGAGACTAGGTGTTTTGAGAATGGGCGAGAAGCCGGCGATATGAAAACTCATTTTTACCGCCTGTGGCGGAAATATCACCCATTTTTGGGTGATGAGCACAATAGTGGAGGTTCTAGCCCCATAAAACTCGTGAGGAAATGCACAAGATGCATCCTTTGGGTTACAATTTTTTTTCAAAGGGGAAGCCATCTTTGGCACAAAAACAGACAGAACTGTACAAAAATTGTTCATTAACAAGACCAGAACTGTACAAAAATTGTTCATTAACAAGACCAGAATTAGGCCAATTCACTACTACTTTTCAATTTTGTTCAGTTTACTTTTTAGCATCTAATTAACAGCATTTTTCCATCCTTCACAGTTTCTTTCTCAACTTTATGGCTCGATCTGTTCTTTTCTGACTAACCACTTCAATCTTTATCTGTACTCCTGCTGGTTAAAGTTCAAGTAATGGGGCTAGACTTTCGGCATATATAGCGCCAATATAACCGCCGAGAGTTAGTTTACTGCCCGTATTTGATTATAAATGGAACCTAACGCCCGATTATCACCTATTTATCGCCAGTGGAACTTTCGGCATACAATTATCGCCGGGAATGAGCTGAACTGTCCATATTTTCTTAGTAAAATCTGATGTCGTCACTCGTGCACCTCCCAGAAGACTGTTTATAATGCAAACTAATGCCCAAATACCGCCCAGATTATCGCTGAGCGCTACTTTCGGCATTTCGCCCATATACCGCCCAAATGATCGCTAGCCCAAAAAGACGCTCAAGAAAAGCTGCACTCACCTGACCTTAACCCAGTGGTATGGACGGCATTTTGTAAATTGGAGGACTTTTAATAAAAGGCTGCTTCAATTTGATGGTAGCATTGAAGTAATTCATGAGTGCTTTTAAGGGCATTTTAAAATCTTGACAATCATCTAATTACATTGTGGTGAATTTTGAGTTTATATTGCATTTGTAGAGGACAATTTCATAATTTTGAAGACAGATTAGGACGTTTATTGTAATGGGGCCTGTAATTTCTCAGCCAGTATTGATGACTACTCACATGCTGCAGACTAGAGATGGGAGAAGGTTCATTGAAGAGCATTAGTGCCCATTCAAAGAGATGGCAGACTGCTGAGGATGAGGAGAACTTATACCCAACACATTTACAGGGATAAGCGATCATACCTGGATTTGTCTGATAACACATGCATTAGGAGGCTGCGCTTCCGAAAGGAGGTCATCAGTGAGATATGCCAGCTAATTAAGAGAGATCTGCAACCTACCAGCACCATCAGACCACACTGCCCGTTGAGGTTAAGGTTACCGCGGTATCTTCCTTCTATGCATCAGGCTCCTTTCAGGCCTCAACTGGCGACATTTGCATTATCTCTCAGCACGCCACACAATACTGCATTCAACAGGTGACTGAAGCCCTTTACGCTCGCTGGGTGGACTTTATAAACTTCCCTATGACTAGGGGGGCACAGAGTGAGAGGGCTTTGGGTTTCTCGAGAATAGCAAACTTCCCCACAGTGCAGGGTGCAATAGACTGTATTCACATTGCCCAGCAAGTACCTTTAGAGGATGCAGAGGTTTACCGTAACTGAAAAGGATTTCACTCCCTGAATGTGCAGCTCGTTGTCGACCACATGCAAATAATCATGGCAGCAAATGCAAATTTTCCAGGTAGCATTCATGATGCACACATCTTGCATGAGGTCTCTGACCTGTTTAAGAGTCAGCCACAAGGTCATGGTTGGATGCTGGGGGATAAAGGATATGGCCTTGCCAGCTGACTCATGACCCTCCTGCGTAAGCCCCAGATGGAAGCCGAGAAGCGGTACAATGAAAGCCATGTAGCCACACGCAATATCATCGAAAAGATAATTGGAGTGCTTAAGCAGCACTTCAGATGCCTGGATTACTCAGGAGGCAACTTACAATACCACCCTTGGCAGGTCATTGAGTTCATTGTGGTGTGCTGCATGTTGCATAACTTAGCTATCAGGTGGGGACAAGAATTGCGAGATGGGACTGCCAGTCCATCTCAGGAGAGAGGGGAGGCAGAAGAGGTGGACGAGAAGGAGGATGAGGACCTCAGGGAGGACAATCAGCCTGGTGTTGAACCCACGCCCCCCTCCCCACTCCTCCACACCACAGGCAAAGCCCCATGGTAGTTATGCAGCTGTATGACTGTTGCATCAGCAGCTCATAAATGACCGCTTTGTGTGAAGTTACATTGGTGACAGTTATAGTTGCGTTATGTCATGTTTCATCCTTGCTTGGCCTGGCCTCGTCATTGTTTGCAAACCTTCTATTGATGTTTAACCTTTCTGTTATTGGAAGATACTGCACAACAATGTTAAGTTAAATAAAAATATTTAATAATTGCACATTTAAAATATATTTTTTAAACAAACTGAAGTGAAAAAACAAACATATACATTAAATAAATAATTGAATATAAACACCCATCTCACCCCGTCCACCCCAAAAGTCAACAAATTTTTAACAACAATAATTTTTCAATAACAATTAAAATATAATAGGACACAAACACCCCCCCCCCCCAACAGTCAACACATTTTTAATAATAACAACAACCCCGCCAACAGTCAACAATACAAATACAATGCCCCCCACCTGCGGCCATGCTTCCCTCTGCTAGTACCCCTCCCCCCCCCGGTTTGAATCTCCCCCTTTCCCACTTACACTCCCCCTTCTGCCCGCATTGACGCCAAGCCGTCTTGCAGCAGGATACCTCAAGTGCTGCTGCTGTGGGGTGGTTGACAGTGGCAGAGTCACATTTTCTGGTGAAGCTGGAAAAGACGTTTCCAAAGAAACATCTTCCGAGTCTGAAGCAACTGCTTCCTCCTGACTCGCATCTGTCGGCATGGGTGGTACAGCACCTTGGGGTGCAGTGCCGTATCCCGAGGCCACTGCCTGCTGCATGGCATTGACGGAGTCGCCCATTCTCTGCATTGCCACAACCATCTGCGTCATGTCCTCCGAAATATGCGCAGCGAGTGCGACAATGTTACCGGTCAATCCACCCATTGCCTGGAGGAGCTCTCGACCAGTGTTGATGCTCACCCTCGACAGCAAGACCATGTCCAGGTTGACATCTGCCTGTCATTGCGCATGCCTGCCTCACTGAACCAGCCTCCGCGGGGTCGGCGTAGGCACTGGACCACTCGGGGTGCCCTGCTGCAAGATGCTTGGCCCCGCTACCTCCTCAGTTGACAAGGATGTGGCCACAGAAACATTAGACCCTTGATTTGAGCAGCACGCTTGAGGCTCATCCTCACTAGTCTCCTCCATGGTCAGCACGACCTGCAGCAGAAGTGGTGACGCTATCGGGGCCTCCATGTCCCTGCCTTGCTCCTGGGAAGCATGAGGAGCTGGAAAATATAATTGAGGTTAGTAGAAGAGAAGGGGAGGCCAGGGTGAAATGAGAATGCTTACGCAGTGCAGGCATATGTACAAGGAGCAACACTACTGCAATAAATATCACTGATAGACATCACATATAATTAACATCGTGAGAGTACAGAAGCTGCATGGCATTACAATGATATTTCATGATCCCATCATTAATTACATAACATTACATCATTCATATATTATACTCAAATTGCATTAAGTTACTTTAAATCACCAATGGTTTCTACATTACTTACGTGGTGCAATGACGGGACCATGGGTGGTCGAACGATTATGCGCATCGACAAGTGCTGAGTCCCGCTCCTCCAGGTCGGTTAATTGTTAGAGGTCAGAACATAAGAACAAAAGAACATAAGAAATAGGAGCAGGAGTAGGCCATACAGCCCCTCGAGCCTGCTCCACCATTTAATACGATCATGGTTGATCCGATCCCCATAATCCCTCAGCAGGCCCTCCTCCTGTGTGCCTGCGCTCAGCACGATTCTTAGATATCTTCCTCTGCAAAGGTAACAAGAGCATGGCATAAGCTAATTGCCTAGGTACTGTTACAGATATTACTAGATACTATTGCAGAACACACAGAACACACAGATATTATAATCCACAATTAGTCATCGCCTATGCTAATCATCATTAACATTATATGCTAATACAGTTTGTATGCAATTGATGCATGGTTAAATCTACAGTCGGAGAATAAATTTAATAAATTTAATAAGATCGTGGTTGGGAACTAATGCATGACACCAAGATTAGCAGCTTAATTACAATCCGACAGATTTACATTTTAATTTATGAGTCATTGTATCATTACAATTATAAATTTAATAATTTAATACTTACTCTTGTAGACCCAACCAAGTCGTTCATTCGCTTGTAGCACTAGTTTGGCTCTTGAACATTGTGGGCCGCTGATGATACAACTTTGGTGATCTCCACCCAGATTTATTGGTATATGCGGGGGAGGGTTTCCCATGACCACTCGGGTTAATTGGCCCCACCGAGTTTCCACCTTGTGTACAAGGACAGTATTTGCTTTGTCAGAAAATCATTTTGCTCTCCTTCTTCCTCCAACCTCTGTCAAATCATTCCCCTCACCCACCTCACCCACCTCTGCCACCTCACCTCCAAACAGTAGTAGTGATGTTGGGGAGGGCATCAAACAGGAAATTAGGGGTGCATGCAATAAAGGTGCAGCAGTTATAATGGGTGACTTTAATATGCACATAGATTGGGTTAACCAAACTGGAAGCAATACGGTGGAGGAGGATTTCCTGGAAAAGGGATGTTTTTTTAGACCAATATGTCGAGGACCCAAATTTGCGGATGACACTAAGTTGGGTGGCAGTGTGAGCTGCGAGGAGGATGCTATGAGGCTGCAGAGCGACTTGGATAGGTTAGGTGAGTGGGCAAATGCATGGCAGATGAAGTATAATGTGGATAAATGTGAGGTTATCCACTTTGGTGGTAAAAACAGAGAGACAAACTATTATCTGAATGGTGGCAGATTAGGAAAAGGGGAGGTGCAACGAGACCTAGGTGTCATGGTACATCAGTCATTGAAGGTTGGCATGCAGGTACAGCAGGCGGTTAAGAAAGCAAATGGCATGTTGGCCTTCATAGCGAGGGGATTTGAGTAAGGGGCAGGGAGGTGTTGCTACAGTTGTACAGGGCCTTGGTGAGGCCATACCTGGAGTATTGTGTACAGTTTCGGTCTCCTAACTTGAGGAAGGACATTCTTGCTATTGAGGGAGTGCAGCGAAGGTTCACCAGACTGATTCCCGAGATGGTGGGACTGACCTATCAAGAAAGACTGGATCAACTGGGCTTGTATTCACTGGAGTTCAGAACAATGAGAGGGGACCTCATAGAAACGTTTAAAATTCTGACGGGTTTAGACAGGTTGGATGCAGGAAGAATGTTCCCAATGTTGGGGAAGTCCAGAACCAGGGGTCACAGTCTAAGGATAAGAGGTAAGCCATTTAGGACCGAGATGAGGAGAAACTTCTTCACCCAGAGAGTGGTGAACCTGTGGAATTCTCTACCACAGAAAGTAGTTGAGGCCAATTCACTAAATATATTCAAAAGGGAGTTAGATGAAGTCCTTACTACTGGGGGATCAAGGGGTATGGCGAGAAAGCAGGAAGGGGGTACTGAATTTGCATGTTCAGCCATGAACTCATTGAATGGCGGTGCAGGCTAGAAGGGCCGAATGGCCTACTCCTGCATCTATTTTCTAAGTTTCTATGTTTCTATGTTTCTCACCAACATCATTCACTCCCGACTCCTCATAATCCATCTCCTTTTTAGTATCAGTTTTTTTCTCTTTTCTCTCTGCTTGCCTCGACAATAATGCATCTCTCTCTCCCTTTTTTTCAGTCTTTTGAGCATGCTCAGATGACCCCTGATCTCCTGAATCGTGGGAAAAGTTAATTACCTAAAAAAACACGTATGCGCAGAACGGCCGTTGCTATGGCCCAAATAGCCTCCTTCTGTGCTGTAACAGTCATGGCCGCGAGCTCCCCTACCTTGGCGGGTTGAAGGTGGGAGATGGTGGTGGTGATCCTGCCTTCAACTGAGATTTTACCATTAAGGGCCTTGTTAGGCCCGCCCTGCGCGTTTCACACTCCATTTAATGGGAGCGAGTCTGCTGACGTCATTGGATGATGTGATTCTTGCTGGTTTATTTAAAGGGGCCATGGCACATTTGCTGGCAATTCCAATCGTTAGTCTACAGTGAGTTAGTGCAGGTGTGAACTATGTCAGCAGCAAGACAAAAATCAGCTCCATGCTTCAGCGATGACTGCCTCCATCATCTTGTGGAGGGTGTGAGAGGACGTAGGGAGGTTCTGTTCCCTGCAGATGGCAGGAAGAGGCCACTTCAACAGGCAAAACCAGCATGGCTACAGGTAGCCCAGGAGATATCAGCTACATCAGTCGTGCCTCGCACCTGGGTACAGTGCCACAAAAGATTCAATTATCTTCTGAGATCTGGAAAAGTGAGTAGAAAGCGACACTTACCTTGATGCTGCTGTGTCTGTCATCACATCCCCACCTCGGTGCATTACTAACCATAGTCCAGCACAATGTTACTCACCCCAAGATTCCTTAGCCCTTAATCCAGCCTGTTGTGCACGGAGAAAGAGTCAGACTGAACACTGTGAGCTCAAAGTAAAGTGGGATCTTAGTATTTTATTGCAGGTCACCAGAGTGCCTCTACAACCTGTGAAGCCTCCTTAAATACCTGTGCTCCCAAGGGATTATGGGATCCCTTGGGACTCCAGGGGATGAGCCCTCTGGTGGCTGTACAGAGTAAATACAAGTTTACATATATAACAATAATCCCTCCCTCTTTATTGGCACCATCAGGTCCCCCATCTGTGCAGTTGTGCGATGTTCTGCAGGGCGCAGCAGACCACGACTATTCTAGAGACTCTGCTGGTGCATACTGCAGGGCCCCTCCAGATTTGTCCAGGCACCTGAACCGCATTTTAAGCAACCCTATAGTTTGCTCAATGATAGTTCTCATGCTGCTGAGGCTCTGATTAGACCTTCCTGTAGCCTCGTTCGCTGGCCTCCTCAAGGGTGTCATCAGCCATGTCTTGAGGGGAGAGCCCTTGTCCCCAAGCAGCTAACCTGAAAGACTGGTTGGCACTTAGAACAGCTGAGGGATGGTGGAGTGGTGTCAGGTGTATGAATCATGGCAGCTGCCAGGGAACATGGCGCACACATGGATAATGATTTTATGGTGGTTACACACCAGCTGAATGTTTAGCGAGCGGAAACACTTGCGGTTCACAAAAGCTCGCGGATTGTGATGGGGTGCCCTGATGGCCACATGTATGCAGTCAATCACTCCCTGCACCCGTGGGAAGCCAGCCAGAGCATCAATGCCATTCGCCCTCTCACTCACAGCTGGCCGTCACACCACACAGCAGCAGCAGGAAGATGGTCAACAAAATCAACCACACATACCACAGGCTGGTCCAACAGGCTGATCCGTGGTAAACTTTATATAATTGCCCAACTTGTGAAACAGGGCATCTATGCGCGGCAGCCTGGGAAATGCCGCAAAGTCTGGAAGGAGAAGAAGTCGAGGGCAAGAGTGACTTTGACTGCCACTGGCAATGGGTGCCCACTCCTTCCTCTGGGCTGCAGGTCTTCCTCCAGCAATGCGCAAATGTCGGTGACCAGCCGGCATGATAGCCTGAGTCTCCTTCCGCACTGCTGCTCCGTCATGCTGAGGTAGCTCATCCTCTGCCTGCAGACCCTGTGTTGGGGGTAATGCCTCTGGCACGGCGCATCCCTGCAATGATGCCCTCCGCTCTGTGCAGCATGACGTGGCTCAGGGGAAGGTTGGCGCTCTTGTTGTTATTGCTGCTGGTGTGGCTGGTTCTGCTGCTCCTGCACCCGTTCCTCATCAGACTCCGAGGACCAAGATGAGAGAGCATAAATCGTCCCCATCTTAATTGTTCTTCTGCCAAATCCAGTTGAGTTGGCAGAACCAATCTGGCACTGATCAGAAAGTTTGTTACAAGCCTGCAACTTCAGACAATTGAGAAGTGAACAGCTGTGAAATGGTACCTTTTATACCACTTTTGCAGCTGTCACTTATTGAAAGTAATGGAGTCATGGAGAACCCAACTCCACATACCTGGCGTTAAAATTTTTGATAAAATTGTAGTGCCTGCTTTTAATCATCTTATATAGCATTTAAGTACTTTTTAATGATGCTAATTATCTGTCCCGCCGCTTGCTGTCAGGTCTGTGATCCAAACACCAACCTGACAGTTGAGAAACTCACATGGAGGCGGATTCAGAGCGGGATCCCAACCGGCTGCCAATCAAGGCCTCCAATCCCACACTCGCAGGGCTGGGAAGATTCCGGCCTATGATTCTATTATTTTATGATTCTAATGCCTCCATAGGTTCTCTTTCCTATTTGATACAATACCCGCCCTCATTTTAGGTTTCAAACAAAAGAGGATTTATTTAACAAAAGATGAACAAATGGCTAATACATACACAGGATAAATCCTTCTAATTAACTTCTTGAACAAAACAATAGAAGTTCATAATCTATCCTTTTATAAATAACTTTTCTTATATTTTTACCACTGGTGGGAATTGCCCAAGGAGCCATATCTCTTGGAGGTTAACTGAAAAATACTGCTCCTTAGTTATGGCCCAAAACAGCTAATCGGATTTTCGGGATTTGAATTACTGTCAACTACATTTGAAAATGATTGGCTGTCTGACACATAACTGAACAAATCACACAATCTGTGTTTGTTCCAAACTAACTGGGCTCCACTCTCAATCTTCCGAGGCAAACAATAAGCTTGAAATATTTGTACTGAATTAATCTTGGCATGAGATTCTGAGAATAGTGAGTTTTTAAAATGACATTGTGAACTAAAAGAACAGGCAAGCAGCAAAATCGAACAGTGTAATTTTTGTCTCAGCCACGATGAGATGGTTTCAGGTAGGGAAAGTTTCCTGTAATAACTGGAACTCGGGTGCCAATGCAAAATACTGCAGATGCTCGAAATTTGAACTAAAACCAGAAAATGCTGGAAATCTCAGCAGGTCAGGCAGCACCTGTGGAGAGAGAAACAGAGTTAGCCGGCCGAAAATTGCAGTCGGAAGCTTCATTCACTGTGCAGTGCACGGGAAACTGTCTTCCACGTATGAACGCATCAGCTGGAATCACATGGGCCAGGACCACCAATCACGATCTAGTATTCTCATTGATAAAAATGGGAACTCCGTTTGTACGAGCTACCATTACTATCAATGAGAATAACCCCCGAAAAAAAAAAACACAGCGCAATAAATTTAAAAAAACACCTCACATATTAAATGTAATTAAATGTTTTTGAAAAAAAAATATTTGGGGGATTTTTTTAATGGGCCGAAAATTGTGGTCGGAAGCTTCCTTATATGAATGCCTCTGACCCGAAATAAATCTACGAAACTACCTGTTGGTCCCGGAGGAACATAGGATTCCTTCGGAGGCCTTCATTTGCTGTGTAGTTCATGGAGAATGTCTTTCACGTACGAATGCTGTAAGATTTATAAGATCTGTCAGAAGAGACCTATCTGTGACCATAACAAACCACGTTGGGTACAGGTATATTGTAAATAAGCACAACAGATTTTATTAAGTAGTTTACTTCCAGTACAAAGAAATAATACTTAACAAGGCGACAGACGGTCTGTTCCTTGAAACCTCAATGGAAGTCGACTGAGTGACTGCGGTGCTGTCTCTTGCTGTGTTCTGTTGACTCCAGTCTTCCTCTGTGTTTGCGCTGCCTCCAGTGTTCAATAACTGTTTCTCTTATACGTTCCCACACATACATAAGTGATAACTCGGAGCTACTTAGATTTTAACTCTTTCTAGCTTTTCGACCTTTTTGCAGACGGAATGTTTTTCGCTGAGAGCGCCTACACAGTCTTGTATTATTTAGTTTTGTAGCTTAGCGATAAGTGCACTGTAGACCTTTGTTTTATTTTGTGCCTAATTAATATTCTAGCCTTGAGAGCCGAGCTCTAACAAGTTGCTTCAGCACTTAAAAATATTGGCTCAAGTTACCATCATGCTTTTAGTTACTTTTATCATATAATAGTTAAACAAAAATATTATTAAAACATTATCACAACATGCAGGTAAGTTTCATCTTATATTGCATCAGCTGGAATCACGTGGGCCTAGACCACCAATCACTATCTAGAATTCTCATTGATAAAAATGGAAACTCCGTTTGTACGGGCTCCCATTACTATCAATGTGAATAACCCTCTAAAACAAGAAACACAGCACAATAAATAATAAAACACCTCACATATTTAAAATTAATTGAAATTAAATGTAATCAAATGTTTTAGAAAAAAATATTTGGGGGAAATTTTTAAAAATGTGTTTCAATAGGGTTAAAAATAAACTTACCTTAATGGACAGGGTTGTTAATATAAAAATGAATGATTAAATTTAATTTTTCTATGTTTTAAGTGTTACACTGGTGAAAGTAAGCTATGCGCCTGCTATTACTAGGTGTAAAGGTTTGAAGGATATTCACTGGATATGAGTTGGGCAAATAGCCCAATCTCTGCCACATGGATGTCCTTCTCCCGGGGATGCATAGAAGAAATTTTGACAGATCGGAAAAGCCGTTTCTCAGCGTATACGCATCACGCCCTGAGAATCGGCTTTTGCAAGGCCTCGCCGGGTTCGTGCGCACTTCATACAGACCTGGTGAGACCACAATTTACGGCCCAAAGTTTCAGGTTGATGACCTTTCGCCAGAACTGGAAAAAGTTAGAGATATAACAGATTTTTAGCAGGTACGGTGGCAGGGAAAGGGAGGCAAGGAGGAAGGAACAAAAGGGAAGGTCTGTGATAGGGTGGAAGGCAGCAGTGATTGAATTAGAGTGCTCTGTTCTTTAATGAATATTCATAATGTTGGTCAGTGGATGATGTATCAATGCAATTTTTTGGTTGCATGGAGATGTTAAATTTTCAATTAAAGGAATATTCCACCCACAATAAGTCCTTAAGTATTCATTTATTTTATGTTATGTTATGTAGTAACAAGAAATGCCTTCATCTATCCTTGGTTTCCACTATGCCTCAATGGTCAGTGGCATTTGCTATGAAGCAGTTTCAGTGGCTCTGGTGAATATCTTCAAGCAAATATCTTAAGCAGCTATCAAGGGGGCTTGTGGTCATTGCTACTCCTCTGCCTCCAAATAAGCGACCTCACAAAAGGGGGCGTGGGGAATCGCTGCACCAAACATGGTGTCCACCAGTGAATGAATTATTTATTTAGCATATACAGACTTGACATAAAATTCCAGCCATTTGGAAGATTGTCATCACCAACAAGCAATGCACCTAGGCCTTCAGCTCGTCTCGATGTGAATAAAATGAGTTATAGAATTCTGCAATCATTTCTGAATCAGAAAAACAATTTTTAATTCAAAAGGCTAAAAATACTTTTTTAGACAAGACTAGCCTGTCCCTATAACACAGAACTTAATGGCAACTCTGGAAGCTATATAGTCTCTGTTTATTTTTAGGGAGCAGTTTGCTCCTGAACTGCGCCCAGCAAGATTTCTGAGTGCAGAGCTGTCTGACATTCAATTGTGTATTCTTTACATTGCAACAACCTTTTCTAGGTGCAACCACCTGAAAATCCATACAGGAAATTTAGCTGCAGTGCTTCTCAGGCATAGATTGGTGACAAAGGATTAGCATCCATGTTTCTTGTGCATAGGGCCCATTATAAAATTTGTCATAACTTCTATCTGATAATTTTCATCAGGTGAAACACATACTTGCTTTTAAAAAGGGATTGTAAAGGGTAATGTGATAAAAGATTATTTTAATATGTGTGTGCAGAGAGGACATGAGTAATGTGTGCTGACATTGCATCACTGATTGCATCTGTTCATGTAAATCCTTCATTTTAGATAAAAATATGATTTTAATTAAAATCAACACCTCTATGGCTCAGCTAGGAGGCTACCTGTAGGTCAAAACTTCCGTAGCAACAGACAATGGGAGATATTTTAAGTTAATTTATCGAGTCCAGAAACTGAACCTTTTTAAGAAATTCGCTAACTTGCTAACAAATATCGTACTATTATTTGACAACACATTTCTCATCCTCGTGTTCAAATCCTTCCATGGTCTACACCCTCCTTATCTCTACAATCTCCTCCAGCCCTACAATCGACCGATAACCTGTGTTCCTCCAGCTCTGGCCTCTTGTACATGCCCTCACTTCCTTCACCCCACCATTGGCGGCCATATCTTCAGTTGCCCAAGCCCTAAGATCTCGAATTCTCTCCATAAACCTCACCACCACTTTCTCCTCTTTTAAGACTTTCCTTAAAACCTACCCGGTCCAGATGGGATGCATCCTAGGTTGCTGAGAGAAACTAGGGTGGGGATAGCGATACTCCTTGGAGATTGGAGTGGTGGCAGAGGGCTGGAAGATTGCAAATGTTATTCCCTTTATCAAAAGAGAAGAAGGATGAACCTGGTAATTCAGGCCAATCAGTCTAACATTAGTGATGGGAAAACTACTATAGACTATTGTCAATGACAAAATTAATTCTCACTTGGGGAACATGAGAGAATAAAGGACAGCTTGCATGGATTTGTTAAAGGCAAATCATGACTGACTAACCTGATTAGGGAAAATTTTAACCCTGATAAACGGGTGGGTTTGGGTCGAGTGAGAAGTAAAAATGTAAAAATATTTAAACCCGACCCTAACCTACTACGAATCCGTCCACTTCCAGTTTTAACAGAGCCGGGATGGGGACAAGCCCCTCTTTTAATTTTTTGATGAGGCTGTGTACCTCAGATTTTTTTCTCTGTTCCAGCATTATGCAGGCTGACCGGGTCTCCTGGTTCTTTGCAATTCTGGCAGTTAAAGGCAGCTAAAGAGAGGCGAGGACTGCTGGATGCAACAGTACTGTTTGTGGGCCAGGAGATACTTCCCCCTGGCCCACCAAGCAAACTTGTTAACCTCCCCAATAATTGGACCCCACCCACCACAATCCAATGCCTTCCTGATATCCTCCATAGTCCACAATCGCCTCCTGGCCCCCCCCCCCCACCCAGACCCTCCATGGGTGCTCCATGATCGTCTCCCCTCCTCCCCCGATCTCTCCGGCCCTCTACAATCATCCCCCCCTCCTCCTCCGATCTTCTCCCCTCCTCCCCCAATCTCTCCGGCCCTCTACAATCGTCCCCCCTCCTCCCCCGATCTTCTCCCTTCCTCCCCCGATCTGCTCCCCTCCGCCCCCGATCTTCTCCCTTCCTCCCCTGATCTCTCCGGCCCTCTGCAATCCTCTCCCTTCCTCCCCCGATCTTCTCCCCTCCTCCCCGATCTTCTCCCCTCCTCCCCCGATCTTCTCCCCTGCTCCCCTGATCTCTCCAGCCCTCTGCAATTGTCTCCCCTCCTCCCCCCGATCTCTTCGGCCCTCTGCGCTAACTTTTTGCGGTGAGTTTAATCCATATCTACAACATCGATATAGGAACTTCACACCATCTAATACATTTGAATGGGGAATGAGATAGCGAGATGCCATTTTGACACAGCTTATGGAGGGGCAACACATCTCAGACAGCGATTTCCGGATTTTTACGATTAACTGCGCATCTGCGCTTACCCTCAATGTTATTTTTACAGCAAAATATAGCCCATAATAATTAGTACAAATTATTTCTTGAGGCATTGCTGAATTGACAAAAGTACCAAGTCAGAACTCTTACAAAACAAGAAGTGCTTGAATGTCACTGGGAGCATTAGGTGAAATGTAACCAATTTAGGAAAGTTTCTTCCTGGAAAGTCTCATTGTAAGATATGGTCAGCTGCATAACTGGAGAACATGTTTAATTTATATGGCTCAGGTTCAGAATACAACCTATCAATTAATTTCAAACATCATAAATGTTGTAACACAAAATTTATCTCCACTCCCCATACTCTTGTTACTCATCTTCTCTTGCTAATTAGTAAACAGTAATGAAAAGTATTCTCTCATATGACAGTTCCCCAGTCGACCGGATGTAGTACAGACATATGAATGTGTATGTGAAGAGGATGTACACATAATGCCAAAGACAAAAAGAAGGAATGAGAGATGACTACCAAGCAGGAGGTAGAGCGAAAGATGTACGAGGACAGCACTGCTCAAGAATTTCCTTGTTGTCTTTCAGTGCATTCCCAATTATATATATCTCAGGAGGTCATGTGTTTGATCAGCCTGCAGAGACAATTAGAAAACCTGCATAAAATAACCCAATAATCGAGAAAGAACAAACTGTAGGAGGAGGATAAAGAGGGACAAAATATACAGCAGTGGGAGTGAAAAAAGAACTCGAGAGTGAAAATGAGCATTAAAATAATGCATAAGCTTCAGGCAGAACCTTTGAAACAAGGAGCCATCACATTTTTCACTTATTCAATGGAATTGCAATTGTAAATGTGACCATCTGTGTATGGCCCACCCAGCAGAAAGACACCGGCTAGACTTTCATTATATATTCGCCCATTTGCCGCCCAGTTAATTACTGAGATAGAGTTTACTGCCCATATTTGATTATAAATGGAAACAACGTCCAATTACAGGCAACTCTCGATTATCCGTACACGGATCTAACGGAAAACCGTTGGAACAGGATTTAAAATTCTGTTGCTAACAAGTGAAAAGACAGCCCCAAATAATTTGGAAAAATCACCTTCCAAACACTGTGCTCATTTGTATTTGCTCATTCTCTCTCTCACACAATCTCTCTCTCTCTCTCTCACACTCGCACATTCTCTCTCCCTGGCCGAAGGGACCCTGTACTGGCTGCTTCTGTCTTGGACCGAAGGGACCCCGTACCGGCCGTTTCTGTCCTGGACTGAAGGGACCCCGTACCGGCCGTTTCTGTCCTGGGCCGAAGGGACCCCGTACCGGCCGTTTCTGTCCTGGACCGAAGGGACCCCGTACCGGCTGCTTCTGTCCTGGACCGAAGGGACCCCGTACCGGCCGTTTCTGTCCTGGACCGAAGGGACCCCGTACCGGCTGCTTCTGTCCTGGACTGAAGGGACCCCGTACCGGCCGTTTCTGTCCTGGACCGAAGGGACCCCGTACCGGCTGCTTCTGTCCTGGACCGAAGGGACCCCGTACCGGCCGTTTCTGTCCTGGACCGAAGGGACCCCGTACCGGCTGCTTCTGTCCTGGACCGAAGGGACCCCGTACCGGCCGTTTCTGTCCTGGACTGAAGGGACCCCGTACCGGCCGTTTCTGTCCTGGACCGAAGGGACCCCGTACCGGCTGCTTCTGTCCTGGACCGAAGGGACCCCGTACCGGCTGCTTCTGTCCTGGACCGAAGGGACCCCGTACCGGCTGCTTCTGTCCCTGGCCGAAGGGACCCCGTACCGGCCGTTTCTGTCCCTGGCCGAAGGGACCTCGTACCGGCCGTTTCTGTCCCTGGCCGAAGGGACCTCGTACCGGCCGTTTCTGTCCCTGGCCGAAGGGACCCCGTACCGGCCGTTTCTGTCCCTGGCCGAAGGGACCCCGTACCGGCCGTTTCTGTCCTGGACCGAAGGGACCCCGTACCGGCTGCTTCTGTCCTGGACCGAAGGGACCCCGTACCGGCCGTTTCTGTCCCTGGACCGAAGGGACCCCGTACCGGCCGTTTCTGTCCCTGGCCGAAGGGACCCCGTACCGGCTGCTTCTGTCCTGGACCGAAGGGACCCCGTACCGGCCGTTTCTGTCCCTGGCCGAAGGGACCCCGTACCGGCCGCTTCTATCCTGGGCCGAAAGTACTCTGCACCGGCCCAGGCCAAAAGGACTTTGCACCGGATTCGGGGGGGGACTCAGGGACAACCTGCCAAAGGGTTTCTCTCACACACTCTCTCTCTCTCTCTCTCTCTCTCGCACGCACCATAAAAATCACCCTCCTCTGCCCTTGCTTTGCTGGTGTGTGTGCGTGTGCATGCTGCTTCATTAAAGTTTTAACTTTAAAATGTAGACTCACCCTAACGGAAAAATCGTTTACCCGGAATAGCCCAATCCCTGAGGGACCCGGATAATCGAGTGTTGCCTGTATCGCCCTTTACCACTGGGAATGAGCTGAACCGACCGCCCATATTTTTTTAATAAAATCTGACGTCATCACTCGTGCACCACCCAGATGATAGTTTATAAAGGAAACTAATGCCCAAATACGCTCAGATTATCGCCGAGCGTTATTTTCGGCATCTCGCCCATATACCGCCCAAATGATCACTCGTTCAAAAAGACGCTCAAAAAAAGCTGCACTCACCTGACCTTAACCCACCGATATGGATGCCCTTTTGTAATTCGAAGAACTTTTAATAAAAGGCTGTTTCAATTTGATGGTAGCATTGAAGTAATTCGTGAGTGCTTTAAAGGTTGTTTTAAAATCTCTTGACAGCCCTCTAATCACATTGTGGTGAATTTTGAGTTTCTATTGCATTTGTAGAGGACAATTTATTAATTTTGAAGACATAATAGGGCATTTATAGTAATGGCGCCTGTAATTTCTCAGCCAGTATTGATGACTACTCACATGCTGCAGAATAGAGATGGGAGAAGGTTTATTGAAGAGCATTATGTGCCCAATCAAAGAGGTGGCAGAATGGTGAGGAGGAGGAGATCTTACACCCAGCGCACTTACAGGTTTAAGCGGTTATACCTGGACATGTCCGATAACACGTGCCTTAGGAGGCTGCACTTCCAAAAGGAGGTCATCAGTGAGATATGCCAGCTAATTAAGGGGGATCTGCAACCTACAAGCACCGCCCATTGAGGTTAAGGTTACTGCGGCACCTTCCTTCTATGCATCGGACTCCTATCAAGCCTCAGCTGGTGACATTTGCGTCATCTCTCAGCATGCCACATATTGCTGCATTCGACAGGTAACTGAAACGGAGAAGGTGGCTCAACCGTGGCTAACAAGGGAAATTAAGGATAGTGTTAAAACCAAGGAAGAGGCATATAAATTGGCTAGAAAAAGTAACAAACCCGAGGACTGGGAGAAATTTAGAATTCAACAGAGGAGGACTAAGGGTTTAATTAAGAGGACGAAAATAGAGTACGAGAGGAAGCTTGCAGGGAACATAAAAACTGACTGCAAAAGCTTCTATAAATATGTGAAGAGAAAAAGATTAGTGAAGACAAATGTAGGTCCCTTGCAGTCGGATTCGGGTGAATTTATAATGGGGAACAAAGAAATGGCAGAGCAATTGAACAAATACTTCGGTTCTGTCTTCACGAAGGAAGACACAAATAACCTTCCAAATGTACTAGGGGACAGTGGGTCTAGTGACAAGGAGGAACTGAAGGATATCCTTATTAGGCGGGAAATTGTGTTAGGGAAATTGATGGGATTGAAGGCTGATAAATTCTCGGGGTCTGATAGTCTGCATCCCAGAGTACTTAAGTAAGTGGCCCTAGAAATAGTGGATGCATTGGTGATCATTTTCCAACAGTCTATCGACTCTGGATCAGTTCCTATGGACTGGAGGGTAGCTAATGTAACACCACTTTTTAAAAAAGGAGGGGGAGAGAAAATGGGTAATTATAGACCGGTTAGCCTGATATCAGTAGTGGGGAAAATGTTGGAATCAATCATTAAGGATAAAATAGCAGTGCATTTGGAAAGCAGTGACAGGATCGGTCCAAGTCAGCATGGATTTATGAAAGGGAAATCATGCTTGACAAATCTTCTCGAATTTTTTGAGGATGTAACTAGTAGACAAGGGAGAACCAGTGTATGTGGTGTATTTGGACTTTCAAAAGGCTTTTGACAAGGTCCCGCACTAGAGATTGGTGTGCAAAGTCAAAGCGCATGGTTTTGGGGGTAATGAACTGACATGGATAGAGAACTGGTTGGCAGACAGGAAGCAGAGAGTCGGGATAAACAGGTCCTTTTCAGAATGGCAGGCAGTGACTAGTGGAGTACCACAGGGCTCAGTGCTGGGACCCCAGCTCTTTATAATATACATTAACGGTTTGGATGAAGGAATTGAGTGTAATATCTCCAAGTTTGCAGATGACACTAAACTGGGTGGCGGTGTGAGCTGTGAGGGGGAAGCTAAGAGGCTGCAGGGTGACTTGGACAGGTTAGGTGAGTGGGCAAATGCATGGCAGATGCAGTATAATGTGGATAAATGTGAGGTTATCCATTTTGGGGGTAAAAACACAAAGGCAGAATGGTGGCAGATTAGGAAAAGGGGAGGTGCAACGAGACCTGGGTGTCATGGTTCATCAGTCATTGAAGGTTGGCATGCAGGTACAACAGTCGGTGAAGAAGGCAAATGGTATGTTGGCCTTCATAGCTAGGGGATTTGAGTATAGGAACAGGGAGGGCTTACTGCAGCTGTACAGGGCCTTAGTGAGGCCTCACCTGGAATATTGTGTTCAGTTTTGGTCTTTTAATCTGAGGAAGGACATTCTTGCTATTGAGGGAGTGCAGCGAAGGTTTACCAGACTAATTCCAGAGATGGCTGGACTGTCATATGAGAAGAGACTGGATCAACTGGGCCTTTATTCTCTGGCGTTTAGAAGGATGAGAGGGGATCTCATAGAAACATACAAGATTCTGATGGGACTGGACAGGTTAGATGTGGAAAGAATGTTCCCGATGTTGGGAAAGTCCAGAACCAGGGGACATAATCTTAGGATAAGGGGTAGGCCTTTTAGGACTGAGATGAGGAGAAACTTCTTCACTCAGAGAATTGTTAACCTGTGGAATTCCCTGCCACAGAGAGTTGTTGATGTCAGTTCATTGTATATATTCAAGAGGGAGTTAGATATGGCCCTTACGGCTAAAGGGATCAAGGGGTTATGGAGAGAAAGCCGGAAAGGTGTACAGAGGTGAATGATCAGCCATGATCTTATTGAATGGCGGTGCAGGCTCGAAGGGCCGAATGGCCTACTCCTGCACCTATTTTCTATGTTTCTATGTTTCTATGTTTATGCTCGCAGGATGGACTTTATAAACTTCCCTCTGACTAGGGGGGCACAGAGTGAGAGGGCTTTGGGTTTCTCGAGAAGAGCAAACTTCCCCAAGGTGCAGGAAGCAATAGATTCTACGCACATCGCTCTGCGAGCACCTTTTTAGGATGCAGAGGTGTTTCATAACCAAAAGGGATTCCACTCCCTGAATGTGCAGCTCGTTGCCGACCACAAGCAAATAATCATGGCAGTAAATGCAAAATCTCCAGGGAGCATCCATGATGCGCACATCTTGCATGAGAGCACTGTCTCTGACCTGTTTTTAAGAGTCAGCCACAAGGTCATGGTTGGATGCTGGGGGATAAAGGATATGGCCTTGCCAGCTGACTCATGACCCTCCTGCATAAGCCCCAGATGGAAGCCGAGAAGTGCTATAACGAAAGCCATATAGCCACACGCAATATCGTCGAAAAGACAATTGGAGTGCTTAAGCAGCACTTCAGATGCCTGGATCACTCAGGAGGCAACCTACAATACCACCCTGAGCAGGTCGCTGAGTTCATTGTGGTGTGCTGCATGTTGCATAACCTAGCTATCAGGAGGGGACAAGAATTGCCAGATGGGACAGCCAGTCCATCTCAGGAGAGAGGGGAGGCAGAAGAGATGGACGAGGAGGAGGACGAGGACCTCGGGGAGGACAATCTGGCTGACATTGAAGCTATGCCCCCACTCCACCCTAGTCTGCAGGAAATGCTCCGTGGTAGTTACGCAGCTGCAAGACTGTAGCGTCAGCAGCTCATAAATGAACGCTTTGCGTGAAGTTACATTGGTGGCAGTTATAGTTGCGTTACGCTACATTTTTTTCCTTGCCTGGTCTGGCCTCGTCATTGTTTGCAAACCTTGTATTGATGTTTAACCTTTCTGTTATTGGAACCCATTGCACAGCAATGTTAAGTTAAATTAAAATATTTAATGATTACAAAATGTAAAAAACATTTTTTTAACACACATGAATATAAATACCTATCTCCACCACACCCCCACCCCAACAGTGATTGTTTTAAATAACAGTAATATATAACAACAACAATTTTTCAATGACAATTATAACTATAACACCCACCCAACAGTCAACAAATTTATAACAGCAGTAATAATAATAATAATAATAACAACAATAACCCCAACAGTGAACATTACAAATATAAAAACAAGAATAATGTCCCCCCATTCCCCTGCCTGTGGCCACACTTCCCTTTACTCTACCCCCCCACCCCCCGCTCACCCCCCCCCGGTCTGAACCCCCCCCCTCACTTACACCCCCCACTTCTACCCGCATTAACACCAAGTCGCCTTGTAGTAGGGGATCTCAAGCGCTGCTGCTGTGTGAGGGCTGATGGTGGCAGAGTCACTGTTGAAGCTGGAGAATCTGGAGAAGACGTTTCCAAAGAAATGTCTTCCGAGTCAGAAGCAACTGCTTCCTGCTGACTCGCATCTGTCGATAAGGGCAGTACGGCACATTGGGGTGCAGTGCCGTATCCCGAGACCACCACCTGCCATATGACATCCACGGAATCGGTCATTCTCCGCATTGCCGCAACCATCTGCGGCACCTCCTCCTAGATAAGCGCAGTCAGAGAGGCAATGTGACCGGTCAATCCACCCATTGCCTGGAGGAGCTATCGACCAATGTCAACACTCGTCCTTAACAGTTCAACCATGTCCATGTTGACATCTGCCTGTCTATGAGCAATCCGACCTCGCCGAACTAACCTCTGCAAGGTCGGCACAGGCATTGAACCACTCGGGGTGCCCTGCTGCAAGGGGCTTGGCCCTGCTGCTTCCTCAGTGGAGGAAGACATGGCAGCAGGAACATTCGAATAGCCTGCTTGAGACTCATCGTCCATCTCCTCGCTGGTGCCTCGGTGGGCAACAAGACCTACACGAGAAGTGGAGAAGCTCTTAACTCAACGCCTCCTGATTACTCCTGGGGAGCCTGTTGGGCCTGGGGAGCCTGGGGAGACTAGGGAGCCTGGGGTGACTGGGGAGACTGGGGAGACTGGGGAGCCTGGGGAGTCTGGAGAGCCTGGGGAGTCTGGGGAGCCTGGGGAGACTCAGGAGTCTGGGGAGCCTGGGGAGCCTGGGGAGCCTGGGGAGTCTGGAGAGCCTGGGGAGTCTGGGGAGCCTGGGGAGTCTGGAGAGCCTGGGGAGTCTGGGGAGCCTGGGGAGACTGGGGAGACTGGGGAGCCTGGGGAGTCTGGAGAGCCTGGGGAGTCTGGGGAGCCTGGGGAGACTCGGGAGTCTGGGGAGCCTGGGGAGCCTGGGGAGCCTGGGAGTCTGGAGAGTCTGGGGAGCCTGGGGAGACTGGGGAGTCTGGGGAGCCTGGGGAGCCTGGGGAGTCTGGGGACCTGGAAAATATAAATGAAGTTAGTGGAAGAAAAGGGGAGGCCAGGGTGACATGAGAATGCTTAAGGCATATGTATGAGGAGCAACACTACTTCTATAAATATCATTGACTGACGTTAATGTCGAGGGGCTAGATGCCCTACTCCTGTTCCTAATTCTTATGTTCTTATGTTCTTATGTCACATATAATTAACATCATGATAGTACAGAATCTGCATTGCATTACAATGATATTTCATGATCCCATCATGATTACATCAATCATGTATTATACTGAAATGGCATTAAATTACTTTAAATCACCAATGATTTATACCTTACTCACGTGGCGCAAGAACGGGTTCAGCACCATCACGGGAGTCAAATGATTGTGCACCCCCACTAGTGCCAACACCCGCTCCTCCAGATCTGTGAGCTGGCACAGCTCTGCCGGTCCTTCGCCGATCCGCCTCTGCTCTGTGTGGTTTTTGGAAATCTTCCTCTGCAAAGGTGACAAGAGCATGGCATAAATTAATTTCTTAGGTACTATTACAGATATTACAGATATTACTAGATACTATTATGATTACACAACACGGAGAACACACAGATAATCCACAATTAGTCATCGCTCATGCTATTCATCATTAACATTATATGCTAATACGCTGTTTATGCAATTGAATGCATGGTTATATCTACAGTCTGAGAATAAATTTAATAAGATCGTGGTTAGGAACTAACGCATGACACCAAAATTACCAGCTTAATTACAATCCAGCAAATCTACATTTTAATTAATGAGTCTTTGCATCATTACATTATAAATTTAATAATTTAATACTTACTCTTCCAGAACCAACCAGGTCGTTCCAGCAGACATTTTGGGCTGCCGATGAAACCACTTCAGCAATCCCCGCCCATATCCTCTGATACCCACGTGGGGGGGTTTCCCGTGACCACCCCGGGTTAATTGGGCCCAACGAATTTCCACCTCTTGGACCAGGGCAGCATTTTTCTCTTCTGAAAATCTTTTCGCTCTCCTTCTCTCACCCATCTCTGCCAGATCACTCCTTTCACCCACCTTCGCCATCTCACCAACATCAGTTAATCCAGACTCCATGTAATCCATTTTTCTTTTTATTATTCAGCTTCTCAGACAACACTTCTTTCTCTGCTTCTCTGCTTCTTGACTCTCTCTCTCTTTCTCTCTCTCTTTCAAGTGTTCTGAGCATGCGCAGATGAAACCGGACCTCAGGAAGTGTGGGAAAAGTTAATCACCTAAAAAAAGACGCATGCGCAGAACGGCCGTTGATATGGACACTGGCGTTGCACGACGGAATAAATCGCTATCGCCCATTTCACATCGCTACGGCTAATGCCCAAATTAAAAGGGCAAAACTAGCAGTTCTTAAAATGGGCAATATTCCAGCAAGCCCAAAAAAATAATAAAACCACTAACACCGGAAAAAATTGCCCATTTCTGGGCAATATCGATGTCAATGGAAAGTCTAGCCCACCATCTCTAAAAAGTTATATTTTCATTTTTGCAGAGAAAGGCGGCACATGACAAAGGGGAAAGAACTTGAACAGGAGGAGTCCCGGCAAATCTGCACCCACTGACACCCTTGCAACAGAGGGTTGCTGCTTTGATAGATCCAGCCTGGAGAAAAGCAACCACCACTACACAAGCTGAGCCTCCACTCGAGGGAGAGGGTAAGTCCTGCAAATTCCACAGTCTGGCTTTCCTAAATGTTAACTACTGCACGGGCTAGCCATGCTTCGGTTCATGGGGATGTCTCTTAGCTACGCTTCGGTTGATGCAATGTGCTATCATTCATCGTGGTCCTTCAAATGAGCCTGCTGCCTGAGCTGTGTGAGCCTACTCATGCCACCCACCCTGCCCCTCCTCTGCTGCTAACCATTCGTCTATTCTGTTATATTTTGCAGAGCTTGAGGTCAACCCTGACGAGGCTGAAGCCAATGAAGATGAAGATTCAGACGCGGACAACCCTGAAGAGGAGAACATCTTCCAATCACATCTTCCACACCAAGAGCATGGTGATGAGGTGGAGGGGGAGGGGGGAGGAGGTTGATGGATGAAGCCTCCACTGTTGTACTCACTCTCGAGGAGGTGCAGATGCTGCCCATTGAGGTGCCAGGCCTTTTCCTGAGTGGTACAAGTGTTGGGACATTCCATGGTTTCTCACAGTCCAAGGGTGTGGATCCCAGTGGGACGCAGCAAGGCACACCCAGGGCCCCACCATATGAGGCTGTGGGTCCCAGTGGGATGCAGCGAGCCACAACCATGGTGAGGAGGGGAAGGAGAGCTCGATAGCGCTCTCCTGAGGTGCAGGATCTAACAGATGTGGTTCAGCTGATGGCAATGAGTGTAGAAAGCATTGACCTTACGCGATCACTCCTGGGCACTATCAGTGGGGTGGGTGATGAGGTATTGGGACTGTCGGGAGAAGTAACAACACTCTCACGAGAAATGGGAACACTGTCCGGGAACATGAGGAAGGGTATGTCTCAGGCTGCTGATGCAATGTCGGTGCACACGAGGGAGGGTCTGTCACCAGTAGCTGATACAACATGAGGGAGGGAATGTTGGAGGTAGCTGAGGCACTGTCAGGTCACATTAAAGTTAAGTTAAGTACAAACAAGGGTTTGTTAAACTTTTGAATAAAATGTATTTTAAATTATAACTGAATCATTTCCATTATTGGTTCCATTATTAGCACAACATTTTGAAGTAAAGAAGAATTATTTGCATTATTTGATCCATTAACACAACACAACATTATGGAACAGGTCCAAACAGTAAACATGGTCCGCTTGGGATAGTTGCCGCTGAGCCTTTAGGCAACAAAGTGTTCACGGATGAGCTGCTGGCGCAAGGCTCGAGCAATCGTTAAAGGGGCACGACGGCCCGTCCTCCTCCGTCATTGTGCTCCGGGTTCTGGTAGTTGCATGGCTTCCTCGTCCTCGTCCTCCTCCCCATCATCTGCATCTTCCTCCTCATCATCAGCCACTATCACCTCAGGTGGGTCTTCTATTACCAGCTGCTGCTGCCTCATGATGGCTAAGAAATGCAGCATGCAGCACACAACACTGAACTGACTGACAATCTCAGGGGAGTACTGCAAGTAGCCTCCGGAATGGTCCAGGCATCGGAAACGCTGCTTCAAGATGCCAATGGTCCTCTCTATTATGCTGTGCGTTGCAATGTGCGACATGTTATATTCCCAGTCAGCTTCCGTCCAGGTTATGCGTAGGGAGGTCATGAGCCAGGTGGCGAGGCCGTACCCTTTATCTCCCAGCAGCCAGCTCTGCCATTCTGGCTGCTGCTGAAACATGGCGGATATAGCGCTCTCGCGTAGAATGAACGCATCATGGGTGCTCCCAGGGTATCTCGCATCAACTGACATGATGCGATGCATGTCATCACACACGAGCTGTACATTAACGGAGTGGAAGCCTTTTCTGTTCCTGTACATTTTGGAATCCTCCAAAGGTGCTCAGAAGGCGATGTGGGTACAATCAATGGAGCCCTGTACCTTTTGGAACCCAGCAATCCTGGAGAAGCCCACAGCCCTTTCACGCATTGCCTGGGTGGTCATGAGGAACTTTATGTAGTCATTCCTCTGGGCATATAGTGCAGCAGTCACCTGCTGAATGCAGATATTTGTTGCATGTTGAGAAATGGCGCACACATCCCCAGTTGTGGCCTGGAATGATCCAGATGCATAAAATGGAAGTGCAGCTGTAACCTTCACTTCAACTGACAAAGCAGTGCTCATGACACTTCTAGGTTGCAGGTCTGCTTTTACTAACTCACAGATCTCGGTTATAACTTCTTTGTGGAAGCGCAGCCTTCTCACACAGTCTGCATCACTCAGGTGCAGGTATGAACTCCTGTCTCGATATACCCGACGTGGGTAAGGTTTCCTGCCCATCATCCTACATGCTCTGAGGTTCCTCATGCGGCGACGTCGACTCATTCGTCTCCTCCGCAGCACCATGCAGAAGGCTTGCACGAGGTATGACATTGTCAGTATTGCCCCCATAATTAAATTGTAGCTTTACAAGAAGCTCAAAAGAGCAGGACAAGTTTTTTTGTTCTCTCTCCCCAAGGTTGACGCCCTAATCTGGACCACACCCAGGTCTGCGCATGCACAAGCGGCTTGCTTAGAACGGGTAGGTAGGCATTCAACTGAGGACATTTGGGGCAACACACTCGAATGCAATTCCTTAATTTTAGATTTTTTTCATAGTACCAACCCACCACTAACCGAACGTATCCTCATCGGGCTCGAGGATGGGCTAGCCGGCTGAATCGCTCCCTTGCACGGACACAGGGGCTCGGCAAACAACCCCAGCCTCCGGGCTTCTTTTGATGCTGCTGCATAGTGTAAGGGTTCTCATCCCTTCAGTTCGGCTTCAACAACCCCTCACCCCCTCTCCCTCGGGCTTCTTTTGAGGCTGAGTCCCGAGCCCCTGTTTCTGAGCGAGGAACCGATTCTGCCGGCCAACGCTCCGACTCTCGAGCCCGGTTTGGAGACGCTCGGTGGTGGCATGGCACTTTGAAAAATAGCCAAAATTAAAGAATTGTATTAGACTTCCATTTTCTGTGTTTTAAGTTTGAAAAAATTAAGCTTCATGATGCATATTCTTTGCTTTCTTGACTCCCTGTCAAACTTCGCCTAAAAACAATGGCATCTTTCTGTGTCGATTTTTTAATGTACGCTGGTTTTTCTTAAGTGCCCAGAAGGTTTTTTGGGAGTGGTCACATACGCCGTCCTAGGAAAAATGTAAGTTGGTCAAACTTGCATAAATGTGAAAAACTGGCGCAGACATCATGTTACTCCCCATCTGACGCAAAAAAAACCTACCTAAAAAAATCATAACAAATTGAGTTATGCTGGCACACAATCTATGGGGAAACTTGGATATTTTAATTTAGGCCAAAAAAAGCAGCGCACACCAAAAAAACAGCGCAGATAACTGGGGAAAATACAGCCCACTAAATGTAGTTCTGATTGAAAAAAAGAGCAAGAGAGCCGTGTACGAAAGCAGCTGCCGTCTTAGAATCAGCAGTGCAAAGGAAATCAGCCAGTTGCCATGGGAAATGTTGCTGCACTGCCTTCCCAGTTTTCCTTTTTTAATAGAAATTTATGATAAAATAGAAAATATTGCCTATATAATAGTTTTCTATTTTAAGCGCTGTATAAATGGAAATATTATAGAATAATCACAAGTGTCTTGGGTTGCTCAATTTCCAATATTTAAATTAAGGCTCATTCCAACAGGAAATTTTACTTAATATAATACATTTATAAATGGTTTAAAACTGTATAGTTTATTTTTTTGTGCAACTGCCCTACTACTTCAGGATTTTTAAGAACACTTTAAATATTTTGTGAAGATAAATTAAAGAAATAGATCTTTCTAACATCCTGATTCAACAGATGAGACTTTTTAGCTATAACATTGCCTGGGCATGTCTGGTATACTTTTTCCATTTTGCAAAAATTGGCAGAAAATCCAATGCCAGCTGTATTCCTGTAATTTTCCCTGAAGGCAGTAAATACTCAAGATGAAAGATTGTAATATTCAGAGATCCACTGCTCACAGTTGATACATTGCAGCGCTGCTGCTATATGTTCAACAGACCTGCTACTTGTGATGGCTCCATGCAGTTCTCATCGGATTGCATATTTTGAGGAGCATCCAGCATGTAAAATGTTTTGGAATAGATACCTGGCATCCTAACCTGCTGAGGCTAGAGCTCCATTGGCATGTTCGCCACTGGGGATATTGGCTGGTGCAAGAACACTGACGTTGGTGCGCCTATCCTGCCAATGGATTTGCAGGATTTTATAAGCAGCATTGGTGGCACTTCTCCAGTGCTTTGAGGTGCCTACTGAAGTGGGACAAGTGGGGTTAGGCTAACATTATGGGCTCAATTTTCCCCAGTATTTGCTCTGGTGTTTTTGGAGTTGGCTGCTTTTTCTGGCCTAACTTAAAAATCCCCAGTTTCCCCAATCAATTTGCACCAGCATAACTGACTTAGTTAAGTTTTTTTTTAGGTAAGTATTTTTTTTCTCAAGCCAGCCACCTATGCCAGTTCTGGTCATTTAGGCAACTTTGGCCAGCTAATAGTTACTCTATTTCTACTTAGGCCAGCGTATGTGGCCACTCGAGAAAACCCTTTCGGAGAGTTAAAGAAATCGGCGCAGGTAAGTACATCGGAGGCCATTCAACCTGGGATAGGGGCGGGAAGCGGAGAGGACCTGGACCTGAACCAACCAAGCCTTAGCAATGTTAAATAAATCAATGCATTTGCAAACAAAACTACTAATGAGACATTGAAAAATAAAATTCATTCAATAGAAACACCACTTCTCAGAGGGAACAGACTTGCAAAACCATCCTTCCTTTGCACAATTAAAATAATCAAGAAATAATCATTACCACAATTCTATAAGAAATAAAAAATTGAAGTCCTACCTTCAGCATCAAAGTCCAATTCACCTTTCTGTACTCAGCCCGAGAAGGCAGCAGGCAGGTGCAGGAGACCACTCGGCCTGGGCTAGGGGCGGGAGAACGCACCGGGAGACCACTCGGCCCGGGCTAGGGGCGGGAGAACGCACCGGGAGATCACTCGGCCAAGGCTAGGGGCAGGAGAATGCACCGGGAGACCACACGGCTTGGGCTAGGGGCGGGAGAACGCACCGGGAGACCACTCGGCCTGGGCTAGGGGTGGGAGAACGCACCGGGAGACCACTCGGCCTAGGCTAGGGGTGGGAGAATGCACTGGGAGACCACTCGACCTGGGCTAGGGACGGGAGGGAGCAAACTGGCCCTGCACACTCAGCTCCAGTATAGGCAGTAGAGCTATCAGGACATGCAGCACCAGACTGATCACAATTAAAAACAACAGCACCAATTTGGATCTCCAGAAGATCAGAATCGGCATTCTTCGATACAGCGCGGCCATATTCTTAAACTCCACTTAAGAACCTTCAGAATAAAATACTGCTAGTTGCTTTTGAAGTCTGGTTTCCTTGCATGTCTGCAGCAGTGTCGTGCCCAGCATCGAAAGACTGCCCTCAGCTCAGAGGCAGGCTGGATAAGACTTGGGTGCATAGCTGAGGTTTGTTCAGTGCAGCCCTGGTCAGTATGACCGTCCTGGCTTAGCGCACTGCAAACAGAGGCCAGTCCACGTTCGAAGGTGACGGGGGCTCCTCATATCTTCAGCGAAGGACACAGCCAGTATCAGGCTGACTGTTTCACATTCAAGCCCCAGAACTCGGCTATTCGTAATCAGACAGGGCCTTAGAATCACCGACATTACAAATGGCTAATTGCCAACTTGGAACGCTACTGCGCATGCGCGGCCATCACTTTTTTCCACATTTTCCCGTGCAGAACGCAGGCTCCACCCCCCGAGGTAACTGGCCACACAGCGCGGCTGCAGAGAAAAGGTCAAACAAGGGCAAAAGTAGCAAGATTTTTTTCTGGAGCATCTCCTGGCATACTGAAGTGGCGCAACTCAGGTAAGTACACGAGAAAACAGGCTTGGGGAAAATTGAGCCCTATAATAGTAATGCTTGAATTGTTAGTAAAATGCATCTTTGAAATAAACGCTGTAGATGGTAATGTTTCTTCACCTAGGCATGATGGGATACTTGACCATGGTTATATTTAGAGACAGCTAGCTCATTTAGAAGCTTGGCAAAATAAAGTATTATTTAGAAGCTTGGTAAAATTACTCAGTTTTATGTTCAGAACAAGAAGATAGGGAGAATGAAGGCCAAATCGGAGTTGCCATGGGAATGGGAGGCCCAAGGCTAGGAGGAGTTAAGCTAACGGGAGACACCTGCTGGACCTGAATGACTCCATTCATTAACTGGGTCGAGAGGTGGGCACCGGAGGGACTGGAGTGCATCATCACGCCCGGCAACCAAATTTTAATTTGATTTTACATTTTAAAGTTTAATTTGTTTTAATTGCCGGTGCTTTTAGTGTCCCCCTTCCCTTTTATAGGGGGCACTGGGGAAAATTGTGATTTTAGTGCCCAAAAAAAAACCAAAAATAGAAAAACACAAAAAAAAACAAAAAAAAAGGGGGGGGGAAAAAAAAGGGCCTTGTAAATGTCTGGAGTGTCACCCAGGTCGGGTGGCACCATTTAATGTTTTATGTTTTTGCAGGTGAACTCCAAAAGAGTTTCATTAACTGGGTCGAGAGGTGGGCACCGGAGGGACTGGAGTGCATCATCACGCCCGGCAACCAAATTTTAATTTGATTTTATGTTTTAAAGTTTAATTTGTTTTAATTGCTGGTGTTTTTAGTGTCCCCTTCCCTTTTATAGGGGGCACTGGGGAAAAATTGTGATTTTAGTGCCCCAAAAAAAAAGCAAAAAAAGAGAAAAAAAAAAACAAAAAAAACCAAAAAAAGGAAAAAAAGGGCCTTGTAAATGTCTGGTGTGTCACCCAGGTCGGGTGGCACGGTTTAATGTGTTTTGATTTGCAGATAAACTCCAAAAAGAGTTTCATTAACTGGGTCGAGAGGTGGGCACCGGAGGGACTGGAGTGCATCATCACGTCCGGCAACCAAATTTTAATTTGATTTTACGTTTTAAAGTTTAATTTGTTTTAAATGCCAGTGCTTTTAGTGTCCCCTTCCCTTTTATAGGGGGCACTGGAAAATTGTGATTTTAGTGCCCAAAAAAAAAAAAAAAAAGGTAAAAAAGGGCCTTGTAAATGTCTGGCGTGTCACCCAGGTCGGGTGGCACGATTTAATGTTTTATGTTTTGCAGGTAGACTCTAAAAGAGTTTCATTAACTGGGTCGAGAGGTGGGCACCGGAGGGACTGGAGTGCATCATCACGCCCGGCAACCAAATTTTAATTTGATTTTACGTTTTAAAGGTTAATTTGTTTTAATTGCCGGTGCTTTTAGTGTCCCCCTCCTCTTTTATAGGGGGCACTGGAAAAAGGAAAATTTGGTTTTAGTGCCCAAAAAAAAACCAAAAAAAAGGAGAAAAAAGAGGGCCTTGTAAATGTCTGGTGTGTCATCCAGGGCGGGTGGCACCGATTAATGTTTTTGTTTTGCAGGTAAACTCCAAAAAGAGTTTCATTAACTGGGTTGTGAAGCTGGTCATGTGCTATAAGTGTTGGAACAGTGTGTACTGATTTATGACTGTCACAAAAAACCCAAGTTACAGTAACTTGTGTACTATAAATGTATGCTGCAAACTCTGTATTGTTGAGTGTGGTATCCCAGGCAACTAAGGATCACTCCCTTGCATATGCTCGAATAAACTCTTTACTTGCTGGACTTAACAGACTCGAGAGTGGTTTATTTACCACAATACTACTAAACATAGTCCATGGGCTAGAACCTCCACGTTTGTGCTTACCGCCCAAAAATGGGCGTTATTTCTGGCGTGGGCGTTAAAAAAGGATTTTCTGATTGCCGGCTTCTCGCCCATTCTCAAACCGCCCAGTTTCCATTTTTGAAAATGGATGTTACCACAAGCAATATCAAATGGGCGTTAGCGTTAAATTTTTCTGATCTTCTGCCGTAAAGTGTGGCGGTCCTTAGCAATGGCATGGCAATGCTCGATTCCCGTGATTCAGGAGGTCAAGGGTCATCATGACATGTGCAGAAGAGGAGACAGAGAGAGGGAGCTCAGAGGCACTGAAAGCGTCCGTGGCTGTGGTGTGTGCTTGTCTGGCTGTTGTGGGAGGAACGACGGAGATTCACCAGCAGCAAAAAGCATACTATGCACCAAGAACATAGTTGGCACTGAGCTTTTATCCAACAAATAAGATATAACATGGAAGGGATGGAAGAGGCCCTGGAGCTGGTAGCCAGGAACACTGGTGGCAGAGGGCTCCCAGTGGTCCCGGAGTGCGGCACTGCACCCCAAGATGCCGCACACCAATTGCCAACCACACATGAGAGCCAGCAGCAACATCTTGCTTATGGCTTGGAGCACATTCCCAGCTCGGGACCATCCTCTCCCATATCCATCCAAGCAGCTCTTCAGCCGTCAGCACCCCCTGCCCCCCCAATGAAGCATTGCCTAACGAGCTCCTCGGCCAGGCGGCTTAGCGTCAGGAGGGGAAGGGGAAGGGGTAGAGGTGGGGAGGAGAAGCGGGGGTGGGGCTGGGGGTGGCGGTTGGGGAGGGTTGGTTTGTACAGAAATACTGATGATTTCAGACTAATTTTCGGTTTAAATGTTTTTTATTTAACAAAACCTTGTAGCGCATTGTGATTCCTTAACAATCATCCTGGTGATTCCTTTACATCAAAGGGTATAACCACAGTTAACTTCAATCAACTTAGACTTTAACTGTCAGGAAGGTGATGCCCACCATTGATGTATGACCAGCACACCCAGCAATGTGTCAGCCTTCTAAATAACACCAACGTTCTTTCGGACAAAGCGCTCATTGATGAGCTCCTGATGTAAGGCTCTTGCAGCTAACATGCCACCATGGGCCCTTTCATGCGGTCTACAGGAGGGCAGGAGCATGGCTTCAGCATCAGCCTGATTGCCTGGGCCGATGTCAGCGTCCTTCTCCTCGTCCTCCTCTTCCTCGCTCTGGTGAGGTGGACTGTCAGACTCATCAGGCAATTCTTGTCCCCTCCTGATAGCCAAGTTGTGTAGCATGGAGCACACCGCCATGAATTGAGTTACATGCTCAGGGTGGTATTGGAGCTTGCTTCCTGAGTGGTCCAGGCATTTAAAGCGCTGCTTCAGCACTCCAATGGTTTTCTCCATGATATTGTGAGCTGCTCTGTGGCTCTTGTTGTATCGCCTCTCGGTCTCGGTGTGGATGTCACGCAGGGAGGGTCATTAGCCAGGTGGCGAGGCCATATCCTTTGTCCCCAAGCATCCAGCATTGACCTTGTGGCTGATTGTTAAACAAGTCAAAGACAGTGCTCTCAGGATGTGAGCATCATGGATGCTGCCCAGAAATTGAGCATTCACTGCCAATATAATTTGCTGGTGGTCGACAACCTGTTGGACATTCAGAGAGTGGAATCCCTTGCGGTTCCTGAAAACCTCTGCATCCTGAAAAGATGCCCACATCACCATGAGCGTACAGACTATTGCTCCCTATGCCTTGGGGTAGTTTGCAATTCTGGAGAATCCTTGAGCCCTCTCACTCTGTGCCTCCCTGGTCATAGGGAAGCTGATCAAGTCCCACCTGCAGGTGCACAGGGCTTCAGTGACTTGTCGAATGCAACAATGTGTGGCATGCTGAGTAAGTCCGCAAATGTCGCCAGCTGTGGCCTGAAAAGAACCCGAGGCGTAGAACGACAGTGCCGTGGTGACTTTGATCTCGACAGACAGTGCAGTACTGATGGTGCTGGCAGGTTGCATATCTGCCCTTATCAGCTGGCATACCTCAGTGATAACTTCTTTGTGGAAGTGGAGTCTCCGAAGGCAGGTGGTGTCGGGCAAGTCGAGGTTAGAATGCTTCTCCTTGTACTTGCGGGTGGTGTAAAGTCTAGTCCTCCTCATCTGTCTGTCACTTCTTACATTGGGCACATAATGCAGTGCAGCGTTCTTTCAGCGATGTTGAGTCTGCTGCATGTATTTGGTCACCAAGAGAGGGTGAGAAAGCACAGGCCCCATTGCAATAGCTCTCTGTTTTCCACCGATTGGTCACAATCAAGGAATGTCCCGACGAACACACCTCTTCAATTCCAATCGGTCACAGTGTGGTCAAGATGTTTTTAGAGATATTCACATCAACTCCAACAACCTGCAGAGTCCATCTGAAATCTGGCGAGTTTGAAGCACAGCAGCCTTTTAAAGGACGCGACATGTGATCGAGAACATGGCATCCATAATGCTGTGATTTGTTCCGGTTAGTTCCACTGTTTGTGGGAGGTTTTTTGGGCGAGTGATATTGTGGGCAATATGTGTGCGAGGTGGTGAAATTGACGCTGGGCGATCTCCATGGCCGCTAGTTTGGATAATGTGCTCTTTACAACAAAAAACAGTGGGCGGGCGTTAATATTGAATCTCGGCATTAATTCCGCGCGGATGGTAACTCTGGGTGATATTATGGGCGTTGAATTCACCCATTCTGCTGATTCCGCCCCAAAAAAGTGGGCGGGCGGTAATAATTTTTCTCGCCGTTAAGTACATGGGGAAAGTGACGTTTAGTGATAAGTTTCGAAAAATGCCCGGCAGTTTCCATTTTGTGCCAAAATGGGCGATATATGGGCGTTTTACGTCATTTCAGCAGTAAAATGGGCATTAAGTAGGCGTTAAGCATGCAAAAAAAGTGGAGATTCTTGTTATGTCTCTAATAAAGCAATGTGACTGAGTACTGTAGACGTGAGTAAGTGTGACCTTAGTCTCTTTATGCTAACTCCAGAGTGCTGGTGCAGCATGGGGGGGCTGCTTATGTACAGTGCTCCCAAGGGATGCTGGGATCCCTTGGGACTCCAACAGAAAAGCCCTCTGATGGTGGTAGAATGCTGGTTACATAGTGTTGCATACATATTATCACTCCCTCCCAAATTCAATAGTACACTAATTTACAGGGTGAGACGATCTGGGCCTTTCCGCTCCCTAGTCGATCGTCTCGATACAAACATAGATGTGGGTGAGTTGGTTGGGCCTTCGCTGGGGTGCTGCGTAGCTGGCCTTGCTGGGCTGCTGGGGATAATGAGTTCAGCTTCGTGGTCAACCGTGATGTCGGTTGCTACTTGTGTGTGTGTCGGAGGGTCGAAGTTGGTGGTGTCCTCTTCAGGTTGCTCGTGGCTTTCTGTGAACTGCAGTTTGGTTTGGTCCAAATGCTTTCTGCAAGTTAGTCTATTTGTGAGTTTGACCTGAAACACCCTACACCCTTCTTTGGCTATGACAGTGCCAGCAAGCCATTTGGGACATGTCCATAGTTGAGAACAAATACAGGGTAATTCATTTCAATATCGCGTAACAAATTTGCGCGATCATGGTTCATGCTTTGTTGATGCTGCCTGCCCTCGACATGATCATGGAGATCAGGGTGGACTAGAGAGAGCCTTGTTTTGAATGCCCTTTTCATGAGCAGATCGGCAGGGGGAACCCCGGTGAGCGAGTGGGGTCTGGTGCGGTAGCTGAGCAGGACTCGGGACAGGCGGGTCTGTAGGGAGTCTTCCGACACGCGTTTCAAGCTTTGCTTGATGGTTTGGACTGCCCGTTCTGCCTGGCCGTTGGATGCAGGCTTGAACGGGGCAGATGTGATGAGCTTGATCCCAATGCCGGTCATGAATTCCTTGAATTCAGCATTGGTGCAGCACGGCCCATTTTGCTGACAAGGACATCAGGCAGGCCGTGCGTGGCAAACATGGCTCGTCGGCTTTCGATGGTGGCAGTGGACGTGCTTACAGACATTATTACACACTCAATCCATTTTGAATAAGCATCCACAACAACCAAAAACATTTTGCCTAGAAATGGGCCAGCGAAGTCAATGTGGATCCTAGACCACGGTTTGGAGGGCCATGACCACAAACTTAGCGGTGCCTCCCTGGGTGCATTGCTCAGTTGAGAGCAAGTGTTGCATTGGCGCACGCAAGATTCCAAATCTGAGTCGATGCCGGGCCAACACACATGGGATCTGGCTATAGCTTTCATCATTACCATGCCTTGCTGGGTACTGTGTAGGTTGCGTATGAACGTTTCCCTGCCTTTCTTAGGCAAAACCACGCGATTACCCCATAAAAAACAGTCCGCCATTTTGGACATTTCGTCTTTGCGCCGCTGGAACGGCTTGATCTCTTCATGCATCTCCGCTGGGATGCTGGACCAGCTCCCATGGAGGACACAGTTTTTAAAAGGGACAGGAAAGGATCCTGGCTGGTCCAGGTCCTGATCTGGCAGGCCGTAACAGATAACTTTTCATTTTCAAATGCATCCATCACCAAGAGCAAGTCTGTAGGCCGTGCCATTTCCATCCCAGTGGTGGGCAATGGTAGCCGACTGAGAGCATCAGCGCAGTTCTCTGTGCCTGGCCTGTGGTGAATTACATAGTTATATGCAGAAAGCATGAGCGCCCATCTTTGGATGTGAGCAGAGGCATTGGTATTAATACCTTTGTTTTCTGAGAGCAGCGATATGAGAGGCTTATGGTCAGTTTCCAACTCGAACTTAAGCCCAAACAGATACTGGTGCATTTTTTTTACCCCGTAAACGCCTGCTAGAGCTTCTTTTCAATCATGCTGTAGGCCCTTTTGAGCTTGGACAAGCTCCTGGACGCAGAAGCGACCAGTTGCAACGTTCCCTATTTGTTTGCTTGCTGTAACACACACCCAACCCCGTACGAAGATGCATCGTAAGCTAGCACTAAACGTTTACATTGGTCCTGCAGAACAAGCAGTTTGTTGGAACATAACAGATTTCGGGCTTTCTCAAAAGCAGTCTCTTGTGATTTCCCCCATACCCAGTCATCTCCCTTGCGTAGCAACATATGTAGAGGTTCTAGCAAGGTGCTTAACCCGGGTAGGAAATTAACAAAATAATTGAGGAGTCCCAGGAACGACTGCAGTTCCATCACGTTCTGTGGTCTCAGCACGTTCTTGATGGCCTCCGTCCTGGGGTCGGTGGGTCTGATGCCGTCTGCCGCGATTCTTCTCCCTAAGACCTCTGGTGCCAGGAAAACACACTTCGAGCATTTCAACCTGAATCCCACATGATCTAGCTGACTTAGAACCTCTTCCAGGTTCTGCGAGTGTTCGATGGTATCCAACCTGTGATCAATATGTCGTCCTGGAAAACCACGGTGCGCTGAACCGACTTCAGCAGACTCTCCATGTTCCTTTGAAAAATAGCTGCAGCCAATCGAATCCCAAACGGGCATCTATTGTAGATGAACAGACCTTTGTGCGTGTTGATGCAGGTGAGGCCTTTCGAGGATTCTGCCAGCTCCTGCGTCATGTAGGCCGAGGTCAGGTCCAACTTGGTGAACGTCTTCCCTCCTGCCAGAGTTGCAAATAGCTACTGATCCTGCAGCGGAAAACGGTTAATCATTACTTTATAGTCCCCACAAATTCTGACCGTGCCATCGCCCTTGAGAACCAGAACAGTTGGACTGGCCCACTCGTTGAACTCCACCGGTGCGATGATGCCCTCTTGTTGTAGCCTGTCCAGCTCGATCTCCACTTTCTCTCACATCATGCATGGCACTGCACGTGCCTTGTGGTGGATGGGTCATGTACCAGGAATCAAGTGGAGCTGCACCTTCGCCCCAGAGAAACTTCTGATGCCTGGTTCAAACGACAGAAACTTGCTCAGAACCTGGGCACATGAGGCATCGTCGACGGACGAAAGCACTCAGAAGTCATCCCAGTTCCTGCGGATTTTTCCCAGCCAGCTTCTGCCGAAAAGTATGGGGCCATCTCCTGGTACAATCCATAGTTGGTAGTTCATGCACTGCTCCATCAAAGGAGACTTTTAATGCTTCACTGCCAATTACAGGGATCAGCTCTTATAGTGTAAGTTCTCAGATTGGTATGAATGAGGCTCAGCTTGGGCCTGTGTACCTTGTTGCACCACAGCCTGTCGAAGGCCTTTTTGCTCATGATGGACTGACTCGCACCCGTGTTCTATTCCATGGATACTGGAATTTCGTTCAGTTCAACTTTTAACATGATCAGTGGACATTTTGTGGTGAAGGTGTGTACCCCGTACACTTCTGCCTCCTCGGTTTGAGTCTCTAGTTCAGTTTGATCCGCCATGGATCAGTCTTCCTCTACAACGTGGTGGTTTACAGGGTTTGCAGCTCGTCTGCACATTCGCTGGAGGTGTCCCATTGTTCCACAGACTTTGCACGCATAGTATTTGAAGTGACATTGATGGGCTCGATGATCACCTCCGCAGCACCAACAAGGTGTCAATTGCCTCGCATTCACACTTGATGGCGGACTCTGGGTCATCTGAGGTCGTGCAGCTGCCGGCGTGTACGTTCTGCATTCCTGCCTGAAAACGATGTTACTTTGTGTACAGTACTTGCCGAAGCATCTTTATGTTGCAAAATTTGTTTGGTGTTATCGCTGGTGGACATAAATGCCTGGGCTATCGTTATGGCTTTGCTCAGGTTTGGTGTTTCAACAGTCAATAGTTTGCGAAGGATAATCTCGTGGCCAATGCCAAGCACAAAAAAGTCTCTTCGCATTTGTTCAAGGAATCCATCGAATTCACAATGTCCTGCAAGGTGCCTTAGTTCGGCGACGTAGCTCACCACTTCCTAGCCTTCAGGCCGTTGACATGTGTAAAATCGATTCCTGGCCATCAGAACGCTCTCCTTCAGATTTAGGTGCTCCCGGACCAGCGTACACAGTTCTTCATATGATTTGGTTGTTGGTTTCACCGGAGCAAGAAGATTCTTCATGAGCCCATAGGTTGTTGCCCCGCAGACGGTGAGGAGGATCGCCCTTCGTTTGGCAGCGTTCACACTCCCCTTCCAGCTCATTGGCCACGAAGTATTAGTCGAGTCGCTCCACGAAGGCCTCCCACTCGTCCCCTTCTGAGAATTTCTCCAGGATACCAACAGTTCTCTGCATTTTCGCGTGATGGTTTGTTATCTCGTCGCCAGTTGTTATGTCTCTAATAAAGCAATGTGACTGAGTACTGTAGACGTGAGTAAGTTTGACCTTAGTCTCTTTATTCTAACTCCAGAGTGCTGGTACAGCATGGATGGCCTGCTTATATACAGTGCTCCCAAGGGATGCTGGGATCCCTTGGGACTCCAACAGATATGCTCTCTGGTGGTGGTAGAATGCTGGTTACATAGTGTTGCATACATAACAGTTCTAGCCCCATGTCTCTGAAGCATATAGGAGGGCGGCTATCACTACTGCTCTGTAGACCATGAGCTTGGTGCCGGGTTTGCATTCCTGGTCTTCGAACACTCTCTTCCTCAGGCGATCAAAGGCTGAACTGGCACACTTTATCATCGATGTCTGTCCTTGTTGACAGTAGGCGCCCAAGGTATGGAAAGCGATCCACATTATCCAAGGTCTCGTCATGGATCCAGATAATTGGGGGGCAGTAGTGTGTGACAGGGGCATGTTGGTAGAGAACCTTTGTGCTATGGATGTTTAATGTTAGGCCCAGACTCTCATGCGCTTCGGTGAAGGTACCGACGATGGTTTGGAGTTCGACCTCTGAGTATGCAGAAACGCAAACGTCATCTGCATACTGTAATTCAATGACAGAGGTTGGAACAACCTTGGATCTGAACTGGAGGCTCACCCTCAACAAGCTCCACGCTGGAGTGGAGCTAATCTACAGGACAAATGGAAAATTATTCAACCTCCGTCGCCTCCAGATGATGTGTATGTTATAGAGGAAGGATATATTGGCTTTGGAGCAGGTGCAGCGTAGATTCATCAGAATGATAATGTGGCCAAAAAAGGTTACATTATGAGGACAGATTGCATAGACTAGGCTTATATTTCTTTGAGTATGGAAGGTTAAGGGGTGATCAAATTGAGGTGTTTAAGATTATTAAAGGATTAGATAGGGTATATAGAGAGAAACTATTTCTTCTGGTGGGGAATACAGAACAAGTGGGCATATCCTTAAAATTAGAGCTAGGCCGTTCAGGGGTGATGTCAGGAACCACTTCTTCACACAAAGGATAATGAAAATCTGGAACTCTCTCCCCCAAAAAACTGTTGAGGCTAGCTCAATTGAATATTTCACAACTGAAATAGTTTTTTTGTTAGGTAAGAGTATTAAGGGATATGGAACCAAGGTGACAAATGGAGTTAAGATACAGATCAGCCATGATCTAATTGAATGGCGGTAGAGGCTCGAGGGGTTGAATGGCCTACTCCTGTTCCTATGTGTTAGTACCACCTGACACCTATGAATAAGTGACTATTATTTATGTGTAAGCCTTGACCACTAGTGTCAGCAAGCTACACTATCACTAATGGAGACACTACGGCCATTATTTCACCTACCTCGACGGGTCCAGTGCAGCCAGGGTCGGTGGCAGATCCCGACCTCATTGCTGGCTCCAGACCACTGTGTAGAATGATTTTATGTTGATTGGGCTTGTTAAGCCCGCCCAGCACGTTTGCCGGCCAATTGAAGGAAGCGTGTCTGATGACATCGCTTGATGACACATCATCAGCTGGTTTCCTTAAAAGGACCATGCTCACATTGATTTCGACAGTTGTGCTGTCAGTGTTCTACAGCATTGAGTGCTGCAAACACTGATAATGACTGCACAAAGGGGCACAGCTGCACCCACGCTCTCCCATGATTCCCTCCAGATGCTTATGGAGGGAGTCACAGCACGCAGAGAGGTTCTCTCCCCTTCCAATAAGCAGAAGCGACCTCCCCAAGACACCAACATAGCCTGGATGCACATTGCACAGGAGGGCATGAGCAGAGATGTCATCAGGAGGACCAGACTGCAGTGGCACAAATCTTTCAATGATCTCAGTAGATCACGAAATGTTACTGCAAAGCAACACTCAACCTTATCCTGCTGTGCTCATCACATCTCCATCACTCTGCCCTCCCTACCCTACTCCTGCACCTCCTTACTCACACCACCTTACCTTGCACCTCCACCCTTGCTCCTCTATCTACATTATCACTTCCCCATCTCATTAGTCACCCTCACACTCACCCTCATCCTTGTCCAATCATACCAATAAACACACACAAGAGTATGCACATGTGTGTAATAGCCAATGTTCATGCAAAGTGTCTGTTAATGTGGTGTCAAATATTGAAACCTTTATTTTCAACACGTTGCTTTCTTGGACAGATTTGTGTAAACCATTGGAAGTGAATTAGTGAGATGCAGTGAATGGTGAGACATAACGGTACCACCCCAACGGTGATGAGTGTGAAAAGAATGCCTTGGGCATTGTAGGGATTGTGGTTGGTCTGGGGTAGTGCCAACCTGGTGCATCAAGTGGCAGCCAGGGTGTACAGCATCAAGTGAAGTAAATCTGGCCATGGTGAGGCTATTCCTGGCATCCCGGACAGCAATGTATATGCGCCACAGAAAACGCCTGCTGAGCCCCCCAAAAATTCCCCCAAGAGTGACAGCATGCTGCTCAATCACTAATGGGGACAATACAGTCTTGTCTGCTTGTGTCAGCTACACAGTCACTAGTGGGACACTTTTTTTAAATATTCCTTGTCGTTGGCAAGGCCAGCATTTCTTTCCCATCCCTAATTCCCTTGAGAAGGAGGTGGTGAGCTGCCTTCTTGAACCACTGCAGTCTGTGTGGTGAAGGTGCTTCCACAGTGCTGTTAGAGAGGGAGTTCCAGAATTTTGACCCAGCGACAATGAAGGAACGGTGATATATTTCCAAGTTAAGATGGTATGCAACGTGAATGTGGAGGTGATGGTGTTCCCATGCACCTGCTGCCCTTGTCCTTCTAGGTCGCGGGTTTTGGAGATGCTGTCAACGAAGCCTTGGCAAGTTGCTGCAGTGCATCTTGTAGATGGTACACTCAGCCATTTCTTGATATCATGTGGAGTGAATCGAATTGGCTGAAGACTGGCTTCTGTGATGGTGGGCGCCTCAGGAGGGGGCCGAGATGGATCATCCACTCAGCACTTCTGGCTGAAGATGGTTGCAGACGCTTCAGCCTTGTCTGTGCACTCACGTGCTGGGCTCTGCCATCATTGAGGATGGGGATATTCATGGAGCTTCCTCCTCCCATTAGTTGTTTAATTGTCCATCACTATTCCCGACTGGATGTGGCAGGACTGCCGAGCTTTGATTTGATCTGTTGATTGTGGGATCGCTTAGATCAGTTTATAACATGCTGCTTCAACTTTTTAGTATTCATGTAGTCCTGTGTTGCAGCTTCCCCAGATTGGTACCTCATTTTTAGGTACGCCTGGTTCTGCTCCTGGCAGGCTCTTCTGTACTCCTCACTGAACCAGGGTTGCTCCCTTGGCTTGATGGTAATGTGAGGGATATGCCAAGCCATGAGGTTACAGATTATAGTGGAATACAATTTTGCTGCTGCTGATGGCCTCATGGATGCCATGTTTTGATGTGTTAGATCTGTTTTGAATCTATCCCATTTAGCATGGCGGTAGTGTCACACAACACAATGGAGGGTGTCCTCAGTGTGAAGATGGGACTTCATCTCTACAATGACTGTGCGGTGGTCGCTGCTACCAATGCTGTCATGGACAGATGCATCTGCGACAGGTAGATTGGTGAGAACATAGTCAAGTAGGTTTTTCCCTCATGGCCCAGTCTGGCAGCTATGTCCTTCAGTCCTTGGCCAGCTCAGTCAGTAGATGTGCTACCGAGCCACTCTTGGTGATGGACATTGAAGTCCCCCACCCAGAGTATATTCTGTGCTCTTGCTTTACTCAGTGCTGCTTCCAAGTGGTGCTCAACATGGAGGAGTGTTGATTGATCAGCTGAGGGAGGGTGGTAGGTGGTAATCAGCAGGAGGTTTCCTTGCCCATGCTTGACCTGAAGACATGAGACTTCATTGGATACAGAGTCAATGTTGAGGACTCCCAGGGGCACTCCCTCCCGATTGTATACCACTCTGCTGCCACCTCAGGTGGGTCTGTCCTGCCGGTGGGACAGGACATACCCAGGGATGGTGATGGAGGAGTCTGGAACATTGGCTGAAAGGTATGATTCTGTGAGTATGGCTATGTCAGGCTGTTGCAGATACCACAAATCGCTGGAGAAATACCACCAACGATGTCTCCGCAAGATCCTGCAAATCCCCAGGGAGGACAGATGCACCAACGTTAGCGTCCTTGACCAGGCCAACATCCCCAGCATCAAGGCACTGAACAAACTCGAACAGCTCCACTGGGCAGGCCACATTGCTCGCATGCCTGACACAAGATTCTGAAAGCAAGCACTCTACTCAGAACTCCTACATGGCAGACGGGCCCAAGGTGGGCAAAGAAAACATTTCAAGGACACCCTCAAAGCCTCCTTGATAAAATACAACATCCCACCGACACCTGGGAGTCCCTGGCCAAAGTCCCTGGGATTAAGTCATAGCAGGAGAGCTCGGACACATGTTGTGCTCCTCCTGTACTATGTGGGAAGTCAGGGACGCTTCCAGTGGCCCTGAAGACTATGTGTGCGGGAAGAGTATCTGCCTCCAGCTCCTGACGGACCGCACTGTGGCCCTGGAGCTGCGGGTGGATGACCTCTGGAGCATCCACGATACTGAGAATGACGTGAATAACACGTTTAGCGAGTTGGTCTGACCGCAGGTAAAGGTTACACAGCCAGATTGTAAATGGGTGACCAACAGGAAGAGCAGTGCAAGAAAGGTAGTGCAGGGGTCCCCTGCGGTCATCCCCCTGCAAAACAGATACACCGCTTTGGGTACTGTTGAGGGGGATGACTCATCAGGGGGGAGCAGCAGCAGCCAAGTTCATGGCACCGTAGCTGGCTCTGCTGCACAGGAGGGCAGGAAAAAGAGTGGGAGAGCTATAGTGATAGGGGATTCAATTGTAAAGGGAATAGATAGGCGTTTCTGCGGCTGCAACCATGACTCCAGGATGGTATGTTGCCTTCCTGGTGAAAGGGGCAAGGATGTCTCGGAGTGGGTGCAGGACATTCTGAAAAGGGAGGGTGAACGGCCATTGCATATAGGTACCAACGATATAGGTAAAAAATGGGATGAGGTCCTACAAGACGGATTTAGGATGCCAGGAGCTAAATTAAAAAGTAGGACCTCAAAAGTAGTAATCTCAGGATTGCTACCAGTGCCACGTGCTAGTCAGAGTAGGAATCGCAGGATAGCTCAGATGAATACGTAGCTTGAGGAGTGGTGCAAAAGGGAAGGATTCAAATTCCTGGGACATTGGAACGGGTTCTGGGGGAGGTGGGACCAGTACAAACCAGACGGTCTGCACCTGGGCAGGACCGGAGCCAATGTCCTTGGGGGAGTGTTTGCTAGGGCTGTTGGGGAGGAGTTAAACTAACATGGCAGGGGAATGGTAACCTATGCAGGGAGACAGAGGGAAATAAAATGGAGGCAGAAGCAAAAGATAGAAAGGAGAATAGCAAAAATGGAGAGCAGAGAAACCCAAGGCAAAAAACAAAAAGGGCCACATTACAGCAAAATTCTAAAGGGGCAAGGTGTGTTAAAAAGACAAGCCTGAAGGCTCTGTGCCTCAATGCAAGGAGTATTCGGAATAAGGTGGACGAATTAACTGCGCAGACAGCAGTTAACGGATATGATGTAATTGGCTTCATGGAGGCATGGCTCCAGGGTGACCAAGGCTGGGAACTCAATATCCAGGGGATTCAACATTTAGCAAGGATAGGCAAAGAGAAAAGGAGGCGGGGTGGCGTTGCTTGTTAAAGAGGAAATTAATGCAATAGTAAGGAGGGACATTAGCCTGGATGATGTGGAATCGGTATGGGTGGAGCTGCAAAATACCAAAGGGCAGAAAACTCTAATGGGAGTTGTGTACAGACCACCAAACAGCAGTAGTGAGGTTGGGGACAGCATCAAACAAGAAATAAGGGATGTGTGCAATAAAGGTACAGCAGTTATCATGGGCGACTTTAATCTACATATTGATTGGGTTAACCAAACTGGTAGCAATGCGGTGGAGGGGGATTTCCTGGAATGTATTAGGGATGCTTTTCTAGACCAATATGTTGAGGAACCAACTAGAGAGCTGGCCATCCTAGACTGGGTGATGTGTAATGAGAAGGGACTAATTAGCAATCTTGTTGTGCGAGGCCCCTTGGGGAAGAGTGACCATAATATGGTAGAATTCTTTATTAAGATGGAGAGTGACACAGTTAATTCTGAAACTAGGGTCCTGAACTTAAGGAAAGTAACTTCGACGGTATAAGGGGTGAATTGGCTAGAATAGACTGGCAAAGGATACTTAAAGTGTTGACAGTGGATAAGCAATGGCAAACATTTAAAGATCACATGGATGAACTTCAACAATCGTACATCCCTGTCTGGAGTAAAAATAAAACGGGGAAGGTGGCTCAACCGTGGCTAACAAGGTAAATTAAGGATAGTGTTAAAACCAAGGAAGAGGCATATAAATTGGCTAGAAAAAGCAACAAACCTGAGGACTGGGAGAAATTTAGAATTCAACAGAGGAGGGCTAAGGGTTTAATTAAGAGGGTGGAAATAAAGTACGAGAGGAAGCTTGCAGGGAACATAAAAACTGACTGCAAAAGCTTCTATATATATGTGAAGAGAAAAAGATTAGTGAAGACAAACGTAGGTCTCTTGCAGTCGGATTCAGGTGAATTTATAATGGGGAACAAAAAAATGGCAGACCAATTGAACAAATACTTTGGTTCTGTCTTCACGAGGGAAGACACAAATAACCTTCCAAATGTACTAGGGGACAGTGGGTCTAGTGAGAAGGAGGAACTGAAGGATATCCTTATTAGGCGGGAAATTGTGTTAGGGAAATTGATGGGATTGAAGGCCGATAAATCCCCGGGCCTGATAGTCTGCACCCCAGAGTACTTAAGGAAGTGGCCCTAGAAATAGTGGATGCATTGGTGATCATTTTCCCACAGTCTATCGACTCTGGATCAGTTCCTATGGACTGGAGGGTAGCTAATGTAACACCACTTTTTAAAAAAGGAGGGAGAGAGAAAACGGATAATTATAGATCGGTTAGCCTGACATCAGTAGTGGGGAAAATGTTGGAATCAATCATTAAAGATGAAATAGCAGCGCATTTGGGAAGCAGTGACAGGATCGGTCCAAGTCAGCATGGATTTATGAAAGGGAAATCATGCTTGACGAATCTTCTGGAATTTTTTGAGGATGTAACGAGCTCGGTGGACAAGGGCGAATCAGTGGATGTTGTGTATTTGGACTTTCAAAAGGCTTTTGACAAGTTCCTGCACAAGAGATTGGTGTGCAACATTAAAGCGCATAGTATTGGGGGTAATGTACTGACGTGGATAGAGAACTGGTTGGCAGACAGGAAGCAGAGAGTCAGGATAAACGGATCCTTTTCAGAATGGCAGGCAGTGGCTAGTGGAGTGCTGCAGGGCTCAGTGCTGGGACCTCAGCCCTATACAATATACATTAACGATTTGGATGAAGGAATTGAGTGTAATATCTCCAAGTTTGCAGATGACACTAAACTGGGTGGCAGTGTGAGCTTTGAGGAGGACTTGGACAGGTTGGGATAGTGGGCAAATGCATGGCAGATGCAGTATAATGTGGATAAATGTGAGGTTTGGGGGTAACAACACGAAGGCAGAATATTATCTGAATGGCAGCAGATTAGGAAAAGGGGAAGTGCATCGAGACCTGGGTGTCATGGTTCATCAATCATTGAAAGTTGGCATGCAGGTACAGCAGGCGGTGAAGAAGGCAAGTGGCCTTCATAGATAGGGGATTTGAGTTTAGGAGCAGGGATGTCTTACTGCAGTTGTACAGGGCCTTAGTGAGGCCTCACCTGAAATATTGTGTTCAGTTTTGGTCTCCTAATCTGAGGAAGGACGTTCTTGCTATTGAGGAAGTGCAGCGAAGGTTCACCAGACTGATTCCAGGGATGGCTGGACTGTCATATGCGGAGAGACTGGATCAACTGGGCCTTTATTGACTGGAGTTTATAAGGATGAGAGGGGATCTCATAGAAACATATAAGATTCTGACGGGACTGGACCGGTTAGATGCAGGAAGAATGTTCCCGATGTTGGGGAAGTCCTGAACCAGGGCATAGTCTTAGGATAGGGGGTAGGCCATTTAGGACTGAGATGAGGAGAAACTTCTTCACTCAGAGAATTGTGGAATTCCCTGCCGCAGAGAGTTGTTGATGCCAGTTCATTGGATACATTCAAGAGGGAGTTAGGTATGGCCCTTACAGCTCAGGGGATCAAGGGGTATGGAGAGAAAGCAGGAAACGGGTACTGAGGGAGCAATCAGCCATGATCTTATTGAATGGCGGTGCAGGCTCGAAGGTCTGAATGGCCTACTCCTGCACCTATTTTCTATGTTTCTATGTTTCTATGACCACCCTAAGTAGAGGAAGTGCATCCGGGAGGGCACTGAGCACCTCAAGCCTCATCGCCAAGAGTATGCAGAAGCCAAGCGCAGGCAGCGGAAGGAGCATGTGGCAAACCAGTCCCACCCACCCTTTCCTTCAAGACTGTCTGTCCCATCTGTGACAGAGACTGTAATTCCCGTGTTGGACTGGTCAGTCCCCTAAGAACTCATTTTTGGAGTGGAAGCAAGTCTTCCTCGATTTTGAGGGACTGCCTATGATGATGAGTCTGTGGGACAGCTCTCCCAATTTTGGCACAAGATGTTAGTGAGGAGGACTTTGCAGGGTCGATTGGGCTGGCTGTGCCTTTGTTGTGTCAGAAGCCGATGCCGAGGTTGATGCTTGGTGGTCCATCCCGTTCTATTCTTATTTTATGTTTTTTATTCTTATTTATTGGCCCTGAAATTGTGGCCTCACCGCAACCTACTTTTACCAGCATAAGAGTTTTAAAACATATAAAAGATATATAAAAATAAAATTTTAAAACACATTTTGTTAAAAAGCCTGTCCACTAAGGTAAGTTTAGTTTAAACCCTAATCACAACACTTAAAAAAAAATCCAAAAAAAGAATTTATTTCTGACACATTTCATTAACTTTAATTTAAATTAATGTTAGATATGTGAGGTGTTTTTTTTATTTTTTATAATGTGTTTGGGTATTTTTGGGAGGGTTCTCATTCATAATAATGAGAACTCCTACTTATGGAGTTCCCATTATTATGAATGAGAATACTTTACCTTCATTGGCTGTCCAGTGCTACGTGACTCCAGCTTCCCCCTCCGCATCTCCAAGACATGAACGTGCTGCGAAGCGCGGGAAGAGAAGGCCTCAGATCGGGATCACTGGAGTGCGCAGGAGCAATAGGTAGATGTGGTTAATTTTTCTTATTTACAGGTGAACGCCAAAGGGAAGACCAGAACCGGGATTTCAGGCCCATTGTTTTTTGTAGCAGTTGTATACAACTGAGTAGCTTGTTAGGCTATTTCAGAGAGCAGTTAAGAGTCTTGGGTCTGGAGTCACATATAAGCCAGACCAGGTAAGGACAATCTGATAGTTTCATAGTCACCCTTACTGATACTGGCTTTTTATTCCAGAATTATTTAATTAACTGAATTTAAATTTCCCAGCTGCTGTGGTGAAATTTGAACTCACATTTCTGGATCAACTAGGCCAGTAACATAACCATTATGCTACTGTTCCCAACTATGATCTTGCCCAATCTTGTCTTCACCCAACATCCCAAATACACACTTACTGCAAGGATTTCTTCAAGCTATCAGGAGAGGGAATCTTTCCTGATTTTCTTCTCCATGACCCAGTGGCACTGAGGCCAAGCATAATGGCATTAACACTGACCCAGCTGAGATCATCTGCTGCGGTATATCTTGTGTCCGCGGATTCCTGGGGGTCTGTAGGGATATACTAGGGGAACCGCAAAAGTATCCGAAGATTAAGAGTAAGATTTAGAGATATCAACAGTAAACAGCTCCAAAGGATAATCATCTGGGAAGCAGATCTGAATATCCATCTCCTTCAAATCCAAGGACCAGTCTGGATCTGTAGGTTCCACTGCAATCCGATAGTAAGTCCTTTTGTTGTATCAAGGAAATCAGCTTACTAGCCTTTATCTAGTTAGACCAATGAATGACCACAGGAAGTAGTCCAGAGTAAGCCAATGAGCAGCAACCAAAGGTAGACTTGGTGTGAGGCGGGAGTGGTGTGTGGCAGCCACATGTGCCGCACAGAATGGACGCGCATTGAGGAGCACTCAGAGCGGCAGATAGATAGAATCAAACAATCAGCCCTTTCAGTTCACAATGTTTAATCGTTAGAAAACTTTACAAACCACATATGGACATGACTAATGTTCTCACGTTTAATGTTGGAATTTTCAATGTATTAATCTCAATCCTATTTTTGGATTAGCAAGTGTTGTCACCTATTACTGGTCAATTAGCACCAAATCTAGGAAAACCAACCTATGTCGCCATCAAATAGCCCACTGAGGATCAATCCAAAGCCAATCCACAGACACCTGTAAAAAGTTGATCGGTGAGCAAATTACTTTTATATAGAAAAGTATTTGAAATACCTGTATTCTTAAAAGTATTATTCAAACACTCTTTAAATGTAGCACTTCAGTATTATGAGTATTATCTTGTATTATAACAGAATTTTAGATGGGGGATTCCGTGATTACTAATCTATTTGAAAAGGGGTCCTTCAACCAAAACAGATTGAGAACTACTGATCTAATGTAGCAAAGGTGGCGGAGCATAACCTGAGTATCTGGCTCAGCTATTCACTGGATGAACTCAGTGACCCATCGGGGAATTAAGAATCGTGCTTGTTACTGTCTAAGAGTGGATTTCTCTACCAAACAGTAACAATGATATTAAACATAGGATTAATTACACTAAAGTTATCTGGTTATTTATCACACTGTTCAGGCAGCAACATTTGCAGCACCAGAGAGATCTATTCCACTGTGTATCTGCTTCTGTGCAGAAGTCCCATGGCTGTGGTAAAGTGTTTATATCGGAAGCAGAGTGACAGCAGTGATTCATCATCCACTTCTGGAGAAGGGCAGCATTCCCTTTAAAGATCCCACATGGTACAGAAGATTGTAAATAAGTAAAGCCTTCCAGCTTAAAAGATAAGATGCTATTTTCTAAGCCCACACATCGCACCTTCGAGTCTGGATTGGTCAACTCCAAGAATTGCTTCACGATTCTACAAAAGGAAGATTAAAAACATTGAATAAAAAAATTAAATCCAATCATGCTAAAGTTTCTAATTTTTCATTGGGCAATAACAGCTGAAATGAATGTAAATAGTACAATAGTACAAGGTGATTCTGTCAGTAGCATCTGCAGGGACAGTTCCTGTTATTTTAAAACAAAATCTGAGAAAAAAGTGAAACTTAAGGAACTTAAGGAACAGTTGGATCCTGTATAATTTGCAGTGTTTCTGGTTTGACTGTAGAATAAGTCCTGTATATATTACTGCCATACTTCTTTTGATACACTTTATATATATATATATATATATATGTATATCTATGTTCAATGTAGCTGTGTTAGTAAAATTATACCTTTCCCCAGCAGTAAATCAATTCAGCATGATGGGATAGGGGAGGTGAGCAGAAGCAGGTGGAATGCAGTAATCGAAGAACCAATAAGTTGGCAAGTATTGGGTAGAATTCAGCTTGCAAATCTCAGTTTACACTAGCACTACATTCACATGCATCTGACTCAGCACCAAACTTACCTCTGAGATGTATCTCATTAATGCCGGTTCTTTATTTAATTCAGACATTTCGTAGTGTTGCATAGAGATCAGATTTCAGGATGAGTTCAGTTTCCATTTATCACAATGACATATTTTATATTAATTCTACAAAACTTCCATCAGCGTTACTCACATAAATAGGATTTCCTGCTGATGGGGCAGCTGTGGTATGAGTCACTAACTGCTCACCAGCCTGTTTCACTAGCTTGTGGTTATCAGGCTTCAAGCAACTTTGACTCAGCTTGTGCTTTGGTTACTTATTGATTAGAGCTGCTCAGTCTGAGCCTTTCAGCATAAACTTTTCAAACAATTCCCACAACTTTAGACTCAGGTGGTTCAATGAGATCCCCGGCTTAAACAAAGATATAACATATGCTCCCCAGGCTGGTACAAAAGAGCCCACCGATGGTACAGGAGTAGAGTATTACCGTTCCTACATTCTACCTTATGTAAACTCGAGGTGATCCAAAACTTGGCTGCCCGTATCTTAACTCGCACCAAGTCCCACTCACCCATCATCCCTGTGCTCTCTGATCTACATTGGCTTCTGGTTAAGCAATGCCTCAATTTCAAAATTCTCATCCTTATATTCAAATCACTCCATGGCCTCGCCCCTCACTATCTCTGTAATTTCCTCCAGCCCCACAAACCTCCGAGATGTCTGCGCTCCTCTAATTCTGCCCTCCTGAGCATCCCTGATTGTAATGTGAGTGGGCAAAAATTTGGCAGATGGAGTATGATGTTGGCAAGTGTGAGGCCATGCACCTTGACAGAAAAAAAATCAAAGAGCAAGTTATTATTTAAATGGGGAAAGATTGCAAAGTGCTGCAGTACAGCGGGACCTGGGGGTACTTGTGCATGAAACACAAAAGGATAATATGCAGGTACAGCAAGTGATCAGGAAGGCCAATTGTATCTTGGCCTTTATTGCAGAGGGGATGGAGTATAAAAGCAGGGAAGTCTTGCAACAGCTATACAAAGTATTGGTGAGGCCACACCTGGAATACTGTGTGCAGTTTTGGTTTCCATATTTTTGAAAGGACATACTTGCTTTGGAGGCAGTTCAGAGAAGGTTCACTAGGTTGATTCTGGGGATGAGGGGGGTTGACTTGTGAGGAAAGCTTGAGTAGGTTGGGCCTCTATTCATTGGAATTCAGAAGAATGAGAGGTGATCTTATCGAGACGTATAAGATTATGAGGGGGCTTGACAAGGTGGATGCAGACAGGATGTTTCCACTGATGAGGGATGTTATGTCTTGAATAAAGAATCTGACCAGATACTGTAAGCTTAAAGTAATGTGTGACTGTAGTCCTTTATTACAGGTCTCCAGAGTGCCTCTCCAGCCTGTGAGGCCTCCTTCTGTACAGGTGCTCCCAAGGGATTGTGGGCTCCCTTGGGACTCCAGGGGATGAGTCCTCTGGTGGTTAAACAAGGTATTTACAGGTTTATATATATAACAACACTCCCCGCAAAGTCAATAGTGTAACTATTTACAATGTGAGTCGATCTGGGGCCTTCCTTTCCTTGGTTGATCGTCTTGGTGCAAATGTTGGTTTTGGTGAGTCCTTTGTTGGGCCCTCGCTGGGCTGCTGCGTAGCTGGCCTTGCAGGGCTGCTCGGTGTGGTGAGTCCTGCTGGGCTGCTGCAGGTGATGGGGTCTGCTTCGTGGTCCACCGCTGGGTCAGTTGCCACTTGTGTGTGTGTTGGGGAGTCGAAAGAGGTAGAGTCTATTGTGGGTTGTTATGGATAGTCCGTGAATCTGAGTTTGGTTTGGTCCAAGTGTTTTCTGCAAGTGAGTCCATTTGAAAGTTTGACCAGAAACACCCTACTCCACTCTTTGGCCATGACAGTGCTGGGAAACCACTTGGGAACTTGTCCATAGTTCAACACAAATACAGGATCATTAACCTCGATTTCGCGTGACACATTTGCGCGATCATGATATGTATTCTGTTGTAGCCGCCTGCTCTCTACCTGATCGTGTAGATCAGGGTGGACTAACGAGAACCTTGTCTTAAGTGCCCTTTTCATGAGCAGTTCAGCGGGAGGGACCCCAGTGTGCGAGTGGGCTCTTGTGCGGTAACTAAGCAGGACTCGGGATAGGTGAATCGGCAGTGAGCCTTCAGTTACCCTCTTCAAGCTCTGCTTGATTGTTTGCACTGCTCGCTCTGCTTGCCCATTGGACGCTGGTTTAAACGGGGCAGATGTGACATGTTTGATCCCATTGCGCGTCATGAACTCTTTGAACTCGGCACTAGTGAAGCACGGCCCATTGTCACTCACAAGGACATCAGGCGGACCGTGCGTGGCAAACATGGCCCGTAGGCTTTCAATGGTGGCAGCGGACATGCTTGCCGACATTATCTCACATTCAATCCATTTGGAGCAACCACAAGGAACATTTTTCCCAAGAATGGGCCTGCATAGTTGACATGGACCCTGGACCATGGTTTGGAGGGCCAGGACCATAAACTTAGTGGCGCCTCCCTGGGTGCATTGCTTAACTGCGAACATGTGTTACATTTGTGCATGCAGGACTCTAAGTCTGCATCGATACCAGGCCACCACACGTAGGATCTGGCTATCGCTTTTATCATTACAATGCCTGGATGGGTACTGTGGAGATCACTAATGAAAGTGTCCCTGCCCTTTTTTGGCACCGCTACCCGATTAACCCATAGGAGGCAGTCTGCTTGTATGGATATTTCATCTCTGCGCCGCTGGTACGGCTTTATTTCTTCCTGCATCTCTAATGGGACATTAGACCAACTCCCGTGGAGCACACAGCGTTTTACTAAGGACAGTAAGGGGTCCTGGCTCATCCAGGTTCTAATCTGTCGGGCGGTAACAGGTGATTGCTCACTCTCGAATACTTCCATTACAATAACTAAATCTGTGGGCTGTGCCATCTCCACCCCTGTGGTGGGCAATGGCAGCCTACTGAGAGCATCGGCACAGTTTTCTGTGCCTGGCCTGTGGCGGGTGGCGAAGTTGTATGCGGACAACGTGAGCACCCATCTCTAGATGCGGGCCGATGCATTCGTATTTATCACCTTACTTTCAGAAAAGAGGGATATAAGTGGCTTATGGCCGCTTTCCTATTCAAATTTGAGCCAAACAGATATTGCTGCATTTTCTTTACCCAATAAACACACGCTAATGCTTCTTTTTCGATCATGCTGTAGGTCCTCTCAGCCTTAGATAGACTTCTGGATGCATAAGCAACCGATTGCAATTTCCCAGATTCATTAGCTTGTTGCAATACACACCCGACACCGTATGGCGACGCATCACATGCTAGTACCAAACGCTTATATGGATCATACAACACAAGCAATTTGTTTGAGCATAACAGTTTCCTAGCTTTCTCAAAGGCATTTTCTTGGCTTTTACCCCATATCCATTCATCTCCTTTATGCAGTAAAGAGTGCAGTGGTTCGAACAGTGTGCTAAGACCCAGTAAGAAGTTACCAAAGTAGTTCAGGAGTCCTAGAAATGACCGCAGCTCCATCACGTTCTGTGGTCTCGGTGCATTCTTGATTGCCTCCGTCTTCGAATCGGTGAGCCTGATGCCATCCGCCGTGATTCTTCTCCCCAGGAACTCAACTTCAGGCACCAGGAAAACTTCGAGCGTTTTAACCTGAGTCCCACATGATTAAGCCGACTAAGAACCTCCTCCAGGTTCTGCAGGTGCTCGACGGTGTCCCAACCTGTAACCAAGATGTCGCCCTGGAAGACCACGGTGCGCGGGACCGACTTCAGCAAGCTTTCCATGTTCCTCTGGAATACCGCCGCTGATCGAATCCCAAACGGGCATCTGTTGTAAATGAAGAGACCTTTGTGCGTGTTGATGCAGGTGAGGCCCTTCGATGATTCCTCCAGCTCCTGCATCATGTAGGCAGAGGTCAAGTCCAGCTTCGTGAACGTTTTTCCTCCCGCCAGCGTCGCAAATAGGTCATCTGCCTTTGGTAGCGGCTATTGATCCTGCAGGGAGAAACGATTGATAGGTACTTTGTAATCACCACAGATTCTGACGGTGCCGTCTTCCTTGAGGACTGGAACAATTGGACTGGTCCACTTGTTGAATTCAATCGGCGAATGGATGCCCTCTCGGTGCAGCCGGTCCAGCTCGATTCCACCCTCTCTCTCATCATGTACGGTACCGCTCTCATCTTGTAATGAATGGGTCACACCCCCGGAATCAAGTGGATCTGCACTTTTGCTCCTTGGAACTTTCCAATGCCCGGTTCGAACAGCGAGGGGAACTTGTTTACGACCTGGGCACATGAAGTGTCGTCGACGGACGAGAGCACTCGGACGTCGTCCCAATTCCAGCGTATCTTTCCCAGCTAGCTCCTGCTGAACAGCGTGGGGCCATCGCCCGGTACCACCCAGAGTGGTAAATTGTGCACCGCTCCATCATAGGAGACCTTTACGGTAGCACTGCCGATTACGGGAATCAGTTCCTTTGTGTGTACATTCTCAGTTCAGTACGAATGGGAATCAGGACTGGCCTTGAGGCCGTGCTGCACCACAATTTATCGAAAGTCTTTTTGCTCATTATGGACTGGCTCGGGCTCGTGTCCATCTCCATTGACTCCGGGAGTCCATTTAATTCAACCTTCAGCATTATCGGTGGACACTTTGTGGTAAATGTGTACACTCCATATACCTCTGCTTCCTCAGTCTGAGGCTCTGGTTCATCGTGATCCACCGCGGATCTGTCCTCCTCTGCAACATGGTGGTTTGCAGGATTAGCAGGGTTTTCAGCTCGCCTGCACATACGCTGGAGGTGTCCCATTGTTCTACAGCCCTTGCAAACATATCCTTTGAAGCGGCATGAATGGAAACGATGATCACCTTCGCAGTGCCAACAAGGTGTTAATGGCCTTGCATTCACCACACTTAATGATGGACTCTGAGACATCTGTCGACGTGCAGCTGCAGGCATGTGAGGCCTGCCTTGTACGTTACGGTTCGAAAACAACATTACTTTTTTCACAGTACTTGTGGCAGCACTTGTGTGCTGAGAGATTTATTTGATATTGTCACTGGTGGCGATGAACGCCTGGGCTATTGCTATCGCTTTACTCAAGGTTGGGGTCGCTACAGTCAAAAGTTTGTGAAGTATTACTTCATGTCCAATGCCAAGTACAAAGAAGTCCCTGAGCATGTGCTCCATGTGTCCTTCAAATTCGCAATGTCCTGCAAGGCGTCTTAGCTCGGCGACGTAGTTCGCCACTTCCTGGCCTTCAGAACTCTTGTACGTATAAAACCGATACCTCGCCATCAGAATGCTTTCCTTCGGGTTTAGATGCTCCTGGACCAGTGTGCACAAATCATCGTATGACTTCTCTGTGGGTTTTGCTGGAGCAAACAGATTTTTCATGAGGTCAAACGTTGGTGCCCTGCAAACGGTGAAGAGGATCGTCCTTCATTTGGTAGCGTTTGCTTCTCCTTCCAGCTCATTGGCCACGAAGTATTGGTCGAGTCGCTCCACGAAGGTTTCCCAATCATCTCCCTCTGAAAATTTCTTCAGGATGCCCACGGTTCTCTGCATTGTTGTGGTGGGGTTCGTCATCTGCATCTCATCGCCAGTTGTTATGTCTTGAATAAAGAATCTGACCAGATACTGTCAGCTTAAAGTAATGTGTGACTGTAGTCCTTTATTGCAGGTCTCCAGAGTGCCTCTCCAGCCTGTGAGGCCTCCTTATGTACAGGTACTCCCAAGGGATTGTGGGATCCCTTGGGACACCAGCGGATGAGCCCTCTGGTGGTTAAACCAGGTATTTACAAGTTTACATATATAACAGGGGAGACTAGAACTAGAGGGCATGATCTTAGAATAAGGAGCTGCCCATTTAAAACAGAGATGAGGAGAAATTTCTTCTCTCAAAGGGTTGTAAATCTGTGGAATTCATTGCCTCAGAGAGCTGTGGAAGCTGGGACATTGAATAAATTTAAGACAGAAATAGACAGTTTCTTAAATGATAAGGGGATATGGGGAGCGGGCGGGGAAGTGGAGCTGTGTCCTTGATCGGATCAGCCATGATATTAAATGGCGGAACAGGCTCGAGGGGCCGTATGGCCTGCTCCTGTTCTTATTTCTTATGTTCTTATGTTCTTATTAATCGCTCAACCATTGGTTGCCGTGCCTTCTGTTGCCTAGGTCCCAAGCTCTGGAACTCGCTGCCTAAACCTCTCTGCCTCTTTACCTCTCTTTCCTCCTTCAAGACGCTCCTTAAAACATACCTCTATGATCAAGCTTTTGGTCATCTACGCTAATTTCTACTTATGCGGCTCAGTGTCAAATTTTTATCACATAATACTCCAGTGATGCGCCTTGGGACATCTCACTACGTTAAAGGCTCTATATAAATACAAGTTGTTGTTGTTGTTATTGCATTCCCGACAAGCTCCCACCTTCCACCATCTTGTTTTCGTGCAGTTTTCAGTCACGAGGGGCAAGCAGGGGCCTCATGAATACATGTGCATCATGATCCTATGATGCAATTTGGACCGCAACGCCATTTTTACTCAGTATTCAACCCGCCAGTAAAACCAAACGGGATAGTCCACAGAGCCACTGAAGCAGTATTAAAGGGGCGCTCAACTGCATGTAAGTGGATCATAATCTTTGTGCTATTTGGATTGTGAGGAGAGGTTCCAACTTACTGGTTGCTTTTTGCCTTACTTACCTCTAGTAAGCTTTATCTGCTTCTCATGAGTGCTATCATCGCCAGTTTCATTTGGATGGAACGGTTGGACAAAGAGGAGCAACAGCCTCTGCTACCATCAGCAGCAGCAATTGGGCCTATTAAAATACAGCAGGTTAAAGGCTGCTCATAGGAGGCCTTACCCAGCACACAGGGTGCACAGGCTGTGACTCACTGTCTTGGATCTGTCTCAGATGCATTGTATCAGGAATCTGCGCTTCTACAACAGGGTGTTGCAGTCTCTGCAGCTGCCTGCAACAGGACCTGCTATCTGTTGGACCAGGGCTTCATTGATTGCACACGTGTTGCTATCAGGGCACCAGAATAGCAGGCAGCAGAATTCATCAATAGAAGCAGTGACCACGCCATTCATGTCCAGGTGGTTTCCAATTACAGAAACAGGATCATGCCACTTCTGGCAAGGTATCCAGGCAATTGTCACAATGTATTTATCCTGTGACTGTCGACTATCGACCACCCCCCCACCCCCGGCTCGATAGTCAACACTTTGAGACAGGTAGCAGGATGACTGCTGGGGGAACCATCTACACACATGGTTCATGACACCCCTCCACAACCCCACCATGCCAATTAACACAGGTATAATCAAAGCCAGGTGACCACCAGGATGATGACTGAATGCACCACAGGGTTGCTGAAATAGAGGTTCAGGTGTCCCCTCAGGACTCGGGCTCCCTATATTATTTCTTCCCCGCCTCAAAAGCCTCCCACATAATAGTGGTGAGTTGCAAACTGCACAACCTAGGCCTTCATTTGACGGAGGCACAGCAGCGGCAACTGTCTTCATCAGAGGAGGAAGACCAGGGGGAAGAAGAGGAAGCAGCAGAAAAAGGTTGGCCACCTCAACGCATTGCAGCAAAGAGCTGTGAGGAATGAGTTAGTCACTCAGCAATTCCGATGGCCCAATCAGTCCCTTGCACTGAAAACTCACACAGAGCCCCTCTGCATTAACAGTCCTTGTTAGATCCTTCATTACTCCCTTAATCCTGCATTAAAGAACATTGAAATCATTCAGTCAACTTCGATATTAATGACATACTGACAACGAAGACTCAGAAGCTGCAATGAAAGCACATTGCATGCCAACGTGAGAAATGTGATAAAGGTGATAAATTTAATTGCCAACACAATAATTGGCTTCCATTCACTTCTCACCGAATTGTCAACCTAGGGTGCTTATTTTACAAGTCGGTTTCCTAACTCTACTATGCCTGTTTATACAAGTACGCTTCAATTCAAGAATTTGAAGATGCAAACGTAGTATTTATTTTTTGTCATTCATTCCAGCAAATTCCACACCATATTGAAAGAATCTACATAAATCACATTATTAACTTCTTGCATATTTTAAAGAGGCTACATCTTTCAGATTACCTCAACAGCCTCTGACGATTCACAAGCCAATGAAACAGTATCATTTTCCACTCTCCCTCAAGCACACATGTAAAATATTGAACTTGTGTTTTGTTTTGGAGTCAGAGGGATTAATTATGAAGCTATCACTCTCCCAAGCTATGATGCTGTGCAAAGCAGGTTTTCAAATCTAGTCTGTCAGACCAATGAACTTGAAGATATATTTAAATGAAAGAAAAGCAGATGGATTGCATTTTCAGTGATGACAATATCTTGGGGCGATGGGAACTGGAATTAAAAATGTTTTCAGGATGTCTCACAAGAGATTGTTCTTTTGTTTTCCAATGCCCATCTGAGGCTGTAAACAGGATTATCCATTTTATTCCAACAAATCTCATATAAACCATGTAATATTTTAATCTTTGTTACCATTGAAAAATGTGAAAGCCTTATCAAGGCATGCTGGTTTATTACAAAATAATCTACATTTTGCTTCTGGTTAGTTTCAAACTAGCTGATATATTGATATGTTGTGATGTCTGTAATATGCACTGCTGTCAGATACGACAGTGAATGAAGGAGTCGTGTAAACAACCTGAGTAACAGATTATAATTTTTTGTTGGATCTAATGCATTACAATCACTGTTAAAAAATGAAATAATGCTTGATCCAGTTCTGCTTGCTAAATAAACACTTTCATTATATGAAATCAGTTTCTATCAGGACAGTGTTTCTGCTGTATGTCTGGTCACCTCTCGTCAGTTCTTTAATCATATCAATATGTACAAAATATGCAAATCTATTTTGTTTTTCAGCTTCACCTTTTTGTCATAAATATCAATTTAATAAACTAATGTTGTATAAATAATTTATCTCTTTGCAGAAACACAGCAGCCTTCCTATCAGTAGATTTCTACGGCAGTATTCGGTCACATATGGACCTTCCCAATTAGCTCCATATACAACCCCACACTGCTCCTGGCAGAAGTAAACTTTCAAACTGGCTACAAAATACAGCTATGACATTATTTGTTGTTGGACTGAAGCAGACTTTTATCATCTGCCATTTGGAAAAAAAATGAAAATTTTAACAAATTGTCGTCTTCTAGAATGCATAATCTATGAGGGAAGAAAGAGCAGACAATATATCATCCAACACAACAAGTATGTTAAATAGTGTCAATTTGACTCAGTGGTAGCATTCTCACCTATGAGTTAAAAAGTTGTGGTCCATGTTTATAATCCAGGCTGGTGTCCCAGTTCACTGGTGAGGGAGCAAACATAGAAACATAGAAACATCGAAAATAGGTGCAGGAGTAGGCCATTCGGCCCTTCGAGCCTGCACCACCATTCAATATGATCATGGCTGATCATGCAACTTCAGTACCTCATTCCTGCTTTCTCACCATACCCCTTGATCTCTTTAACCGTAAGGGCCATGTCTAACTCCCTTTTGAATATATCTAACTGTATTGCTGGAGATGCTGCCGGTAATTTTCGAGTTGGGCGCATGTCAGATGGGCATCGGGTAGAATATCCACTCATCCTGCCCAATGTAGTTGACAGGAAATCCCATCAATGTTCATGGTTGGAGCTCCTTTAAATGTAATTGATGAGCTGCCAGCTGTAATCGTGCTCCTGATAAGCTGCTCGCCACTTGGGAAGTTGGGAAATTCAGTGGGGCGGCTGCTAATAAAGGCAGCCTGCAGAACCTTAAAGGGAAGGAGCATATTTCAGTGTTGGTTACTGGAAAACAATTTTCTGAAGTAGCAGGTAGCATGACTTCATTCCGGGCCCTTACATTCACTGACACAGCCATTGGAGAGACTCACACAGCAAGTGAGCAGCAGGAGGAGCTCCTCTTCCACTCTAATGAGCAACGGGACAAATGAGTGAGCAGCAATGGAGAAAGGTGACAGAGCAAGTCAATGCCAGCAGCATTGTTACCAGGACCTGCCTGCAATGCAGGAAGAAATTTAACAACCTCACCAGGACTGTCAAGGTAAGAATTCCCTTTACATCTCTCTTACTCTCTGAACAGCCCTGCGCTACTCTGCTTTAGCCTCAGTACTAACAATTCTTCACTTCCCATTTCCATGCTTCTCCTTTAATCACAGCAGGACACTTCACTGCACCTTATTCTTCCTGGAATCACACCCTCGCGATCTGCTACTGCCCTCAAAGCTACTCCTCCCTCTTGGCCACACTTGCTGCTTCTCCCTATCATCAAACATACAAGGCTAAGCTGCCTCATACATGTTGAAAACCCTTCAGCAGGGCACACACCAGCCCACTTCAACTCATTTTGCAGAGGAAGCTGGCACACAGCAGGAGGAAGAATACAATAACAGGAGGAAGTTCCACCCCTTTACGCATGGAGGAGGCAGCCATTGGCATTATTGGTGAAGAGAGGACATGAAAGCAGTGGAGTTGGCCATGCTGGCAATCACACACAGCAGGATATTTTGTTATTTTTCCTTCCTTTCTCTTTCCGCTTAACGCACTCACACAGTCACTCACACAGCATGACAACATGATGGTGCATTGCACTGCCACTCATCTGCTACTGCTCACCCTTGCCATTGCATGCTAACACTTGTCTCTCTCTCCCCTTTTTCTATCTCCATCACAGGTCTCAGGCCTTGTAGGAGCACAGAGTGAGGGGGAGAATGCTCTTGAACATGAGCAGAAACATGAGCCAAGTGTGCAGGGGACAACCCTCATCCCCAAGCAGCCAACCTCTCATTTGCCTATGCAAGGGTATAGAGTTGTGGAATGGAGAATTGCTGCAATATAGAAGTGTCATGGCAGCTGCCAGCAAAGCGGGCACAGACCTGCATAACGTGCTGCTGGCCATCACACACCAGTTGCTTATTAATGGAGTGGAAGTCCTTGCGATTCATGAAGGCAGTGTGGTTAATGTAAAAGAGTGTAGTCAAAGGTGCCTTGTATTTGGGGGAATCCTGCAAACTGTGCAAACCTCAGAGCCCTATGTTTCTGCTCCAGATATCCATGTGGAAAGTGATGAAAGTGGTTGCTCCAGAAAATATAGTATCATGTTTGCTTAAAGAAAGCATATACTGCAGACTGACTGAATTTGCTGATATCCCCTCAGGCAGCCTGGAAGGCAAAAACGTTGAGGGATACAGTGACCTTGACAGCAACAGGCAACGGTGTGCTTGCTGTGGCAGTTGGTTGTTGATCTTGTTGCAGGAGGGGACACAACTCTGTCACAGCCTCCCTAAAGAAGCATCACCTCCTTATACACTGCTCCTCAGAGAAGTGCAGGTACGTTATCCTGGGTCTATACATCTATTGGGAGGATAAGGATTCCTGTGAGCATGCTCTTATTATTTGCTCTCCCTGAATCTGCAGTTCTGCTTGCTTCTTCCTCCTGTAGCTGCTACTCCTAGTCCAGAGTTCAATTACCAGAAAGACATCCTTTTAAAAAAGGCATTGCCAGAGGCCCCTGTAGAGTTTAAAACATTGTACAGCACGACAAGCACTTTAAAATGCACAATTAAATAGAATCAAAATGTTTCCCCAAACTTTCCACTATTTTAGCTAAAAGCAGGTGAATATACCTTTAAACACTAGTAAACAAGTTTCTCGACTTGTACTGCTCATGGTTTGTGGGTGGTTTGAGGAACTGTTGGAAGCAAGGTAGAGATGAAAATGACATTGGGGTTTTAATTACATTATTTGACCATCATTAAAGCCCCACCTGTTTTAATCCGAACAAGTGAATCAATGCACAACGCGAGTTTCGTCCCACTTCTGCTCCACTTTTAGTCATTGATTGTGCAATAACGAGATGAGAATCAGCCTCCAGGTTAAAGCAAGTGCATGTTCAGCTGAACAGAAAAGATCCCATGGCACAATTCAAAGAGCAGCAAGCTCAGCTGGTGCCCGAGCCAACAATCCCTCATCCAAAACCATCAAATCACATTTATTAGTAAATGTTCTCATTGCTGGTTGTTGGCTGCCACGCTTGCGTACAAGTAAACCACAACTACACTTGTTAGTAATTCATTGGCTGTGAAACACCTTGTGGCATTCTGAGAATGTGTAAAGGTGCTCGATAAATGCAAGTTATTCCTTTTATCTAAGATCACCCGAGTATACAACAGTGCTGACATGATCTACTGACAACTTATCTAACCTCTTGCGTGGGACTGTATGGGGACAAAGCACAGAGCAACGTGATCAGGTCAGCCATGATCCTATTAAATGGCAGGGCAGGCTCAAGGGGCCAAATGGCCTACTCCTGCTTCTATTTCTTATGTTCTTAACGTGACAAAAATGTGAGAAGAAACAGTGACAATACTTTATTAATACAATATTAGTAGAATGATCAGCATTAAGTATATCTCTCTTGGACCATAATGTGCAGATTTTCTTGTAATTTATTCACAGAGCTACAGTACTCTACTTATTGTATTCAAGTATTGAAGCATCAATAATGCTCTTTGATGTTTGTCTGGAGGCTTCAGCATGGTTCCAGTACAAATGACCCCATCTAGTGGTTTGAATGAGTACTACTGAAACATGGCTACTGAGAGTGATCATATCTGAATCTGAGGCGAGATCGTTTTTCCAAATTGGTCACAAATTGGCAATCCATTAGCACTTCAGGATACTGCTGTGAATACAGGAACATAAAATCGTAGGAACAGGAGTAGGCCACTCAACCCTTTGAGCCTGTTCCGCCATTCAGAGATCATGGCTGATCTGTATCTTGACTCCATCCACCCGCCTTGGCTCCATATCCTTTTATACTCTCCGCTAACAAAAGTCTATCGATCTCAGATATCAAATTATTAATTGAGCTAGCATCTACTGGATTTTGTGGGAGGGAATTCCTTTGTGTGAAGAAATGTTTCCTAACTTCTCTCCTGAATAGCCTGGCTCTGATAAGGTTATGGCCCCTTCTCCGAGACTTCCCCACCAGCAGAAAGAGATTTATTTCTATATAACCTATGAATTCCTTTCAAAATCTTAAAAACCTCAATCGAATCAACCTTTAATTTTCTATATTCGAAAAAAGTTACTTTATTCCTTTTAAAACATTCAAATCAACTTTCCTCATACATAGTTACAGGTGATTAAACAATAATAAATGGTGAATGATATGACAGTATTCTGGATGAACATAGAAATTAGTTTAGATGTACTGTGTTTCCTTCTAAGGAACTGTGGTACACTGTTGGGAGGGAGTGGCCCTGGGCGTCCTCAACTCCAGATCTCACAAAGTATCATGGCTTCAAGTCAAGCATGGCCCTGCTGCTGATTACCACCTACCGCCCTCCCTCAGCTGATGAATCAGTACTCCTCCATGTTGAACCCCATTTGAGAGTATCAAGGGCACAGAATGTACTGTGGACGGGGGGCTTCAATGTCCATCACCAAGCGTGGCTCGGTAGCACCACTACTGACTGAGCTGGTCAAGGCCTGAAGGACATAGCTGCCAGACTGGGTCTGTGGCAGATGGTGAGAGAACGAGCACGAGGGAAAGGCGTAGTTGACCTCATCCTCATCAATCTATGCAGATGCATCTGTCCATGACAGTATTGGTAGCAGTGATCACCGCACAGTCTTTTTGGAGATGAAGTCCGTCTTCACACTGAGGACATCGTGTTGTGTGGCACTACCAATGTGCTAACTGGGATAGATTCAGAAGAAATCTAGCAGCTCAAAATTGGGCATTCATGAGGTGCTGTGGGCCATCAGTAGCAGCAGAATTGTATTCCACCTCATGGCTCGGCATATCCCTCACTCTACCATTACCATCAAACCAGGGGACCAACCCTGGTTTAAAGCGGAGTCTAGAAGAGCATGCCAGGAGCAGCACCATGCGTACCTGAAAATAAGGTACCAACCTGGTGAAGTACAACACAGGACTACATGCATGCTAAACAGCAGAAACAGCGTGCTATAGACTGGACTAAGCAATCCCACAACGGATCAGATCAAAGCTCTGCAGTCCTGCCACATCCAGTCGGGAATGGTAGTGGACAATTAAACAACTAACGGGAGGAGGAGGCTCCATGGATATCCCCTTCCTCAATGATGGTGGAGCCCAGCATGTGAGTACAAAAGGCAAGGCTGAAGCGTTTGCAACCATCTTCAGACCAAAAAATGCCAAGTGGATGATCCATCTCTGCCTCCTCCTGTGGTCCCCATCATTACAGAAGCCAGTCTTCAGCCAATTCGATTCACTCCACGTGAATCATGAAAAGGCTGAGCACACTGGATACAGCAAAGGCTATGGGACCCGACAACATCCCAGCTGTCATACTAAAGTCTTGTGCTGCAGAACTAGCCGTGCCTCGAGCCAAGCTGTTCCAGAACAAGTACAACACTGGCATTTATCCAACAATATGTAAAATTGCCCAGGTATGTCCTGTTCACAAAAAGCAGGACAAATCCAATCCAGCCAATTTAGGCCCCATCAGTCTACCTTCAATCATCAACAAAGTGATGGAAGGTGTCATCAACCGTTCTATCAAGCGGCACTTACCAATAACCTGCTCACCAATGCCCAGTTTGGGTTCTGCCAGGACCACTCAATTCCACACCTCATTATAGCTTTGGTCCAAACGTGGACAAAGGAGCTGAATTCCAGAGGTGAGCTGAGAGTGATTGCTCTTGACATCAAGGTAGCATTTGACCAAGTGTGGCATTAAGGATCGCTAGTAAAACTGAAGTTAATGGGAATCAGGGGGAAAACTTTTCACTGGTTGGAGTCATACCTAACACAAAGGATGATGGTTTGTGGTTGTTGGAGGTCAAACATCTCAACCCCAGTGATACGTCCTTACTATACAGTATAAATGCACACGAGGCCCATGCTTGAGAAAAGGTCAATCTGTGACCTATCCTTTATTCCATAGCACTCAAGTGATGGAAGTGGGTGGAGCTTCCCCTTTTATATCTGAAGGTCCAGGTTAGGAGTGTCTCCCACAAGTTTACCACCTAGTGGTCAGTGTTCTCACAGTGTACAACTTAGGTCAGATTATACATGGGTTACAATGCTGGTTGAATACATGACATCACCTCGCCCCCCAAAGTCTTATTGGGATCACAGGTTGAGTCTCTCTGGTGGTTTACACTCTCTTGTAGAGCGCCTGAATTGGGGCTCCGGTTGTTGGGCGCTAGCTTGAGTGTCTGCTGTTTGCGGTGCCTCAGGCCTGTCCAGACTGCCCACAGTGACTGGGCTCTCCTCCTTTTGGTTCCTGTATTCGGTCACCTGTGGAGGAGTGAACTCTATATCGTGTTCTTCCTCTGCTTCTTCTATGGGGTTGCTGAATCTCCTTTTTGTTTGATCCACATGTTTACGGCAGATTTGTCCATTGGTAAGTTTAACTACCAGAATCCTATTTCCCTCTTTGGCAACCACAGTGCCTGCGAGCCATTTGGGCCCTGCAGCGCAGTTGAGGACAAAAACAGGGTCATTTGCATCAATACATCGCGCCCTCGCATTCCTGTCATGGTAGTCACATTGTGACTGGCGCCTGCTCTCGACAATTTCTTTCATGGTGGGGTGTATAAGGGATAGCCGGGTTTTAAGCGTCCTTTTCATTAGCAGCTCTGCGGGTGGAACCCCTGTGAGCGAGTGTGGTCGGGATCTGTAGGCCAACAGGAGGCGTGATAAGCGGCATTGTAGGGAACCCCCTTGGATTCTGAGCATCCCCTGTTTGATTATCTGCACTGCTCGTTCTGCCTGGCCTTTTGAGCTTGAACGGTGCCGTTCTGACATGGTTAATTCCATTGCCTGCCATGAAGTCCTGGAATTCAGTGCTTGTGAAGCACGGGCAATTGTCGCTGACCAAGATGTCCAGTAGACCGCGGGCGGCGAACATTGCCCGTAGACTTTCTACCGTGGCAGAGGATGTGCTTGAATTTAAAATGTCACACTTGATCCATTTGGAGTAGGCGTCTACTACAACCAAAAACATTTTTCCCATGAAAGGACCTGCATAGTCCATATGAATGCGTGACCAAGGCTTGGCGGGCCATGGCCAGGGGCTAAGGGGGGGCTTTCCTGGGCGCATTGCCCAGCCGGGCACACGTGTTGCACCTGCGAACACAAAGTTCCAGATCTGCGTCTATCCCTGGCCACCAAACGTGTGACCTGGCAATTGCCTTCATCGTGACAATGCCCGGGTGCTCCTTGTGGAGTTCTCTGATGAACACCTCTCTGCCCATCTGGAGCATGACTATGCGGTTTCCCCACAGTAGGCAATCGGCCTGAATCAAGAGTTCATCCCTGTGCCTGTGAAATGGTTGAAATTCCTCAGGGCATGCCCCGTACGTGGCTGCCCAGTCCCCATTCAGGACACATTTCTTGACTAGAGACAATAGCGGGTCTCTATTTGTCCAGACTTTAATCTGACGGGCTGTCACGGGTGAGCCTTCGCTTCCGAAAACTTCAACAGCCATGACCATCTCAGCAGCATGCTCGGTAGCCCCCTCAGTGGTGGCTAGTGGGAGCCTGCTGAGTGCATCGGCACAGTTTTCGGTGCCCGGTCTGTACCGAATAGTGTAGTCATAGGCGGCTAACGTGAGTGCCCATCTCTGTATGTGGGCCGATGCGTTTGCATTTATGGCCTTGTTGTTGGCCAAAAGGGACGTTAGGGGTTTGTGATCTGTCTCCAGCTCAAATTTCCTGCCAAACAGGTACTGGTGCATTTTCTTTACCGCATATACACATGCGAGCGCCTCCTTTTCTACCATCCCGTAGCCCCTTTCTGCCTGGGACAGACTTCTGGAGGCATAAGCTACCGGCTGTAACTGACCCTTGGCATTGACATGCTGCAACACACACCCAACACCATAGGACGCTGCATCGCATGTTAAAACAAGTTTCTTGCATGGGTCATATAGCGTTAACAGATTGTTGGAACAGAACAAATTGCGTGCTCTATTAAAAGCCCTTTCCTGGCTGTCCCCCCAGACCCATTCATGACCTTTGCGTAGGAGCACGTGTAGCGGCTCTAGCAGCGTGCTCAATTTTGGAAGAATGTTACCAAAATAGTTCAGGAGCCCCAGGAATGAACGCAGCTCCGTCGTGTTACGGGGTCTGGGTGCTCTCTGGATCACTTCCGTCTTGGACGCAGTAGGGCTGATCCCATCTGCTGCTACCCTCATTCCCAGGAATTCTAACTCTGGAGCTAGGAAGACGCACTTCGCCTTTTTCAGTCGCAGCCCCACCCGGTCTAGTCTGCATAGCACCTCCTCCAGGTTGTGGAGGTGTTCTTCAGTATCGTAACCCGTGATGAGGATGTCGTCCTGAAAAACCACCGTCCCTGGAATCGAATTGAGGAGGCTTTCTATATTTCGTTGAAAGATTGCGGCGGCCGAGTGAATCCCGAACGGACATCTGTTGTACTCAAACAACCCCTTGTGTGTCATGATGGTGGTCAGCTTTTTCGACTCACTCGCCAGCTCCTGGGTCATATAAGCTGAGGTCAGGTCCAATTTTGAAAAAAGTTTGCCACCGGATAGCGTCGCAAAGAGGTCCTCCGCTCTCGGTAGTGGGTATTGGTCTTGGAGTGACACCCGATTGATGGTGGCCTTGTAATCGCCACATATCCTGACCGACCCATCCGCCTTGAGCACCGGCACAATCGGGCTCGCCCAGTCACTGAATTCGACTGGCGAGATGATGCCTTCCCTCAGCAGGCGGTCTAATTTGCCTTCAACTTTTCCCGCATCACGTACGGCACCGCTCTGGCCTTGTGGTGTACTGGCCTGGCGTCCGGGATTATGTGAATCACTACCTTGGCCCCCATGAAAGTGCCAATGCCAGGTTGAAATAATGAGTTAAATTTGTCCAGGATCTGTGAGCATGATACTCGCTCCACAGAGGAAATTGCATTGACATCGCCCCATTTCCAGTTCATGACAGCAAGCCAACTCCTCCCCAGTAGTGCAGGACCATCCCCCGGGACAACCCAGAGTGGCAACCTGTTCTCCGAATCTTTGAGGGTCACGACTACCGTGGCGCTGCCGAGCACCGGAATGATCTGCTTTGTGTATGTCCGTAGCTGTGCATCAATCGGCGATAATTTTGGCCTCCTGGCCTTGGACGCCCACAACTTTTCGAACTATTTGATACCCATCAGGGACTGGCTGGCCCCCGTGTCTAGCTCCATTGATACTGGGATGCAATTGAGGAGCACTTTCATCATTATCAGTGGCGTCCTGGTGTATGAACTGTATACGTGCTCCACATGAACTTGCTGAACTTCAGCTTCCAGCGATTTCCCCCAGCGTTCATTTCTGCAATTTCTGCAGGTATTTTGCTCATCTCTGCAAACTCTGGCTGAGTGTGTGCCTCCACGCCTCCTACATGAGCTGCTGTTTGAAACAAAAGGTCCCTTGCCAGTCGATCGTCCCTGACTGCCCCTGTTATTGTCTTTGAGTGCGCCATTAACAGGTATTGATGGCCCCATTACTGGCTGCATTGTCCCTTGCAATGGCGTGAATCGCTGTTCAGCTTGCCATTGTCTCTGTCGAACTCCCCCTCTGGGTTCGACTACATGTTGGGGCATGCCCGACTGCCCTTGTCTGTCTGGAGAACTGTGTGCTGCTTTAACAATGTTGAATCTCTGTCCCAACCATTCCGTAACACAGTACCTCTCGTCTGTTCTGCTCGTGGCCATGCTCGCGTGGTTTAAATCCCAGTTTCTCTTCGCCATTGATACGTTCTTACTATACAGTATAAATGCACACGAGGCCCATGCTTGAGAGAAGGTCAGTCTGTGACCTATCCTTTATTCCATAGCACTCAAGTGATGGAAGTAGGTGGAGCTTCCCCTTTTATATCTGAAGGTCCAGGTTAGGAGTGTCTCCCACAAGTTCACCACCTAATGGTCATTGTTCTCACAGTATCCAACTTAGGTCAGATTATACATGGGTCACAATGCTGGTTGAATACATGACACCCAGGACATCACTGCAGGTGTACCTCAGGGCAGTGTCCTAGGCCCAACCATTTTCAGCTGTTTCATCAATGACCTTCCCTCTATCATAAGGTCAGAAGTGGGGATGTTCGCTGATGATTGCATAGTGTTCAGTTCCATTCGCCACTCCTTAGATAATGGAGCAGTCTATGCCCGCATGCAGCAAGACCTGGATGACATTTAGGCTTGGGCTGATAGGTGGCAAATAATATTCGTGCCACACAAGTGCCAGACAATGACTGTCTCTTACAAGCAAGAGTCTAACCACTGCTCTTTGACATTCAATGGCGTTATCATCAACAACCTGGGGGTCACCATTGACCATAAAGTTAACTGGACCAGCCACATAAATATCTGACAAGAGCAGGTCAGAGGCTGGGTATTCCGTGGTGAGTTTCACACCTCCTGACTCCCCAAAGCCTTTCCACCATTTACAAGGCACAAATGAGGAGTGTGATGGAATAAGCTCCACTTTCCTGGGTGAGTACAGCTCCAACAACTCTCAAGAAGCTCGACACCATCCAGGACAAAGCAGCCCACTTGATTGGCACCTCATCCACCATTTTCAACATTCGCTCCCTCCACCAGCAGCTACAGTTTGTATTGTTATATATGTAAACTTGTATTTACTCTGTACAGCCACCAGAGGGCTCATCCTCTGGAGTCCCAAGGGACCCCATAATTCCTTAGGAGCACAGGTATTTAAGGAGGCCTCACAGTTGGAGAGGCACTCTGGAGACCTGCAATAAAAGACTAAGGTCACACGTTACTTTGGGCTGACAGTGTTCAGTCTGACTCTTTCTCCATACATAACATGTACCATCTACAAGATGCACTGCAGCAACTCGCCAAGGCTTTTTCGAAAGCACCTACCGAACCTGTGACCTCAACCACCTAGAAGGACAAGGGCAGCAGACGCATGGGAACACCATCACCTGCAAGTTCCCCTCCAAGTTACACACCGTCCTGACTTGGAAATTATATTCACATTCCTTCATTGTTGCTGGGTCAAAATCCTGGAACACCCTCCCTAACAGCACTGTGAGAGTACCTTTACCACGTGGACTACAGCGGTTCAAGAAGACGGTTCACCATCACCTTTTTAAGGGCAATTATGGATGGGCAATACGTTTGGGCATTGCCAGCAATGCCCACATCCCATGAACGAATAAAAAGAAAAATGGTAGCAGGAGATCAGTCACAGATCAGGCACACTGGTCCTCCTAGGGAGAGCTTAGCTTATATAGATAATAGCCAAGTTTCAATCCCACTGAGTCACTTCTATGGCTGTTAGAATGCAGCTAACACTTTTTCTACCTGTAGGGGGAACAGGAGAAGGACAGGGAATGGGAATGTGGGAGTAGTGAGAAACAGGAACCAAAAGAAACAAACTACAGAAATAGAGGAAAAATGATGCCAGAAACTGAATGACAAAAATGCTGAGAATCAAAAGAAACATAAAAGCAGAAGTTAAATGTTTGAGATAGTATTGAACACGAAAGTTAGAGAGAGATCAAAGACAGAACTGAAAGCAAAACAGCAAGAAATAATGTGAACATAATCAAAGAGTAAAAGGTCAGAGTATTAAAGGGCAAAGGAAAAGAATAATCCATAACAAGGGAGAATGGATAAAAACAATCAAATGTGAAACTTTCAAACAGAAAAAAACTAACAGAAAACAAATCAAGAACAGTTTAAAAAAAATATTTAACAAAACTAAATTTAAAAGTGGATCAAAAGGCTCCAGAATGACTTCCAACCAAACGCTCCTGAACAAAAACTGAGATATGGGGCTAGATTTTCCAGTTTTTTGGCATGCTTAACGCCCATTTAACATCCATTTTACCGCTGAAATGACATATGATGTCCAGATATCGCACATTTAGCCACAAAATGGAAACTGACGTGCATTTTTTCAGACACTTATCGCCGAGCGTTATTTTCCCCATGTAACACCGGGATTCAATGTCGACCGCCCACCCATTTTTTTGGCGTAAAGATCACATTTGCCGAAACTATCGCCCAGAAGATCACCCAGCTTCACTTTCACCACCTCGCACACATATCACCCACATTATCGCTCGCCCAAAACACCGCTCAAAAAAAGTGGAACTGTTCTGAATGAATCACAGCGGTGTGGGCACCATTTTTAAAATCGCAGGTTGCTTCATCCAAAAGGCTGCTTCAACTTTGGGGCAGTTTGCATTGACTCTGGAGTTCTTCTCAGGTGAAGTGACCATCTCAACAGACATATTTTCTGACTCTGGACTATTGGGGGTTTACTGTAAGTGTATTTTAGTGAGGAAATTATTGCTTCTGATCAATCGCTATTATACTTTCATTGAGAATGAGGCCAGCCATTTCTCAGCCTGCATCAATTAATACGCAGATGCTGCAGAGTGCAGATGACTCAATGTGTGATGCACATCATTATGTGCCCAATTTAAGACGTGCAAGAATGAGGAGGAGGTCCATACCATACACACCCCGCACTTACAGGGAAAAGAGGTCTTACTTCGACGTGTCCGAGCACACCTGCCTTCGGAGACTGTGCTTCCACAAGGTGGTGATCAATGAAATATGTGAGCTCATCAGGCCACATATGCAGCCTGCCATCAGGACATCAGTGTCGATCGAGGTCAAGGTCACTGCGGCACTGTCTTTCTATGCATCCGGTTCCTTTCAGGCCTCCGCGGTCGAGATTTCCCCTCTATCTCACGATGCCCCACCCATTGCTGCATGAGACAGGTCACGGAGGCCCTGTATGCATGAAGGATGGACTTAATCACCTTCCCCGTGAGCACGGAGGCTCAGACTGACAGGGCTGGAGCATTCTCCCGCATTGCTAAGTTCCCCAGGGTACAGGGAGCAATACAGTGCACTCACATCACCATGTGGGCACCTTCTCAGGACCCAGAGCTTTTTCGTAACAGGAAAGAATTTCACTCCCTGAAGGTCCAACTAGTTGTCGACCACAACCAGATCATCATGGCAGTGAATGCCAAATGTCTGGGCACCTTCGATGAGGCTCACATCCTGCGTGAGAGCGCTGTCTCTGACATGTTTAAGAGTCAGCCACAAGGACAATGCTGGATGCTTGGTGATAACCGATATGGCCTAGCCACCTGGCTGATGATCCCCCTGCATGACACCCACACTGAGCCCGAGAAGCGATACAACCAGAGCCACAGAGACACATGCGATGTGGTCCAGAAAAGAATAACTGTGCTGAAGCAGCGCTTCAGATATCTGGACCACTCAGGAGGGGAGCTACAATACAACCCTGAGCAAGTAGGTAAATTTGTGGTTATGTGCTCCATGCTGCACAACCTGGCTATCAGGAGATGCCAAGAATTGCCAGAAGGGACTGATGCCGCACCTCAGGAGAGAGAGAAAGAGGAGGATAAGCGGCTGGACGCTGAATAGGGCCAGACAATCAGGCTGGCTATGCAACCATGCCCACGACCCCCTCCAGACTGCAGGAAAGGGCCTGTGGTGGCTACATAGCTGCAAGAGTCTTACGTGAGGAGCTGATAGCTGAACGATTTGCCTGAAAGAACGTTGCTGTGAGTGACAACACTGACACACTGCTGTGTGTGTGCACTTCAGACATCAATCGTGGCTATCATCTTGGTGCCAGTTAACGTTTACATTGAAGTTAAGTTTTATTTAACCCTTTCATGTTAAGGAATCACCAGTGAGTAATGGTCCAGCTATCTGGGACAATGTACAACAAGGTTATGTTCAATAAAAAACATTTTATACCAACAGTGGTCTGACATCATAAGTATCATGGGCAAAAACATCCCACCCCCGCCCACACGCCACTGTTTCCACCATTGACATCAATAAAATGTTCAACATGTCCAGCAACACAGAATACAAAGGCAAAGCAGGAGGGTGGTCCCCAGCCCCCATACATTACAACAAATTGCATACACCCAGATGGAGATATAACACAGCCATCAGCTGCGGACATGCACCTCACTTTCCTTCCCCCCTCCCCTTCTTCTCCCCATCTCTATCCCTTCCCCTCCTCGCTCCACGCCGCCTGGCCGAAGAGCTCCTCAGGCAGTGCCTCGTCGGGGGGTATGAAGGCAGAGGCGGTGGTTGCATAGGTACGGGGGCAGGGGGTGCCAAGGGGGGAACATTCTCTGATCCAGAAGCAGGATCTTGGTCCTGCCTCTCATCTGTCATTTGCAGTGGTGGTGCGGAACCTAGGGGTGGAGTGCCACGCTCAGGGACCATTGGGAGGCCTGTGCCATCTGTGTTCCTGGCTATTGCCCTCAGGCCCTCCACCATCCATGGAACGCATTTAGTCATGGTGGCCAGCTATCGGGATATGCCCCCAATGCTTCGAGGAGCTGGTCACCAATGTCTACAGTCCTCCTGGACAGGTCTACCATCTCTCCGCTTTCATGTTGCGCTCGTGGACCCAACCTGCCGCATCGTCTAAACCTCCGCGGGGTCGGCGCTGTCCTGGGCACAAATGGGGTGCCCTGTGGCGAGGTGCTTGGGGCTGGTATCTCCAGAGTGGAGGCGGGAATGACTGGAGGACCACTAGATGGCCTTGGGGTGGAATGGCTTCTGGAGCGTGGCACTGCAGGTTCCTCAAAGTCTGTGCTCTCATCCATAGAGAACAGACCCAGCGGATTGACGGGCGAGAATCGGAGCTCCTCAGCAGATGTAGGATTGTCCGACGAGTCCGGCCCCATGCCCCCACCTTCTGGCCTCTGTGGTCTTGCCTGGGTCCGCGCTGCTGGCTGAGCTGCAAAACACAAATGAGGTTATTAGAGGAGAAGTGGGTGCTAGGGTCACAAGGTGAGTCCAGCGCTACACACAGCATATGCACGACAAAAGCACCACCACAATCAAGATCATCACAGACATCACATTTCATGACCATCAACACATGGTGCATTGCAATAATTTTCATTAGGCCAGCATTATTTCTCGGACAATATATGATTGTTCGGATATGAGTAGATGTGGCATCTGTTGACTTTACATTACCCAACGGTGTAAACTTTACTCACTTCACTTCACTTCAGGGTCTGCGGATGCTTGCGTGGCTATCCGGGTGTGCTTCCCCACGAGTGTGAGCACCCGCTCCTCCATCTCAGTCATGTCGCTGGGAACTGGTCCCCCCCACCTGTTCACCTCTGCACGGACCTCATCGTCGATAGGTTCTTCTGTAAAAGGTGACAGGACGACATGGCATGAGATCACTGCATGATATCATTGCTAGGTACTGTAACAGAGACTGATAACACATAACCGACAGAAGTAATCATGGTTATTATAATTATCATTCTTTACCTAAAGACGAGCAGCGTGACCACAGGCTTTGAGTACAACATTCCCGGTAAAAGTGCATGACCTCACATTTGCTGATAGTCACTCATGACTGTTACAAATCAAATTACATAAATACATAAGTAAATAAATGTAATACTTACTCTTACGGATCCCACAAGGTCATTCCATTGTTTGCGGCATTGGTTGCCCTCATACACCTCGTTGGTCGCCGATGAGACCACCTCTGCTATCTCAGTCCATATCTTCTGGTAGGCCTTTGGGGTGGGCTTCCCACGCCCTCCCTGTGTCAAATTACCCCAGCGTGACTCGACTTCCAGCAGGAGGGAGGCATTTGCCTTGTTTGAGAACCTCCTCGCTCTTTTGCACCCTCCAATGTGCTCCTCTCTCAGCTCACTGCTCTCTCCAGCGTCAGTCTCTACAGCGTGCTGTGATGCCTCCTCCTCTCCCTCCGTTATAGGCCAAATTCTGGCAAATATCTGGCTGGTAACAGCTAATTTTTGTTTCCCTATTTGCTCTAAAGCTCTAAACTCTCCCTTCTTCCTCCCAAAGCAACCACACCACACCCACACACGCCTTCAGTCCCTCTCAGCTCCCTCTCTGTCTCATCTTCTGCGCATGTCATGATGACCCTTGACCTCCTGAATCGCAGGAATCGAGCATTACCATGCCATTGCTAAGGACAGCGACACTTTACAGCAGAAGGTCAGAGAGATTTAACGCTACCGCCCATTTCATACCACTCGCGGTAACGCCCAATTTCAAAAATAGAGACTAGGTGCTTTGAGAATGGACAACAAGCCGACGATCTGAAAACCCATTTTTAGCACCCATGCCGGAAATAACGCGCATTTTTGGGCGATCTGCACAAAAGTGTAAAGTCTAACCCTTGATGTTAAACTTTATGAAGGTTCCATAAGAACTCCTATATACCCGATCTCCAGTATATCTGATCTCCCATGTACCTGATCTCTAGTGTACCTAATCTCCAGTGTACCTGATCTCCAGTATACCCGATCTCCAGTATATCTGATCTCCGGTATATCTGATCACCAGTATATCTGATCTCCAATATACCTGATCTCCCAAATATCTGATCTCCAATATACCTGATCTCCAGTGTACCTGATCTCAAGTATATCTGATCTCCAGTGTACCTGGTCTCCCGTATATCTGATCTCTAGTATACCCGATCTCCAGCTCCAGTATACCTGATCTCCCGCATACCTGATCTCCAGTATATCTGATCTCCAGCATACCTGATCTCCCGTGTACCTGATCTCCAATATACCTGATCTCCCGCATACCTGATCACACGTATTCCTGATCTCCAGTATACCTGATCTCCTGCATACTTGATCTCTAGTATACCTGATCTCTAGTATACCTGATCTCCAGCATTCCTGTTCTCCAGTATATCTGATCTCCAGTGTACCTGATCTCTAGTATACCTGATCTCCAAAAAATTGATCTCCACTATATCTGCACTCAGGTCTGTAAACATGCAGAATAAATGTTCTCGGCTGTGTCCCCGATTATCTGACTCAGAAGTTGCATGATATAATCACTGTGTTCTCTCCTCTAACAGGGACAGAATGGATTGTCGGGTTCTCCACAGTTGCTGTGAATTCTATGCCATGATCAATCAATAAGACTGCTGATCTACTACAAGTGCTCCTGCCATTTATCTTGTGAGTTGGAAAACTGCACCATTGCTGAGCTCTCTATTTGGCAATTCAGGTCAGGCCCTGGGCAGCTTTCCCAGTAAGAACTGTCAAATTCAATAACCTCAGTTTCCAACAAAGTTGGTCAGTTTACGAGGTCAGTGTAGCTTTAGGGGTAAAGCCTGTAACTGTAGTATGTCTGCAAATCACAATCTAACCTTGCACTATAAGGCATTCTGGAGGAGAAATTGAGCTGTGTGTCATGTATGTAACCTTTATGTAACAACACTGCAATACTGTATATACTTGAGAAATGCACACATTGACCACAGGAGGTGAACTTGTGGGAGACACTCCTCACCTGGTCATCCAGGTATATAAAGGGAGGTCCCACGCAGGGTCATTACTTGTTGGTCCTGTGAATAAAGGTGCAGGTCACAGAGTGACCTTATCCATAGAATGTGCCTCATGTGGATTTGTGGTATTGTGTAAGGACTTTACAGTGGCGACGAGAAACGGGAATCAATGACCCACGAGAATGGCCACCGGTAGCACAGAGGAACGGTACTGTGTTGGTGAGGACTTGGACGAATTCATTGAGAGGCTTTGTCATGAAGGACTGGCTAGGAGATGCAGCGGCCGACAAGCGAAGGGCTCATCTACTGACCAGCTGTGGATCTAAGACTTACGCGCTCATGAAAGACTTGCTAGCACCCGAGAAGCCGGCGGTCAAAACCTTTGAAGATCTCCGCAAACTAATCAGTGAGCACCTCAAACCGGCGAGCAGCATACACATGGCCCGACACAGATTCTATACCTACCGACGTCGGGAAGGACAGAGCATACCGGACATCGTGCGGACCTCCGGCGTTTGGCCAGCCTCTGTAAGTTCACAGACGCCTGCAGGGGGGAGATGCTAAGGGATTTCTTTATTGAG